>NC_089253.1:47336933-47655266 GCF_963930625.1 Muntiacus reevesi
CCTGTGCCTGAAATTTTCTTAGTGGGAAGTTTCGTGGTTTTTTTTTTTTTTTTTTGAAGCCAAAATTAAACTTCTTTAGTAAATACAAAATTATTTTATTCTCTGTTTCTTCTTGAGTGAGCTGTGGAAGATTGTGTCATTCACCGATTTTTGTCCGGTTTATCTAATTATCTAAATTATCAAAAGCATTGATGCAAAGCTGCTCTTATGGTTCCCCTTCCTTTGTTTTAATATCTGTGGAATATGTAGTGATTATGCTTTTGTCAGAGGACGAGACGGCTGGATGGCATCACCGACTCAATGAGCAGGAGTCTGAGCAAGCTCCAGGAGTTGGTGATGGACAGGGAAGCCTGGCGTGCTGCGGTCCGTGGGGTCACAGTCGGACGCGGCTGAGCGACTGAACAGCAGCAATGCGTTTGTCGTGTGCGAGCCTCTCACCTGCTGCTTTCTCTCTTTTCATGGTCAGTCTGGCTAAGAGCTACTCAAGCTTATTGATCTCAGAGAACCATCCTTCAGTCTTATAGCTTCTCTCCTGCTTTTCTGTTTTCGATTTCATTGATTCTCACTCTGATCTTTCACATTTTTCTGTTTGTTTGTTTTTTTTAAGTTGAATTAACTCCTTTCTCTAATCAGTTAACGTGAGAACTAAGGCCCTTTCATTGAGAACTTCTTTTATAATCTGTACATTAATACTCTAAACTGTGAAAACAGAAATTCAGAGAGTGATTCACTTCATTTTCTTTCTTTGGAAGTAATTTCTAACTTACATCCTGACCTATTCTTTGATCTGTGGATTTTTTAGCAGTTTGGTATTTTGTTTCGAAATACGCAGGTATTTTAAAGATTTCTTCCTGCTATTAAGACCAAATTTAACTCCATCTGGTCAGATAACATATTTTGTATGACACAAGATTTAAAAACTTGGCTGAAGCTACTTCCTGCTCGAGAACGTGATCTCCCTTAGTTAATGTCCCACGTGCACTGGAAACGAACAATGAGCTGTCACGCGGTGGAGGTTCTGTGAGTACCCTGGGACTCCGGCTTCTACATCCGGCCTTAGTTTCTGTCCAAGTCTATCAGAATAATATGTGCAGGACAAATCATTCTCTTGGGGCTTCCTTTGTGGCTCAGAAAGTAAAGAGTTGGCTGTAATGCAGGAGACCTGGGTTGAATCTCTGGGTTGGGAAGGGCCCCTGAAGAAGGGAATGGCTATGCACTCCAGTATTCTTGCCTGCAGAATCCCACGGGCAGAGGAGCCTGGTGGCTTACAGCCCATGGGGTCGTTCTCTGCCCCCGGGACGGGGTCTGAGATTGTTCTGACCCAGGAGGCTCCTGGCCACTGCTCCCCTTCCCGGCTCTCTTACCCTGCGCCTCTAAAGGATTTCTCTCTCTCCTCCCAATCGCAGCCACCGGTCCTGAGAGGTGACTTCACTCTGCTGCAGATGAAGTCGTTCTTCTGCAGGCGGATTTGGAGCCCTGGTTCCACAGCCTGCTTCTCCCCTGGAAAACTCCCTGACCCACAGCCCTGGTGCTGGGGGTGAGAACCACGGCTCGCACGGGCTCACCCCCACTTTAGAAGTTGAGTGCTTGGAGATGTCCCTGGCGGTCCAGTGGTTAAGACTCCACGCTCCCAATGCAGAGGACACAGGGTCGACCCCTGGTCGAGGAACTAAGACCCCACCTGCTGCAAGGCAAGGCCGAAAAGTAAAAATTAAAAGGCGAGGAAGAAGCTGAGTTGGTGGGTTGGGGCCGGCCGCTCCAGTTCTCGGCGGGGAAGCCCCCACCACCAGCCAGAGTGTGGAGGGAGGGAAGCAGCACCCTCAGCGCCTGGGCCCAGGGTGGGGCCCCGGGTGGGTCTGAGCTGGGGCAGGACCCACCCTCAGCCACACTTACTCAGGATTTAGACTCAAACGCAGACGTCGGAGGGGCAGGGCAGGAAACGCTGACAAGCTGCCCTCCCGGGAAGGGAGCCCCACAGTGGGGTGCTGGGGGCGGGGGGCAGCGTGGGGGCCCCGGCGTGTGGGGCTGTCTGGCCTGGGGTGGGCGTCCGTCCTGCTGAGCCAGGGGTACACACCTAGGTTCACAGACCCCGGGCTCTTCCAGTTCTTACCAAGTTCTAGTAGATTTTATGGGATGGATGTTTCTTCATTTGAAATGGCTCCAGGGTCATTTCCAGAGAACAGCCATTTGCATCTTTTAAAAAATAGTCTCCGGTTTTACATTAAGTGGAACCACAGAGCCCCCTTGCTGTCGTGCGGAGAGCAGAGCGCCCTGCACTTTGGATTCGGCGACATCTGAATGTGAGATCGTCACGAGCTCCCCTCCGGCCACGCACCTGATGGAAAACGGGAACACGGTCCCTCCAAAGGGACCCTCCGCTCAGCCCTCCTCCCGCGACCACTGTCCTCTGCCCAGTGCTTCCTCCTTGGCAACACACAGGATTTTATTCCCTTACCCTGTACATCCAAACTCTAATAAATGCCGCTTAATTAATTGTTTATTTCTTTTTGTAAGCTTTTTATTTTGTATTGGGCTATGGGCTTCCCAGGTGCCTCAGATGTTAAAGAATCTTGATCTTGGTAAAGATCAAGAGACACGGGCCAGAACCCTGTGTCAGGAAGATCCCCCGGAGAAAGAAATGGCAACCCCCTCCAGTGTTCTTGCCTGGGAAGTCCCTAAGGACACAGGAGCCTGGTGGGCTACAGCCCACGGGGTCGCAGAGAGGTGGACGCCGCTGAGCGACTCCACTTTGACTCCACGGTCCATGAACAATGGTGTGAGCTTCAGGTGGGCAGTCAGGGGACTTGGCCGCTCTCACACACGTTCTCACTGCTTACTGTTTGTGCCTCTAAGGCCACGAAGATGGTCCCCTACGCTGCATTCTAGATGCTTTGTAGTTTCACAGAACTTCCCTGGCGGCCCAGTGGTTAAGATTCTGCATCCACTGCAGAGGGGCATGGGTTCAACCCCTGGTCAGGAAACTAACATCCACGTGCTGCATGGCCCAGACAAAAGTAAAGAAAATAACTGTTTTGTAGCTTCCTGGTTTGCATTTAGATCTATGATTGATACACAGTTCATTTTGTATAAAGTAAGAGGTTTAGGTCAAAATCCATTTTTTTTTCCTATTGGCATTCAATTGTTCCAATGTCATTTGTTGAAAAATATGTAAAACATTTTATTTCTGGATTTTCAAATAGTGTCTTTGAATTTTTTTGGTGAGTTTTGAAGCATTTTTGAGTGGTTTTAAAAGGCAAATGAAAGACACAAGAAAAAATTCTCCTGTGGAAAGAGCCAGGTTTTCGCAGGCTCTGGAGACTCCGAGGTCGGGCGCAGCCCGTTCTCGAGGCTGGTTCTTTCATCCTAGGGGCAGGGGCGGTGTGGGCGGGGCCTGCCTCCCCCAGCTTGCGGGGGGTCGCTGGGGGTGCGACCCCTGTCCCGCCCCAATCGGGCTGCAAGGGAGTGAGGCCCTCGGAGCCCCATCTGCAGCCGGGGAGCACGAGGAGGCAGCGCAGGAGCCTCCTGGCTCCCCCGCAAAGCTTCCCTCCAGGCTGCGCGGGCGAGAAACGAAAGTGCACGAGGGGGAAAGCTCAGATGCCTCGCGGTGCCCACGAGGCGAATCAGCAACAGCAGGAAGAAGGCACCCAGGGGCCCTGGAGCCCCGGACCGGCCGGCCCTCAGGAGAGGCCCTCGGGCGCCACCTGGCGGCGGCGGTTGGGACCGCGGCTCTGCGGCTCTGAGGCCTGGGCGGGCGCCCCTGGGCGGGGGGCTGCCGGAGGCGACACGGAGGGCAGGCGGGAGGCAGATGACTGACAGGTGGCTAGGAAGCTGTGCACAGGTGACGCGCAGAGAGACGGATACATGGGTAGGTAGATAGACGAGCCGGATGATAGGTGTAAAGTGTATGTTTTATACATAGTATGCATTTCATATATTATGCACATTTTAAATATATTTTTGAGGGGCAGTCCCAGTATTTAATCTTCAGAGAAGCTCTCATAACAATCTCTGCTTCCCTCCCTCGTCCAGTTCTACCACAAAACGCACACACGCCGACTTACACATATGTTGCCTATCGTGCGTATAATTACATCTAACATATACACACACCTACATATATGCATATGAAACAGCTGGATCTGATGTGCTAGCGCTCGGCTGAGTTTGAGGGATGAGCACAGGTCCGTGGCCTTTCTTTCCCTTCATTTGCTCTGAATCCTGGCCGCCGCTCTTTGTTTCAGGGCCTCGCTCTGTGAGGGGCCTGGACTGCGCTCCCTCGGCCGACGCTCCGTCACCTGCAGCTCTGACTCTGGAGGAACACCTCCTTGCTCCCTCCTCCAAGGCTCTGAGGGGTGCCGCCTCAGACCACCCGCCGTGCACCCCGCCTCCCTTTGGGCTCGTGGAGGCGAAGTCCCCGCGGCAGGAGGACACAGCAGCACGCCCGCCCGGGGGACGCCGGGCGGCACAGCGGGGAGTGGACCCCGGGCCCCGCACGCCGTGGGCGGAACCGCCAGCACAGCTGGGTGGAAAGGACCTGGAGCCAGAGGACTCGAGGGACGCATGCCGTGTGTGGGCTGGTGTGACCGCCCTTGGCCAGCAGGACTCGCTCGGCGGGAGGACTGGGAGTGGGCCCCGGGGGGCCGCGGGGACAGCAGCTCGCAGGGGTCCCTGGGTGCTGGAAGCTTCTGTCCCCACCCGAGTGCCGGCTGTAGCAGGCGGCCGGCGTGTGCAGTGACGGAGGTCTGTGCCAGTCTGTCCCCTTTCCTGTGGGTTTTCTTTCTTTTTTTCCAGTGTAAGGAGCCGAGGCAGGGGGTCTGGGGGCCACAGCGGGGCAGGCCTGACCACTGCCCCTCACAGCCACCTCCAGCGGCGCTCACTCGGCCCGTGACGACCGGCCAGGCAATCGTGAGTCAGCCACAGCCTGAGAAGGACTTTCTTTCTTCTACCCAACAATCCCATTTTCTTTTCAGCCCAAGGAACTCCCCAGGCCCTGCATCCTCTGGTGTGCCAGAGCTGGAAGGACTCCAAGGCTGAATTCAAGGTCAGGAGCCGCATGTCCCACAGGTGAGGGCCGGCGGACCAGCTCCCCCGGGCCAGTGGAGCAGACGGGGGCCAGGCTCCCGGGGCCTGCTCGGGGCCCTCGGCCTCCCCTCAGCGGCCGACGCGGGCTGCCTTTGCGGTCAGGCCCCCGCAGCGTCCATGTGGAGTTTCTACTGTTGAATGGTGTTGTTACCCAACAGTCCCCGCCAGCCAGCCGGCCAGCCTGGTTCTTGCCAGAAGCCAACACACACACAGCCCAGGCCTCAGCGTGGGTCCCAGGACGGGGCGGGCTTCCCTGGGTTCAGGGCCAGAGGCCTTCTGACGGTGAGGCTTCTTCCCAGGACTGGTTGCTTGAGGTCTTCCCTGAATTCTGGGCTCCGCCACCCTCAGCGGCATCTCTCAGAGGCGTCTCAGAGGGCCTGGAACCTCCGTGCAGACGGGCCTCTGTGGGCAGCGTCCCCCGGCCATCGGTCAGTCAGCTGGACGGCTCCTCCAGTGCAGCAGAGCCGACAGGACGTGTGTCTCCAAGAAGACACCCTCTTTAAGGCACTAGCGAGCCATCGCGGAGGCCTGGTGAGTCTCCGGCTGAGAGGGGCCAGGGGTGCAGAGACAGGAGGGGGTTGCAGTTTGAGTTGAGAGAGTGTGCTGGCCGGCCCGCAGGAGCCGACACTGCAGCCAGAACCCAAAGGCCACCCTGGCAGAGCTTCCTTTTGCTGGGAGAGGTCAGCCTTTCATTTGGCTCAGACCTTCAGCTGACTGGGCAGGGCCCACCCGCCTCATAGACCACCACCTGCTTCACTCAACATCTACCAAGTCAAATGCTTGTCTCACCCACAGACAGCCTCACGGAAACATCCAGATAACATCTGTCCCAATAGCCAGGCACCGTGGCCCAGCCACGCTGCTGGGATGTGGTGGGTCCCACCTCACTTACGCAGGATCAGGCATGCTTTCCCTGAACTTGAAGTTCAAACCTGCTGACTGCATGAATTACTCGAGCTGTTAGACGTGGCCTGCAGGACTCCCCAGGCAGGTCTGAGAGCAGGGCCCTGCGTCCCACTGAGGCAGCCACCGGGACCCCTGCCACGGGGAGTCCTCTGTCCTGGGGGCCCACCACCCCGTGTGATTCACCCCTCTTTAGAGGACGGAAGGGTTTCTGCAAACTGCTCTGCGCCCTCCCCTGGGGGACAAGGCCGGTGAGACCCCTCTTTCCCTTTTGGAGAGAGCTGGGGGTTCGGAGCAAAAGCTGGGCTCCCGGGCTCCCACCGCCCCAGACCTGGATGCAAGGATCCCATTGTCCTTCTGCTCTTTCTTCCCGTGGGAGGCTGCATTCCTGGTGAACTTTTGCTCTGAAATAATCTACACCCTCTGGGTAAGTCAAGAGCATCCAAGGGAATCGGGCCCTGGGAACGAAGCGGCGCTGCCTGGGCCCTGGCTTTGGACTTGCCGGCTCCGTGACTCGGGGCAAATTCCCTTTCCTCTTGACCCCTTGGTTTTAAATTATACATTTAAGATGAAGTATATAAAGCGGTTAACTTATAACTCGGTTACCGTTTAACCTGACACATGAGCGTATACAGAGCATTTAACCCCATTAACGGTTAACCTGGCGCGTGACACTCAGTAAAAGTTAGCGATTACTGTTATTGTCCTTAAATCATGGTTCCATGTCCACGGAAGCCATAAATCAGGTGTCAAAGGAAGGGCACCTCCGGCCGGCTGGGAAAGTGCCTGCCCGAGGAGAGCGGGCGGAGGGAGGCCAGGCCTCCCCGCGGCCCGGGGCTGGTCCCTGGGGTCGGGGGGATGCCCACACCTGGGGGCAGGGGTGGCCTAGGAAGAAGTCCTCCCGGGGGCTAGCAGGGAGCACTGCCCCCGCCCCTGGATCCTCACGGGCCCTGGGGCCAGGGAGAAGGCCCGATGAGGAGGGATGTGGGGTGACCTCAGTCTTTATCATGGTGACCCCAGGACTGAACGGGGCTCCTGAGAGGAGAGAGGAGGGATGGGTGGTCGGCAGAGAGCATCGCAGACAGGAGGAAGTGGTGGGGAGACGGGCTCCCAGCCCCTTCCCCCTCTGGACCACCTCCTCGAGGGATGACTGACAGTAGGCAGAGGCTTTGGCAGGGCTGAAGCCCAGCCCGGGACACTGGCATCAAAAGTATCAAGCCTGGTGAGTGACCAAGGAACCCCACCGCCCTGGGGATGCCAGCCTTTCCTGTGACGTGGCTCCCACGAGGCCTCGCTGAGCAGGAGGGGCGGGAACGGGGGCCTGAGGCCGACCTGGAGGAGGTGTGGGGCTCTGCAGGCCCGAGTGCGATGGCCACTGGGGATCTGACCTTCCCCAGACCTGGAGGCCGTGAGGCCCAGGAAGGAAGCCCCCAGCTGCAGCCCAGAGTGGCCCCCACCAGCATGTGTGCCCCGTGGGCCCGGGAGGGCCTGGGCCCCAGGCAGGCACAGGGCAGCCCCCCCCCACCATCCAGGCCGCCAGGCGAGGAGGTGTCAGAGTGTTCAAGCACGAGCTGTCTCCTCCAACCCGGAGCAGAGCGTGCGCACAACCCCACCCCAGACCCTGCCTCTCCTCTGCCCTCCCAGCAGCCTCTACACATGGAGGCCCTGGGTGCTGGCCGGGAGTCCCATCACGGTCGCGGGCAGGACATGCAGGCAGATGGGGATGCCATCCCTCGCCTGTGTCCCTCCGCCCGGCTCGCCCGGCTCGCCCGTCTGTGTGCCCAAGGCCTGGGGCTCGTCTGCCGGGAGGACCAGCCCCCAGGGCGGCCGCAGGACTGGGGGAGCCCGCCCCACAGACACTGACCCCCAGGCGGGGGTCTCCGTCTTCTTCACGGCTGCGTCCCCAGGGCGAGGGGGGCCGGAGATGCTGTGGGCGCTCTGAACATGAAGGCAGGATGCGGGGTGAGAAGCGTCTGATGCCCAGAACCGCAGTGGGGGCTCGAAAGTCCCTCACTCCGTTCCCCCCAGTTCTGAGCTCCGCTGCAAGGCTGGCTGAGACGGGGCGGGTGCAGAGAAAGGCTGGCGGGGGCAGGAGTCCTATCTGGGCTGGACCGGTGAGGGCTTGCTGGAGATTTCAGGTTCTTAGAGCTCTGAGGCTGTCGGATTCCCGGCTGGAGAAGGAGACTCCTTGCGACGGTGAGGGGTCGCCTGACAGACCAAGGACGCGACAGGGCCATTCCCGTCCTCAGAGCTCAGGAGACAGTGCTCCCGGGTGCGGGAGACCCAGGACTGGGACGGGGAGCAGTCACACAGGCCACGGCCCCCACGGCTGGAGCCGCAGCCTCCGGAGCAGCCAGAGCAGCCCATGGTTCTGGTGGGTGGAGGGTGGAGCAGGTCGGAGGAGCAGGTGGAGAGAGAGGAGGTGCTCAGTGCGGGGCCTCCAGGGCCAGGAGCCCACCTGCCAGGCCAGGCGAGATGCTAGGCACGTGGCCCCTTCCTGGCTCCTGTCTGCGCCTCTTCTCTACAAGTGTACGTGTTTACTTATTTTTAAAATAACCTCCTTGGTGTGGGGGCTTTGCCCTCTCTCTTTAGTTCATGATTTTCCATCACATGATTCCTGAGAAAGAGCAAAGCCCCTTCCCCGTGTCAGCGGAACGTGCTGGGCAGGGTCCTTGGCCTGAGACTGTGCACCTTTGCTGCCTCTGCTGGTTCTCCACGGATGCTGGAAAGAGTGACTGTAACCGTTGCTGTTGTTCAGTCAGGCGTGTCCGACTCTTTGCGACCCCATGATCTGCAGCTCACCAGGCCGCCCTGTCCTTCACCGCCTCCCGAAGTTGTTCATTGCATCGGTCAGATGCTTGGAAAACAGGCATGAGCTCTCTCCCAGCTCTGGGGTCCAGAGTCCGCCGGCAGGGTGTTGGCAGGGCTGTGCTCCCCCGCCGGCTCTGGGGGAGCTCCCATGGCCTCGTCCAGCTTCCCGGAGCCCCCTGAGCTCTCACACGGCTTCTCTCCCCCGTGTCTGCACCTCAAGTCTCCATTTCTGTCCTGAGAACACCCGTCCTTTGACTGGAGACCATCCTTACCTAGTGCAGCCACATCGCAAGCTCATTATATTCACCTCCCACCACCCACTCCCCAGGGAAGGTGCCTGCAAGCTCTGCCCCCACCGTCAGCCCTGAGCATAGCCTTCCCGTGGGCAGCTGCTGCAGGACAGGCCTGGGGGGGTGACGGGCACACGGGTGCCAGGTGCAGCTGTGTGGGACCACACTGCCTAGGAGCCCACCCCACCCCGCTTCCCTGCCCACCTACAGCCTCAGGAAGTCAGGCGGCCCCCCTGGCCCCCAGCTTCCCCATCTGTCAAGTGGGGTCCGCAGTGACCCGGGACTACCCAGTGAGAGGGACGAAAAGCCACGGGCCTTGCAGTTTCGCTGCGAGGGCGCTGGGACCATGTCCCTATGCTCTTTTGTCGTCTGCTAGGCCCCCTCTCTCACGAGAGGGGCTGACTTTGAGGAGGGTGAGGAACCGCGTGGATGAGCAGAGGCCAACGGGAATCCATGGGTGCCCCCTGGTGCTGCAAGCCCTGCGTGCAGACAGTCAGGGTGGGAGCAGGGCGCCAAGCGGGACTGTCTGGACCCAGCCGTTGTGACAGGCTGGTCCCCTGGCAGAGAACTCGGAGAGGCCAGGAGCGGAGCCCTGGCCCCAGGGTGATGCACGTTCTCATCCGGCCCCGTCCCTCCGTGTGAACGGAGCTGGCCTGCCCCCGGGCGGGAAGGGACGGGGCAGGGGAGTGGGGTTGGAGCAGGGCCTCTCCCCCTCGCCCTGTGCCAGGCCGGTCCGCGCCCGCAGACCCCTGCCCTGCCTGTCCCTCCGTGGCTCAGACCACTTCCTGGACCTTGGGCCACCAGGGCCAGGCCCCGAGGAAGTGGCCCTGCCTCCGCTGGCCTCCGGGTGCTCTGTCCCTGTGGTCCTCAGATGCTGCATCCACCCCTGCTCCGACTCAGGGGGACTGCGTCCAGGGTGGACTCTGGCCCTGGCCGTGCCTGCTGCCAAGTTTCTCCTGCTCCCAGGACCTCCTTCCCCCAGCTCTGGAAAGACCCTGGTAACAGCAGGGCCCATCCCCACTGATGAGAAAGCAAGCGGGAGGATGCTCTGGACCGCAGGTGTGGGCGGGGGTGAGATGGCGCCCCCTGGTGGCGGGAGCAGCACCCGGCGGGGGCCCGCCTGGGGCCGGAAGGCTAGTGTCCAGATGCTGACCGGCTGGGGCGGGACCAGCTGGGGCTCAGGGTCTGGGGTCTGCAGGAATCTGCTGGGGTCTCAGGGGTCTGTGTCCCCGGCTGGTCAGGTCCCCGCAGGCCCACGGAAACACATGGAGGCTCCAATGACATTACAGCCACCCAGACGTGGACAAAACATTGTTGAACCAAACCAAGACCAGGGGGCCAGGCCCACAGGCGGCCTTCATCTGGGTGGAAGGCAGTGATTTGTCTGTACCATTTATTGAGTTTTCATTATAAAGTAATCCTTAAATTCATCCCCTGACTAATCAACAGAGGAGTTACAGACACAGCCTAAAAGCCCTTGTCGTTAAGTCACTTAGTCGTGTCCGACTCTTCGCGACCCCGTGGACCGTAGCCGACCAGGCTCTTCCGTGCATGGGATTCTCAGGCAAAATTACTGGAGTGTGTTGCCATTTCCTTCTCCAGGGGGTCTTCCAGCCCAGGCATTGAACCCGAGTCACCTGCGTGGCAGGCAGACGCTTTACCACTGAGACAGCTGGAAGCCCAAGACCTTCCCCCAAAGGCCAGCACACCCTGAAGAGACGGGGCAGCATCCCAGGGAGGAGTTTGGAAAATGGCTGTGACCCGGACAAAGAGCGCAGGGAGAAGAATGGCCCTGGGGGAAACAGAGGTGACGGAGGAAGGGCTGGGGAAGGGCCTGCTGGCCTCTGCGAAGCCAGGCGGTGGGTCCGTGCAGGCGACGGCGGAGTGGAGCAAGGATGAGGCCGCCACGGCGGTGGCCAGCGGCGCTGCAGGCCTGTGACAGCTGAGCTGCTGCTCAGGCCAAGAGGGAAGCCAGCAGGACCAGCTCAGAGCCGCTGCAGCGGAGAGGCGGGGACGCCGGCCCGTCCTGACCCCGTGGGTACACTGCAGGAGTCGCTGATCCCTCAGAACCTGGGGTGCCCCAGAGGTGCCTGGCTCCCCCAGACACAGAGTGGCTGCACCTACTGCTCACCGTGGGCATTCTGGCTCCAAGGGTCACCGCGGCGGTCTCCACAGCGAGGACTTGGCCCCTCCAGGTCCATCCACCCCAGGACACAGACAAAGGCCTTGTGGCTCCCAGCATGGCAGGCAGTGTGGACATCGGCATGTATCCGGGGCTCCCAGCAGCCCCGAGTGTTCAGCAGGGATGGGGGCCCGAGACACCCACAGGCGCAGATGACCCCGGACGCCCAGTGACACTGGAGCAGGGAGCAGACACGCAGCAAGCAGCGAGCGTGGCCACCAGCACCAACTCTGCGGCCGCAGCAAACCCTGCAGGACAGCCACCGCGCTCGGCCCCTGATCCCGGGGCCTGCGGAGCTCACCCTGCGGGCGGCTTCACCACATCCAGACCCATGTGACCTGTGGTGCTCAGGGCTCAGTGTCGGGGCTGCAGGCAGTGGACCTGGTGCCCACAGAAGCCAGGGCGGGGTGCGCGAGCCGGGCGGGGGCCTCCCACACCAACCAAGCTGCGAGGCCAGAACAGACACTGACCGAGCACGACCCTCCCCGGGCCTTCGCTGGGCCGGGGTTGGCCGGGACCAACTGCCCCGCAGGGGGCAGGAGCAGGTGTGGACCGGGGCCTGGAGGCCGTCTCGGCCCCAGACGGCGCTGGCGGGCTACAGGGGGAGGAGGGGGCTCCCTTGGAAGGTGGCGCAACCCAGGGCCTCGCGGCCTCCGTCCTGCACGTTCACTCTTTTCCTGAAGCTTCCCCTGGGGTAGAGCCCTCTGTCGTGGCCCAGGAGCGCTGGTCTGACCAGGAGCCTCTAGTGAGAGCCCTTCATCCCCCGCGGTCTGAACCCATGACCAGCCCTTCTGAGTGAGCTGAGAGAAGGGCTCCCCAAGGAGATCCTTCTCATGAAGATGGAGGGGTCTCTGTCTCGGCCAGAATGAGGAGTGGGAGGCGGGGAGACAGTCACACAGTTAAGTCGCTACCTGGACAGGGAGAAGCTAGGTTTTCCATCAGCCCCAGGGGCTAGTGAGTGTTCATCATCGCCCCATGCAACGTCACATGAGGAGATTCACTGAACGTGCTCGTCTGACTCCACGTACACTGAAGCACTGTTGGTATTTGTCACCCTGGCCGTGTGTCCCTTTGTCATTAAACAAACACAAATGATGGTATTTTTCAGTAGCCGGATTAAACTCATAGCCAAACAAATCCAGAGTGTGGTCAAACACTTGTTAAATATAATGACAAACTTGTTGCCATTAATATCTGGAGGACTTAAAAACTGAAGAAAATGCCAAAACCCACATAAAACGGGCCGGCCGAGATGTTGGCCACATGTATAAAAAATGTTCACCATTTTGTTCAAAAAAGAAAAAGAAAGGGAACACCATGGAAGGAAAGTTGAGGTGCCCTTTCATCTCCGAGGGCAGCTGGGGAGATGCTGGCAGCGCTTGCTCGGAGGCAGACTGATTGCTGACCTGCATTTCTGGAAGCAGCTGACAAAATGCTCCAGAACCTCACACTCTCCCTGTGCTTGGAAATAGCAGTTTCCCTGATGCAGCTTTATCTGCAGGAGCGCTAACAGCCTGATGCATAAAGGGATACTGGTTAAAGATATCTAATGGTATAGCAGAGGGATCCATCCTCACTTGGAATAATATTAAAGTCCTGGATGTAAAAACCATGAATGTACTGAGAATTACACAAGTAGACTGCTCCATGCAAATAGTCACTCGGATCTGCAAGGAGAAGTCAGGGCAGATGCAGCAAAACTGGAGACTATATTAAAAACTGCCTTGTCTGCAGCCATCTGGGTGGAGAGATTATGGCCCACTTTAATTTCTTTCATTCTTTTCTTTAACAAAAAGAATTATTCCAATTTGTCCCACATTAGTGTTATTTTTCAAGAGACAGTGCATTGCAGGAAACCCATAATAACACTGGCTTAAACAAGATAGGATTTCCATCCTTAACCACATCTTTCAAGTCTAGAGGCAGAGTCTACCAAGTAGCTTCCTTCTCATGAAGATGGAGGGGTTTCTGTCTCGGCCAGAATGAGGAGTGGGAGAGCGGGGAGGTAGTCACACAGTTAAGTCACTACCCGGACAGGGAGAAGCTACTGAGTCTGGTTATTCAGAGCTCAGAAGCTCAGAAGCTACTGAGACAGGGAGAGTCTACTGAGGCAGGTTATTCAGAGGCACCAAAAGATAATCAAGTGTTCAAGCTACTTCCGTCTTGCTCCTCCATACTCTGAGCAGGAGGAATCCATCCCTCATGTTTAAGATGGCTGCTGGAGCACCTGCCATTGCATCAGCCTTCTAAAAAGCCGAGAGGAGCATCGAGGAAATGACCAAAGAGTGTCCCAGCCAGCAGGGCGTGTTCCTTTGGAGAAGGAGAGGTGAACACAGAATTTCCACATGACCAGGCAAGCCCACTCCTCGGTGTAGACCCAAAGAGTTGAAAGCAGAGGTTCAGATAGATGTTTGCACACTTCTGTTCACAGCAGTCTAAATGTGGTCCATCCACACGGTGGAATAGTACTCAGCCTCAATTTAAGAAGGAAGGAAATCCGATACAGGCTGCAAACGGATGAACCCTGAAGACATGATGCTCAGTGAAACTAGCCAGACTCAGAAGGACGAATGCTGTCTGACTGCACTCACAGGAGGTCCCCGGAGGGGTCAGGTTCACAGAGACAGGAAGTAGACGGTGGGGTCAGGGGCTGGGGGAGGGCGAGGGTCGGGACTGAGTGTTTCACGCGGTCAGAGTGTCAGATGGAAAGATGGAACGTCCTGGAGACAGTGGCCTGAAGGCAACAGGCCCGTGAATGTGCGTCGTGGCCCGGACCTGTGCACCTAGAAACAGCTGAAACGCCGGAGCTGGTGGGGTGCGCATTTTATCACAAGTTTAAAACAGAGAGAAAGGAAGGGGGAAAAGAAGGAAAACCAAGGGAAAAGGAGGCTCCCGCCTGCCTGGGTGCTTGTCAGCGTGTCCCTACACTTCCTGGGCGGCGGGACCCGGGCCTGTGACCACAGCTGGTGGCGGCCATGCGGGGCTCCTCCCGGGGGAGAGGCGGGACGGGCAGCCTGGCGTGTGCGGCAGAGGAGCCGAGGTGGGCTGAGGGATGGGAGTGCCCCATGTGCCTGGGCCACTCGGGCAGGGCCGACAGAATCAGAGGATGGACACCACGGGGGTCCCAGGGCCCGGGGGATATCGGGTGGGGCCGGCCGGGGGGAGGGCGTGGCTGGGGGTGTCTGCAGGGCTGCAGCACCCAGGGCAGCCTAGCTGCGCCTGGAGGTGGAGGCTGGGCAGGTCAGACGGAGGGGGGACGAGACCAGGGCCTCTGACCCCCCGCGGCTTTGCCGGCCCAGGACCCTGTCTGTGACCCCACCTCCTCTGGTGCCCCCACTGCCCCCGACCAGGGCCCTGGGTCTGGGGTCTGGATGCTGGGTCCCTGGGAAGCGGGGCCTCCCAGACCAGGGATGATGAAGACCCAGTGTCCACCCTCAGCCTCCACTTGCAGAATAGCCTGGAGGGTCCGGCATCCTGGTCCGGGCCTGCGAGGATCTGGGGGGTGGACAAGCCCCTCCCCTCCCCCCGGAGGCTGTGCCCCAGGCCGAGGCCTGTTCCGCTCCCACCCAGGGGTCCCGGGACCCGCCCCAACTGCACCGTCAGCCCAGACCCCGCTGACCGCCCAGGTGGTGGGCCGGGGGCCGCTGCGACCCCCGCGCGGGGCGGTCCGGAGATGGCGTGACTGCAGTGATGTCAGCGATAGTCCCACAGGGACCCCGGAGAGACCTGCAGAGCGTTACAGCAGGCGGACGAGAAGCAGAGGGGAGACAGATGTGCTGGGCTGTAAACAGTCTGATTTCTCGATGTAAACCAGACTCGGGCCCAGGACTCCAGGTACGCGTCCGAGGCAGGGCCCGCCCCCCGGGGGCCAGGCTCTGCAGCCCTACTCTGGGACGCGTCAGAGTGGCCGCCGAGACGGTCCGTAATTAGGCGAAATTGGTCTTGCATTCCTCCCCTAAATCCCCAAGATCTCTGCAATTTTAGGTCTTCTCAAAAAGGAAAACATTTGCTAATTAAATGATACAAGTGAAAAAAAGCACAGAATGTTCCGTCGACTGGAAAATGCCAATTAGGGAAGCAGCTCCGCTTTCCCTCCCACCTTGGGCTTCGCGGGGCGCTTACCTCGCTGTGAGGGGTCTGCTGGGAGCGGGGTCTGGTGCAGGGCCCTCCTCGGAGACCCCTGGGGGAGGACGGAGCGGCCGGGGCCTGGCCGGGCAGGCGGGCCGTGTGCTGGGGCTGGGGAGGGGGCCGGCTAGCCGGGGCCGGGGCCTGGGCCCTCGGAACTGGGCGGCCCCGATACCGCCTCCAGCTGTGGCAGCACCAAGGACAGGGGCCTTGCCCGCACAGGTGGGTGATCAGTCTGCTTCCCGTGGGCTGGCGGGGCCCCCTGCCCTGGCATTCACTCTGGAGGAGCTGGTCTGTGCGCTGGCAGCGGGGTGGTGGTCGTGTGTGTTCGTCGCAGCCCGGCTCCATTCCTGGGCTGGAAGTTTCCTTCCCCAGCGCCCTGCTCAGGGCCAGGCTGGGGCAGGCGTCTGAGGCCTGGAACTCAGGTGCGTGTTTGCTGGCTGTGGTTCTGCCCTCTCTCTCGCTGAGACCCCCACGCCTGCAGGCTCAGGAGCTCTCAGACGCCTGTAAGCAAGAGTGTCCCCGCGGCCTTGCCGCCCCTGCACCCCAAGGCTGGCTTGGAGACCACGTCCCCGCGCAGCCCGCACCCTAATAATGGGGTTTATATTTTTGAATGAGCGGATAAAAGTCAGAGGAGGACGAACACTGTGTGACGCACGAACGGGACATGACGCTCACGTCCAGGCCCGGCAGCAGCCCGTCTTCGAGCAAGCTGCCCGTCCACCCGGGCTTTCTGCAGCCGCTCTCCTGCTGCACTGGCGGAGCTGACTGTGGCTCGGAGACCGTGAAGCCCACCGCATCTACACCGTTCAGCTCTGGCTCCGCATAAAGCATCTGCCCGTTCTGACCCACGTCCCTACTCAGACATCGACCCGGTTCGGGACAAGATCGGTGCTGGGCTCAGGTCTCTGTCCCTTGGCCTCTTGCGTGGAGCCGCTGGGGCTTTTTAAGAGCCTCAGCCGAGTATTTGAACGGTGTCTCAAGGTCCCTGGCTTCCAGAAATTCTAGCCAAGACACATACATGTTCTAGAGGATGAACTTGCGGTGGGCAAGGCGGGGGCACCAGGGCACTGAGAGATGGTCCGGTCCTGAAGCATGTGTCTGATCAGCGTGGAGCCACGGGCCGAGTGTGGGCCCAGCGGGGGTCCGGGGCCCAGAGCTCCAGCCTGGGGGAGCCTGGACACGATGCTCAGGCTCTCCCCACGTCGGGACCCATCTTTCCAACAGACACGATGACAGACCGGTGCACGTCTTGTGTCTGCTTCTTCGGGAGAGCATCACTGTTGCTCAGTCACTGAGTCATGTCCAACACTCTGCCACCCCATGGACGGCAGCACGCCAGGCTTCCCTGTCCTTCCCCACCTCCTGGAGTTTGCTCAAACTGATGGAGTCAGTGATGCCATCCAACCGTCTCATCCTCTGTCACCCCTTCTCCTCTTGCCTTCAAGCTTTCTCAGCATCAGGGTTTCCTCCAATGAGTCTACTCTTCGCATCAGGTGGCCAAAATATTGGAGCTCTGGTTTCAGCATCGGTCCTTCCAACGAATATTCAGGGTTGACTTCCTTTAGGATTGACTGGTTTGATGTCCTTGCTATTCAATGGGACTCTTAAAAGTCTTCTCCAACGCGACAATTCAAAAGCATCAATTCTTCAACACTCAGCTTTCTTTGTAGTCCAACTCTCCTATCCATACATGACTACTGGAAAAATACCATTGCTGGGTCTGAAGCGTGGTGACTGCACACGCCCGTGGCTGGCTGTGGCCAGCAGCGCAGGTCTGGGGGAGCGAGCGGCTGGCTCAGAAGCGGCGCTCCTGCGGTCACCCTGGGAGGGTCCCCGTGAAGGCACGGCTCGCCCCGAGTGCTGCCCGGGGAGAAGCCTTTCCTGAGAAGCTAAGAGAGCAGTCCCCACAGCTCGGAGACTGGACACTAACTGTGACGAGGCAGGCGGCCTGGCTGCGTCTCCTGGTAAGACACTGCCCCGCTGTTCTCGGTGAAGCGAGCGTCCTTGGCTCCCAGGGGCCTGGGCCCGGGGCAGGGGCGCCTCGGGCCATCGTGCCTTTGTGACCAGAGGCTCCAGCGCACCCGGGGATGTGCTGACCCTGCTCCCGCCAGACCGCTGCCTGCCCTGGGCAGACCCCGGCTACGTCCCACGGACGGAGGGCGGGGGGCCTCCTCACAGGGGCCTCCGCGCTGCTATGGGCAGAAGGGAGTGGAGAAGAGGGACGTTGTCCTGTGACCCGAGGCCCAGGACTCCCCGCGCCCGCAGGGTGCCACGCGCCCCTGCTCACACGCGAGGCCCTGAAGCTGGACAGTTGAGTGGCTTCCCAAGTTCACACAGTGAGGGCCCGGCGTGCAGAGAAGCGCTGCTGCCTCAGACAGCGAGCATGCACTTCGGCAGAGCGTGAGTGATGGAACCTCCCGCAGAACCAGAAATATGTTCTTCTGGCAGCGGGAGAGGCACAGCGGGTCGCGGTGACTCACTCAAGGCCCCCACCCTGGTCTTGGCGGATGGCAGGGGCCCTTCGCCTCCACAGGCCTCGCTCCGCCATCATCCCTCCCCGCCCCGCTGGACGCCTGGAAGTTGCTCCAGCTCCACGTGGGTGCTTTCTGCCCGTCGCCCACTCCACACGGCCACAGTTCCGGTGCCAGGAAGCCCTGGAGAAAGCCACGCTCAGGTGCCACATGCCCATGGCTCCGTTTCCCTGGGATCGTGGACCCCCAAGTCCCGCCTTCCTCAGGAGTCACAGCAGGGTTCTCAGAGGCAGAACGACGAATGAACACACGTGGACACGTATGTATCACTATACAGACAGATTTAATTTCAGGGATCGACTCACGTGATTATACAGGCTGGGGAGTGTGCAGTCTGCCCTGCGGCCAGCAGCCCGGAGGCCAAGGAGGGCCCGGGGTTCAGGCGGGGTTGAAGGCCGCGGCCGGAGAGTCCCCTCCTGCTCGGGGAGCTTGGTCTTTGGCTCTAGTTGGGCCTTCAACTGATTGGATGCGTCCCGCTACCCTGTGGGGCCATCTGCTTCCCGGGCGGCTACAAGCAGTTTAAGGGCTAATCTCACAGCCACACACCCTCCAGCTCCTCGTGCCGTTGCAGCCCCTCCCCCCACCACTCCCTGGCCCGCCCGGTCCCCCCATGACCCCCAATCTCCCTGTCACTGGGCGTCACTTGAGTTCTTTAGAGAAGTGGAATCATAACCTGTGTGCTCCTTGGGACTGGCTTTTCCACTCAGCATCGTTGACTCTGAGGCTCATCTGTATTCCCGCGTCCCCGGGTTTTCCCAACCGGTTTCAATAGCACGTGGGTGTGACCCTCAGCCAGGACCGTCTCCTCGCGGCCCCTGACAGCCGGCCGGCCTGCCCTGGAGCGGTTCCTGCCACCGGAGGGCTGGGCTACGGGTGCCTCAGCTGGTGATGCTTTCCTGAGATCAGGACGGCCTCCACTTGGTGACATCTCAGATGCCCGGCCCTGGGGCCCCAAGCTGCCCCCGACAGAGTCACCGCAGTGACCCTTGAACGGACTCTGGGCTGGGCTGGGCACTGGGGCGGTGGAGGATCCGCAGGAGGAGGTGGCTGGGCCGTTACAGACAATGTCGGTGCTTTGGGGCAAATTAATTAAACACAACTCCAGTCTTGGCGCCTGGGAGATGGCACATGTTGCTGACTCCTGACTCCTATGCAGGCCCCGCCGGGACCTAGGCGAACATCCTTTGTTCTGAAGGTTCAGCCTCCTCGCAGTGACGTTCTGAACTCACAGCCTCACAGAGAGCTGCTTCCTTGGTTTGCATCCCAGGTGAGCGTGTGGGGAGAAGACTGTGAGTGCCACCGCAGGAGGATGAGCAGGAGGCCAGGTCCCGATTCTCCACTCACTCACTTATTCCCTGGATGCACCGAGGCCTCGTCTGTTTTGGAGATTGAACAGAGGAGGGCGTGGCACCTGAGCCGTGCAGGCACCGCGTCCCTGCACGACTGCCCCTCCCCCAGGTGCCACGGCCCCCGCCAGGTGCTTTGCACTGGGCTGGGGCGGCCCTGGGTCTGAGGCCAGTGTGACTGGACACTCGTTCAGCTTCTCAGATGCCCTCGACCCCAGGGAGGCTCAGCGTGCAGGACACGGAGCCCAGAACCTCAGCTGTCACGTGGAGGGAACAGGGACCCCGTGACTTCCCAGGTTGACTTTTATTAATAGAAAAAAGAGTTGTTTTAAGATAAAACTAAACAGATTTCTCTGGGAGAAATAGACACAAAGAAGTGAGCACGTGCCCAGGTCACACCTGCCCCGGCAGGTATATAGAGGCTCCTGGCCCAGGAGGCCCCACACTGAGCACCTTCTCTCTCTCCCCCTGCTCCTCTGACCTGCTCCACCCTCCACCCACCAGAACCATGGGCTGCTCTGGCTGCTCCGGAGGCTGCGGCTCCAGCTGCTGCGTGCCTGTCTGCTCCTGTGTGCCCGTCTGCTCCTGCTCCGGCTGTGGCTCGTGTGGGGTCTCCCAGTCCACCTTCTCTGTCCCCATTTGCTGCTAGTGCAAGATCTGAGCTGCTGACCACAGACCGCAGGACTCCAGTTGAGCAGGGACTGTGGTACCCAAGTGTCCCCCTCTTCTATCAGTTCATCCCTCTGGTGTTTAGAACCAGATGCTGAGCCATCGCTAAAGTCTCTGCCTGACCCAAGCGCCCTGTCTCCTCACTCCCGTTCTCTCCTCTGGTTCTGGTGGTTCTCTTCCTGTGTTTCCTGGGAGCAGGGAAGGGCTTCATTGGGAAGAAAGTTAAGTGTTAGCTGCCATGTAATAAGGCAGACACCATGTGGGGAGACGTCACCCAAAAGTAGCAGGAAAAAGTGAATGGACAAAAATATATAAGGAAAACTAAAAGATATGGACAACAAAAGCAGAAGGCCAATACATGAATAACAGGAACTGAGCCCAAGAAGAATGTTTCTGGAGGGGAAAAAAAAAAACTGGAAAAAATAATTGAGAGAGTTTTCCTCAAAATTAAAGAAAGGCTCTTTTCAAAGCCTTTATATTAAAAGGGTTTGAGAAGAAACACTCTCCTTCCCACAGGCAGTTGTACTGTGGATGATAAAGAGGAGATTCTAGAATTTTCTGGGGAGGAGGCGTGTGAGCACTGGAAGGCTCACGCTCACACACACCCTGGGGCCAGAGTTACACGTGGAAGGAAGGAACCGTTGACAGGACACGTCACATCCAGTCCCAAACACTTTTCAATGTGAGGGGACGGTCGGAGGGGTGAGTATTATTTTCTTCATGGTGTCTTTAAAAGGAGAAAAAACTTTGACTTTGATACAGTTCAACTTATCTGTGTTCTCTTGTGTGGATCCTGGCCTGGGGTCGTCTGTGAGGAGCTGGACCTGGACCAGGGCTGCAGACACTCTCCTGTGTTTCCTTGTAACGACCTTGGTCCCGGCCCAAACGTGGCTCCTCCTGGGACGGACCTGCGTGGTTGCGTGAGGCCTGGGAGCTCAAGCCCTGGGCGCCTCCTGCCTCGTCAGGTGACAGGGGCCCTGCACCTTTCTCTCTGGCCAGCCTGCGGAGCCCACGGACCCTGGCGTGGGCCTGTGCCCGAGCGGGCCGCTCGCCTTCTGCAGGACCTTAGTCAGGCTGGTCCTTCTGGCCACCAGGGGCCGAGCTGGGCCTTCTCTTCTGCGCTGGTGGGGCCGCTGCTGCCTCACGCTCCGGGTGGGGCCTGGGCGCCCCCTCCCCGATTCCCCAGACTCTGCATGCAGAGGCACGGATGGCCTTCCTCCGCACGCACCCTGCAGCCCCCACGTGCCCAGGCGTTGTGAAGCCTCTCCTCTGTGCCAGGCACCAAACCGAGGGTGGCTTCTCCCACCAAGATGAGACCAGCAGACAAGCTACCTGCAAATTCCTGAAACTTCACAAACAGCAAAATTCCATGACTATCTCAAATAGAAGCTGCAAAAGCTTATATAGTCAATCAAGTCCAAAGTCCTAAAGCTTACAGCTCAGCATTCATTTTTTTAGAAAAAAGGGAAATACTTGAAAATCTAGCAGTATCTTTAAGTTTTGACAGACACCCATCAGAAAATGACACTACATTTCATGTAAAGGTGACTCGTCAGAAGAAAAAAGCTACTACCTGTTTTATTTAGCCTTGTTTTGGATGACAGCAAGTGACAAAATAAAAAGTAAATGCAATTAAAAGTATTTTTAAAAGGAAGGGACAAACCCATCGGAAGAGATGAAATCTCAGTACAAAAGTGCCATAAGCAAACAGTTTTCTAAACACCAGGTGACAACGTTTCTCATTTCTAATTCAAAAATCATAGGCTACTCTAGGAAACTCCTTGGCAAAACACTAAAATAAACAAAGAAAATTTAGTTAAGAAAAGAAAATTTAGTTAAAAAAATTTAAGAGCCTACTCTCCTAAAGAAAGGATCTAAATAAATAAAAAAGTAACAGGGTTTTGACTGGGGAAACTCAGTGAAACTTCAGTTCTCGAAAAGCGAATCTGCAGATTTAATTTCATTCCAATTAAAAGAAAGGATTATTTTTATCCTACCAAGTTTCCTTAAAATTCTCATTAAAGAGGAAATATGCAGGCTAGCTATTAACTTTCTGAAAGCGAAGTACAAAGGAAGCAGAATGAGTGGAGATTTCCCGGAAGATATTAGAACCAACTACAGAGGGCCAGTGATGAAACAGCAGAGCGCTGATTGGAGATTAGACAGACAGGCCCTGCGCTCCGGGCCCTCCAGCCAGCCCACCGGCCTAATGGGGGGAAGGTGGACGGGGCGGCTTCACTGAACAGGGCAGAGGACAGCTTGCCGCTCAAGGGCAAAACCACTAAATCGTTCGGAGCAAAAGAACTAAATCCTCACTTAGACACAACAGTAAAGACGAACCCAAATCTAAACAGAAACATGGAGACCTGGGGTTTCTGGAAGAACACACCTGGAGTTAATGCAGTCTTGGCCTGAAATAATGGAAGTGTTTGAGACATTGGACGCTTTCAATAGGAAACACCTCTCTGCTGGAAACACCAACCAAAAAGAAAGATTGCAGGTTCAGAGGAGATATTCCTAACAATATAATAAGAAAACATGAATATTCCTAATATCCAAATGGATTGGTGGCTTCTCCCGGGGCTTAGCCAGAATGTATCTGCCAGCAAGGCAGGAGAGGCAGGAGACTCGGGTTCGATCCCTTGAAGGAGGAAATGGCAACCCACGCCAGCGTCCTGGCCTGGAGAATCCCAGACAGAGGAGCCTGGCGGGCTGCCGTCCCCGGGGTCACAGAGAGCCGGACACGACAGCACATAGCCCCCCGCAGTCTAAACGATGACACGAGTCAGTAGGAAGAGGCCAGGCGCTCAGCAGAGCAGTGGGCTGAGGTGCGGGGAGACGCCTCGGGGGGCTCGGGGACGCGCGGGTGTCGTCTAGGCTGCCGCTAAGTCGCTTCAGTCGTGTCCGACTCTGTGCGACCCCGTGGACAGCAGCCCCCCGGGTTCCCCTGCCCACGGGATTCTCCAGGCCAGGGCACTGGAGTGGGCTGCCATTCCCTTCTCCACGTCGTCTATGACACCCACATAATCAATAGTTTCATGCCGTTAACTACGCAGGTTGCTTTATATTTTAATTTAGTTTTCCTAAATCCATCTATATACGTTTAACACAGCTTCTTTGAAAACACAGGAAAACATCTTTTTTTTTTTTGGTAGAAATAGATTCTAAAATTTGTAGGGAAGGTAAAAAGAACTAGCATAGCTAATTCAAAAAAAAAATTTTTTTTTAAGACTTTGGTTGGAGGAATCACACCAATTTACGGTAAAGTTGCTGTGATTAGGAAGTGATTCTGGGGAGATGGACAGCCAGCGAGGGGAGCGGGATGGGGCCTGCACACAGCTGCACACAAGAGTGGACGCCGGCCAGGCTGCAGGCGCAGAAGTCCCTGGGCAGAGAAGCAGAGTCTTCTAAATGACCGGAACTAGTTGGAGCAATTACACATCCAGACCCTCGACCTGAATCTCACACCACCTTATTAAAAAATTCACTCACACTGGATCCCAGAGCTAAACAATATAAAACTGAAAACTTTTAAAAGCAAAGATAGAAGAAACTCTTCAGGACTCAGCTGAGTTCTTAGACATAACATCAAGAGCATGAAGCTTTTGCTTTTTAATCATTAAAACCTGAAACTCATGCCCTGCAAAAGCTCATAAAAGAAGATGAAAAGATAAGTGACAGGTTAGGGGAAAGTATCTGCAGTTCGTGTCTCTGACAAAGGATCACGTTCAGAAGATAAAGAGAGCGCTCAGAACTCGACCCCAAAGAGACAAAATGGACAGAAGACATGCCACAGGAGGGGCGACACGGATGGCAAATGAGCCGTGAAGAGATGGCCAACGCGATCAGCAGTCGGGAGACGCCGGTGGGGGCGATCGCGAGATACCGCCACGCTCTATTAAAACATCGGAAATGAAAATTACTGATGACGCCACAGGCTGGAGATCACACACACACACCACTGCAGGACTGCAGAGGGGCATCCACGCCAGAAAATGGCTTGGCAGTTTCTTAAAAAAAACTAAGCGTACACTTACCCTGGGACCCAGTATCACACTCCCAGGCATTCATCCCAGAGAAGTGAAAACTCACGTCCACACACACACACACACGGACCTGCATTGTTCACAGGCGCCTTATCTCTCATGGCAAAACTGGAAACTAAAAAATACTTCAATGGTGAGGGCTACATAAATAGTCGTCCGTGAACCCCTTGGGAGGCCCTTATCAATAAAAGAAATAAACTATTGACAGAAGCATAGGTGGCCCCTGGGGCGTCGTGCGGAGGGCAAACAGCCGATCTCAAAGGGCCATGAGCTGTGAGATGCCCTGAGTCCTTTAGAAAGAGACAGAAGCCAGGCAGGTGGTGGCTGGGGGCTTAGGGGTGGGTGGGGTCTGCGACCCTCCGGTAACAGACGCGGGGGCTGGGATGTCACACTGTCCCTGAGAACCAGACCCCACGGGGTGACGGCCAGTCCTGGGGCCCCGTGCTGCAGGTGAGCAGAGGGCCCTGGGGGAGCTGGTGAAGGATGCAACTCTCGGTGCTGTTCTTGAAATCTCCTCTGACTTTTTATATTTTTAAGGGGCATGTATTGTGTGCTATCTTGCAAGAGAGAAAGAAGATGAAATAGAGAGTATGCAAATATCTAGTTACTATTGCAACCAAAATCCACAGGAAGGTAAACCAGAAATGAAAAAAGGGCTAAATGAGCAGGACATTGTAACTTCTGGACCCAGTTAAATGTCTAACAAAATCACACAGGGAGTATAAAATAAGATTTTTCAAAAGCATGGAAAATATATAAAATGGATTACAACCGGAATCTATAAGCATTTTATGTGAATAACAGACTGTGAGGGGTGAATGCACATGACTTCCACCTGCCTTAGAAACAGGCCAGCACCTCCAGAGTGAAGGCCAGGGCAGGGGGCCCCGCCAGCCCACGGGAAGCAGACTGATCACCCACCTGTGCAGGCAAGGCCCCTGTCCTTGGTGCTGCCACAGCTGGAGGCGATATCGGGGCCGCCCAGCTCCGAGGGCCCAGGCCCCGGCCCCGGCTAGCCGGCCCCCTCCCCAGCCCCAGCACACGGCCCGCCTGCCCGGCCAGGCCCCGGCCGCTCCGTCCTCCCCCAGGGGTCTCCGAGGAGGGCCCTGCCCCAGACCCGCTCCCACCAGACCCCTCACAGCGAGGTAAGCGCCCCGCGAAGCCCAAGGTGGGAGGGAAAGCGGAGCTGCTTCCCTAATTGGCATTTTCCAGTCGACGGAACATTCTGTGCTTTTTTTCACTTGTATCATTTAATTAGCAAATGTTTTCCTTTTTGAGAAGACCTAAAATTGCAGAGATCTTGGGGATTTAGGGGAGGAATGCAAGACCAATTTCGCCTAATTACGGACCGTCTCGGCGGCCACTCTGACGCGTCCCAGAGTAGGGCTGCAGAGCCTGGCCCCCGGGGGGCGGGCCCTGCCTCGGACGCGTACCTGGAGTCCTGGGCCCGAGTCTGGTTTACATCGAGAAATCAGACTGTTTACAGCCCAGCACATCTGTCTCCCCTCTGCTTCTCGTCCGCCTGCTGTAACGCTCTGCAGGTCTCTCCGGGGTCCCTGTGGGACTATCGCTGACATCACTGCAGTCACGCCATCTCCGGACCGCCCCGCGCGGGGGTCGCAGCGGCCCCCGGCCCACCACCTGGGCGGTCAGCGGGGTCTGGGCTGACGGTGCAGTTGGGGCGGGTCCCGGGACCCCTGGGTGGGAGCGGAACAGGCCTCGGCCTGGGGCACAGCCTCCGGGGGGAGGGGAGGGGCTTGTCCACCCCCCAGATCCTCGCAGGCCCGGACCAGGATGCCGGACCCTCCAGGCTATTCTGCAAGTGGAGGCTGAGGGTGGACACTGGGTCTTCATCATCCCTGGTCTGGGAGGCCCCGCTTCCCAGGGACCCAGCATCCAGACCCCAGACCCAGGGCCCTGGTCGGGGGCAGTGGGGGCACCAGAGGAGGTGGGGTCACAGACAGGGTCCTGGGCCGGCAAAGCCGCGGGGGGTCAGAGGCCCTGGTCTCGTCCCCCCTCCGTCTGACCTGCCCAGCCTCCACCTCCAGGCGCAGCTAGGCTGCCCTGGGTGCTGCAGCCCTGCAGACACCCCCAGCCACGCCCTCCCCCCGGCCGGCCCCACCCGATATCCCCCGGGCCCTGGGACCCCCGTGGTGTCCATCCTCTGATTCTGTCGGCCCTGCCCGAGTGACCCAGGCGCATGGGGCACTCCCATCCCTCAGCCCACCTCGGCTCCTCTGCCGCACACGCCAGGCTGCCCGTCCCGCCTCTCCCCCGGGAGGAGCCCCACATGGCCGCCACCAGCTGTGGTCACAGGCCCGGGTCCCGCCGCCCAGGAAGTGTGGGGACACGCTGACAAGCACCCAGGCAGGCGGGAGCCTCCTTTTCCCTTGGTTTTCCTTCTTTTCCCCCTTCCTTTCTCTCTGTTTTAAACTTGTGATAAAATGCGCACACCACCAGCTCCGGCATTTCAGCCGTTTCTAGGTGCACAGGTCCGGGCCACGACGCACATTCCCGGGCCTGTTGCCTTCAGGCCACTGTCTCCAGGACGTTCCATCTTTCCACCTGACACTCTGACCGCGTGAAACACTCGGTCCCGACCCTCCCCTCCCCCAGCCCCTGACCCCACCGTCTACTTCCTGTCTCTGTGAACCTGACCCCTCCGGGGACCTCCTGTGAGTGCAGTCAGACAGCATTCGTCCTTCTGAGTCTGGCTAGTTTCACTGAGCATCGTGTCTTCAGGGTTCATCCTTGTTTGCAGCCTGTATCGGATTTCCTTCCTTCTTAAATTGAGGCTGAGTACTATTCCACCGTGTGGATGGACCACATTTAGACTGCTGTGAACAGAAGTGTGCAAACATCTATCTGAACCTCTGCTTTCAACTCTTTGGGTCTACACCGAGGAGTGGGCTTGCCTGGTCATGTGGAAATTCTGCGTTCACCTCTCCTTCTCCAAAGGAACACGCCCTGCTGGCTGGGACACTCTTTGGTCATTTCCTCGATGCTCCTCTCGGCTTTTTAGAAGGCTGATGCAATGGCAGGTGCTCCAGCAGCCATCTTAAACATGAGGGATGGATTCCTCCTGCTCAGAGTATGGAGGAGCAAGACGGAAGTAGCTTGAACACTTGATTATCTTTTGGTGCCTCTGAATAACCTGTCTCAGTAGACTCTCCCTGTCTCAGTAGCTTCTGAGCTCTGAATAACCAGACTCAGTAGCTTCTCCCTGTCCAGGTAGTGACTTAACTGTGTGCCTACCTCCCTGTCTCCCACTCCTCATTCTGGCCGAGACAGAAACCCCTCCATCTTCATGAGAAGGAAGCTACTTGGTAGACTCTGCCTCTAGACTTGAAAGATGTGGTTAAGGATGGAAATCCTATCTTGTTTAAGCCAGTGTTATTATGGGTTTCCTGCAATGCACTGTCTCTTGAAAAATAACACTAATGTGGGACAAATTGGAATAATTCTTTTTGTTAAAGAAAAGAATGAAAGAAATTAAAGTGGGCCATAATCTCTCCACCCAGATGGCTGCAGACAAGGCAGTTTTTAATATAGTCTCCAGTTTTGCTGCATCTGCCCTGACTTCTCCTTGCAGATCCGAGTGACTATTTGCATGGAGCAGTCTACTTGTGTAATTCTCAGTACATTCATGGTTTTTACATCCAGGACTTTAATATTATTCCAAGTGAGGATGGATCCCTCTGCTATACCATTAGATATCTTTAACCAGTATCCCTTTATGCATCAGGCTGTTAGCGCTCCTGCAGATAAAGCTGCATCAGGGAAATTGCTATTTCCAAGCACAGGGAGAGTGTGAGGTTCTGGAGCATTTTGTCAGCTGCTTCCAGAAATGCAGGTCAGCAATCAGTCTGCCTCCGAGCAAGCGCTGCCAGCATCTCCCCAGCTGCCCTCGGAGATGAAAGGGCACCTCAACTTTCCTTCCATGGTGTTCCCTTTCTTTTTCTTTTTTGAACAAAATGGTGAACATTTTTTATACATGTGGCCAACATCTCGGCCGGCCCGTTTTATGTGGGTTTTGGCATTTTCTTCAGTTTTTAAGTCCTCCAGATATTAATGGCAACAAGTTTGTCATTATATTTAACAAGTGTTTGACCACACTCTGGATTTGTTTGGCTATGAGTTTAATCCGGCTACTGAAAAATACCATCATTTGTGTTTGTTTAATGACAAAGGGACACACGGCCAGGGTGACAAATACCAACAGTGCTTCAGTGTACGTGGAGTCAGACGAGCACGTTCAGTGAATCTCCTCATGTGACGTTGCATGGGGCGATGATGGACACTCACTAGCCCCTGGGGCTGATGGAAAACCTAGCTTCTCCCTGTCCAGGTAGCGACTTAACTGTGTGACTACCTCCCCGCCTCCCACTCCTCATTCTGGCCGAGACAGAGACCCCTCCATCTTCAGGAGAAAGATCTCCTTGGGGAGCCCTTCTCTCAGCTCACTCAGAAGGGCTGGTCATGGGTTCAGACCGCGGGGGATGAAGGGCTCTCACTAGAGGCTCCTGGTCAGACCAGCGCTCCTGGGCCACGACAGAGGGCTCTACCCCAGGGGAAGCTTCAGGAAAAGAGTGAACGTGCAGGACGGAGGCCGCGAGGCCCTGGGTTCCGCCACCATCCGAGGGAGCCCCCTCCTCCCCCTGTAGCCCGCCAGCGCCGTCTGGGGCCAAGACGGCCTCCAGGCCCCGGTCCACACCTGCTCCTGCCCCCTGCGGGGCAGTTGGTCCCGGCCAACCCCGGCCCAGCGAAGGCCCCGGGGAGGGTCGTGCTCGGTCAGTGTCTGTTCTGGCCTCGCAGCTTGGTTGGTGTGGGAGGCCCCCGCCCGGCTCGCGCACCCCGCCCTGGCTTCTGTGGGCACCAGGTCCACTGCCTGCAGCCCCGACACTGAGCCCTGAGCACCACAGGTCACATGGGTCTGGATGTGGTGAAGCCGCCCGCAGGGTGAGCTCCGCAGGCCCCGGGATCAGGGGCCGAGCGCGGTGGCTGTCCTGCAGGGTTTGCTGCGGCCGCAGAGTTGGTGCTGGTGGCCACGCTCGCTGCTTGCTGCGTGTCTGCTCCCTGCCCCAGTGTCACTGGGCGTCCGGGGTCATCTGCGCCTGTGGGTGTCTCGGGCCCCCATCCCTGCTGGACACTCGGGGCTGCTGGGAGCCCCAGAAACATGCCGATGTCCACACTGCCTGCCATGCTGGGAGCCACAAGGCCTTTGTCTGTGTCCTGGGGTGGATGGACCTGGAGGGGCCAAGTCCTCGCTGTGGAGACAGCCGCGGTGACCCCTGCAGTCAGGGTGAGGGCTGTGCTAAGTGTGGTCATTTGTATCCGGAGACAGGAGCTTGCCGAGCCGTCAGCTCTAAATAGGACCCGGTGTCTCAGCCTGCATCAAGCTCAGTCACCAGCATCTTCCAAACAAGATCACACACACGCATCATTCCTGTCTTCCGGGTTGTCCATCGCAGGCCTCACAGCTCCCCATCCTCCTTAAAGGGCTCCCATCCTCCTTAAAGGGCTCCTATCTGGCCTCTAAGCTCTGCCCCCAGCCGCACTCCTAGACCTGCTTGGTCCTCCTGCAGCGGCTTCTGCCTCTCTGTGAGACGTGGGTCCCCGCAGCCCGCCCTCCTTCTGCTGGTCCACACCCCCCCACCTCTCCTGCACCCAACTCTCCCTCTCTCTCCCTGTCTCTCCCTATCCCCCATCTCTCCCTGTCCCCCTTCTCTCTCTCCCATCTCTCCCTGTCCCCCGTCTCTCCCTGTCCCCCATCTCTCCCTATCCCCCCATCTCTCCCTGTCCCCCTTCTCTCTCTCCCATCTCTCCCTGTCCTCCCATCTCTCCCTATCCCCCCATCTCTCCCTGTCCCCCTTCTCTCTCTCCCATCTCTCCCTGTCCCCCCGTCTCTCCCTGTCCCCCATCTCTCCCTATCCCCCCATCTCTCCCTGTCCCCCTTCTCTCTCTCCCATCTCTCCCTGTCCTCCCGTCTCTCCCTGTTCCCCATCTCTCCCTATCCCCCCATCTCTCCCTGTCCCCCTTCTCTCTCTCCCATCTCTCCCTGTCCCCCCGTCTCTCCCTGTTCCCCTTCTCTCTCTCCCATCTCTCCCTGTCCCTCCATCTCTCCCTGTCCCCCCATCTCTCATCCCCCCATCTCTCTCTGTCTCTCAGCCTGTCTCTCCCTATCCCCCCATCTCTCCCTGTCCCCCCGTCTCTCTGTATCTCCACCCCCCTCTTTATTTGACATCTGTATGCAAGAGACCCTCGATGTGACCCTCCCCCAGAGCCGTGCCCCACACACACTTTTGTGCCCCCACTACCTGCTGGACGTTGCCCGGTTGGTCGCGGACCCATGCCCACCCACACACAGCTGCCCCAGAGCCCTGGCCTCCCCGCTGCGGGAGAGCCGCCCCTGTGGGGAGAACCTGGCCTTCGCGCTGGGGCCTGGCTGAACCCTCCACCGCTCACCCCGTCCACCAGTGGGGCCGTCATTCCCCACCTGGGAGGCGCTTCACGTTCACCCACATCCCAGCAGCCTGGCTGACGGCCCCCTCTGGCCCGTCTCAGCCCCGCCGTTTGTGATGAGCCCAAAGCTGTCTTTTCGGAACCTGGCCGATCCCTCCCATCCTGCCCTCCATCTGGCAGCCTGCCATCACAAAGCCACGATGGAGGGTTCTATAAAGCACGAACCACCCCCTCTCACTCAGCCCTTCGAAGTTCCCTGGCCCCCTGCTGTCCTCAGAAGAGAGGCTGGAATCCTCGGGAGGCCGGTACCCACGGCAGAGCACGCGTCCTCCATGCCTTCGTCCCTCGGGACAGACAGACAGACGGTGTCTCCTCTCTGCCCCGTGTTTTACGATTAGGTGACACTAGCTGATTCAGTCTCACAGTTCCTGGCCTGTGGGTCTAAACCGTTTCTGGTGAACTTACTTCCAGTCACTCCCCACTGTAGGCCCTGGTGTCCCTGCTGAGGTCGGGGAAGCCTGGCCTTGGGGGTTTGTGCATTTACTGCGTGCTCGCCGCCACATCGGTGCAAACACCGACCTCCTGGTGGAGGAGGCTCTGCCCCGGGGCGTCCACCCCGCCAGCCCGGCCCCGCCGCCTCGTGCTCTGGCTCTGAGGTGCCAAGACCTTGTCAGACACCAAGCACCAGGTTTCAGGTATTCTGAATTTTCTGGGTGTTTTCCCTCCTTATTTTCTGTTTCTTTATTTTACCCTTTTATCTTTACCAAAATTTATCTTTAACAAAAAAATTATTAAGTCAAAACCTCTGTCTCTAACCCCTTTAACATTTGTTTTTATGTAAACAAAAGGATCACCACGTGCATGTCATTCGGCATCCTGACAAGTTTTCTTTAATTTGTCCATTCCTTTAAAGATTAAAAAAAAAAAACCTGATCTTTGTTACTAGGCAAACAATACAGTCACAAATAAAGCAAAAGTTAGAACTACACCCCCCAACTCCCTCTAATTCCAATCTGGCATTATCAACATGAGTGTATTTTAGGGATAATTGTTCAGCTTTCTGTGCTAATGTGGACATGGAGAGCTCTTTTTTTTTTTCCTGCTAAAACAAGAACATCTTAAGGTCACAGCTGTAGATGGAACCCCTTCTTTTCGGCAGTTGCGTAATATTCCCTAGTTGAGCTATATCACCACGTAGGAAATGATCGCTCTGCTGGTGGAAAATCATATTATTTCCAGATTGTTTGTTGCGCTCTGTTTTTCCGTTTCCATGACACAGAACGCCGCAGAGGGGCCTCCTTGTTTACGAATCTCTGTGCTGACATGTTTCCACCAAGACTTAGGTCCAGAGGGGGCTGGAAGAGCCAAGAGATATTTGCAATTCAAATCAAACAGATGAGAACAAAAAGACTAGCAGAAATATGGACAAATAATGTAAATGAGAAATTCACATAGCAAAGGAAGCCTGATGGCCAACATGTACACGGAAGAACCAGTAACAGTGGTACCGACGTGGTGGAAAATGACAGACGAGACCGATCCATCATCCCAGCTCTGGGAGGAGGCGGAGGGTGTCCGTCACGGCCGGGAACCCCACCAGCTCTGCCCAGGCCTCTCCCGGTTTCCCACAGAAAGCCCCGCACCGCGAAAGACCCCTCAGACCCGGGCCCCCCCAGAACAGAGCTTGCGCTCAACCTCTCTCCCACGCTGCCCGCGATCGTCAACAGCAGACGCGGGTCTGCGGGCACCTGCCTCCCGCCCGGCTCTCTGATGGCGTTTCTCTCCTGAGGCTTTTCCGACCTTCGTCCCCACGGCCCAGCACCGCCACATCAGCAGTGCCCAGACAGCGGTGGTGACGCGGGCGGTTCAGGACCACAGTCCACGCTTCCTTCTTTCTTGGGGGCGCACAGTGGTTTCGCCGTGTCTTCCGGGTGTCTGCTGCACAACAAAGGGAGTCAGCCGCATCTTTACATGGACCCCCTACCCTGGGAGCCTCCCTCCCGCCCCCAGCCCAGTCCCCGAGGGCGCCGCGGGGCGCAAGCTGGGCCCTTGCACCGCAGAGGGCTGCCCACCAGCGGTCTGTCGCCCATGCGGCGGTGGGTGAATGGCAGGGCTACTTTCTCAGCTCTCCCCTCGGGGCCCACACACCCGCTCCCCATGTCTGCATCTCCACTCCTGCCCTAAGGAGTTCACCGGTGCCATCCCCAGATCCCACACGTCGCATTAGCAGCCGGCGTTTTGCTTCTCTTTCTCTGGCTTCACTCTGTTCTGCAGACTCGAGGTCGATCCACAGCGCTACGTGGTCCATGTTTTCAAGTCCTGCTCCCCACTGGCTTTTGAAACACGATGTTTTCCCCATGTAAGCAGTTTCTTTGCATCCTTGTTTGACATTGGGCTTTGCAGAAAATGGTTTTATCAAACGCTTTGTGGGCGTATGTGGAGAGGCTTTCTTTCATCAGGTTTTCCAACAACCAGCCATCTCTCGTGTTCCTTTGTCGGGGGGGACCCCAATGGGCATAGTGTGAGGGATACAGCTGTTTCCCTCTCCAGAGCGAGGAGCCCCAGCCTTCCCATCTCTCCGGGCGGACGGAAAAAGACGGGCCCTCCCCTCCGCCAGCCCCAGCCCTGCTCAGCATCTTGACCCCCAGAGGCCCGCTTCCTGAGTGAGGACCAGCCCGCGTCCCCTTGAAGGAGGCGCCGTCCCCCCGTGGCCGTGGACTTCTCCCAGGACAGCTGTTCTCTAGTCCTTCAGGATGTGCTGAGATTGGATTTTGGGAAAAAGGAAGGTCGTGGTCACACGCCCGTCAGAGCTGGAAAATGTGGGAAAGAGGTGAACAACAGGATTTCAACCCAAATCCGGTGCAGGGCAGGCCTGCTTCCGCCTCCATCCTACAGTGACCCCGCGGTCCCTGGACCCCGGTAACAGGGGGCACAGATGTGTCCCCGGGGCTCCGTGTCCCCGCAGGGCCTGGCCCGCCCGTGGGGACCGGGAGGCCCTGAGGTCGCCCTCCAGACGCACTGGGCCCTCCAGTCCTGATGGCACAGGGTCCCAGCGTGGGTTCAGAGCAGGACAACCGCCTCAGTGGGGTCAGGACGCCGACAGGCCGCTCCTGGGGCCACCTTCCCCCCGACCGGGTCACCGCGGCCCCTGGCTTCCACACGGAGCGGAGAACGGGCCAGTGTCTGCCTGCAGCCACACAGACAACCTCAGTCTTTCCGCGAACACCGCCGGCAGGGGCGCCCTGGCTCTGCGGGGTCTGCAGGGACCCTGCCAGCCCCAGCGGCCGCACATGGAAGCACCCTGCTGACTGTGCCCCGGGAGAGCTGCGGCCACACCGGGCCCCATGAGGCGCTCACCTTCCAGGCAGTGGGGGGTGAGTTCAGTGACTCCCAGGAGAGGCCCCCTATCCTGGGTCTGTTCAGCTTCTCCGGAGTGCGGGGAGGGGGCTGTCCCCGACGCCTGCTGCTATCGAGAAAGGCACACCGTGACTCAGGGGCCCGCTTGACTGCTGGGGGCAGGCCCCAGCGGCGGTCCCTGTGGTCCTGTGACTCATTTACCAGCACACCAGAGAGGTTCAGCCCCGAGGGAGGCCGAGGTGGGTGGGGGGCCCCGCGGCCTAGCCTGGGGTCCAGCAGCCCTGCCCCGGGGCTCACCTGGGTCCCAGGTGCTGCTGACCAACCGAAGTCCCACACGCGGGCTCCAGAAACCCCAAGGGAGCAAGGAATTCTTCTCGTCTTGATTTAGAAAGGTCCTTTCTTTCTCTTGTATTTTGACAGGAAAATAAGCCTGTGGTCGTGTGACACCCCCCAGTGGGCCTGGTCCCATCTGACGCACCTGCTCCAGCCGCGGAGGACCCCGGCCCCGGGACCGCGTCAGCCCCCAGCGCGTCCCGCAAGCTCCCCAGGACTCTGTGCTGCGGATCAGGTGCGGGTCAGGCGCTGAGGCAGGGGCTCCCGAGACGGGCGCACATTCGGGGCGGGGGAGCAGCCCCTGCCCACGAGGCTGCAGGAGCCCCTCAGGAGTGTCCCTGGGGCCGCCTCCCCGCCCTTCATCTGTCCTCATCAGCTCGGGCCACCCCTGCAAGGGCTTAGCCCCCAGACCCTGCAGCCCCCACGCTGGAGACAGGCTTAGGTGGGGACACACAGCACCTTCCACAAGCGGCTCGTTTGGTGCACAAACGGGGGTCGGTCATGGAGATCCTCCCAGCAGAGGCTCCGGGACCCCTCCAGGCTCCTTGCCCAGGCGCCCTGGCCCTGGGCAGCCTCTCACTCCCAACCGTGAAGGAGAAAGAGGCGGAGAGGGGGGAAAGGCAGGGGCCGACTGGAGGGGGCACCCCTCCTGCCCCAGGCCCCACTGGACCCGGGGGGAGGCTGGGGCTGGGAACAGGGCCCACGAGCCCTGATGGGGCTCACAGCAGCGGGGTCTGGGGAGGACAGGAACACGCCAGGAGAGCAGGGAGGCTGGGCTGGTGGGTCCCAACACGGGGCTGCCTGTCCTGCACACGGAACACCGGGGCTGAGCCCGCGGGAAAGCTGCGGCCTCATCTGGAGCCCTGGGCTACAGGCACACGGGACCCAGCGAAGCTTTGCTCCCGGGAAGGCCGGGGCAACAGTGCCACCTGGTGGTCATCTCTGCACACGCCACCCGCCCCTCCCTGGTGGGAAAAGGGCATTTCCCAGGGCAGCGCCCCCAGCCTTGCACCCGACTCGGGCAGAAGGTGACTCTCTCCTTAATTACGCAGCTGAATTCAGGAGCTTACTGAGCTCACCAGAAAAGAGTTCCTAAAAGCACTCCTGGAGAAGCTGCCAGGGGTGCCTATCCTGGCATCGGCCACCCCCAGGGCGTACGCCATGGATGAACGTGACCTTGGCACATCTGTCCAGAGTGGCGGGGTGGGGGGTGACCCCAAAGATCTGCTCCATGTCTTCCGAACGCTCCCCACTTTTGAAACCACGGGGCAGTTACGCTGAGAGGTTCTAGCCACCACCAGGCCCCGGTGACGTCACAGACGACGTCGCAGGATGTGGACGTCCTGGCGCCCCGACGGCAGCTCTCCAGGGCTCAGGAGAAGACAGCAGGCAATTTCAGGAGGCTCTCATCTCCCCAGTGTGACGGCTCGCTCTGCGTGCCCCTGCGGCCCGGCCTTGGTCAAACACCGGGCCAGATGTTGCCCTGAAGGTGCTCTCCGATGAGATTAGCAGTTAAACCGGGAGACTGGGAGGAAAGCAGACCACCCGCCCTCTGGGGGGGGGGGGGGGGGGGGGGCCTCACGCCGTCAGTCAAAGGCCTGAAGTGCCAAGACTGAGGTTTCCCAGAAAAGAAAGGTTTCAACCTCAAGATGGCAACACAGGGAGCCAGTCTGCCGCCCTGCCCACCGAGCTCAGATGCGTCCCCAGCTGCATGAACCAGCTCCTCACACTAAAGCTCACGGAGAACTTCCAAACTTATTCTATGAGGCCACCATCACCCTAATTCCAAAACCAGACAAAGATGCCACAAAAAAAGAAAACTACAGGCCAATATCACTGATGAACATAGATGCAAAAATCCTTAACAAAATTCTAGCAAACAGAATCCAACAACATATTTAAAAAAATCATACACCATGACCAAGTGGGCTTTATCCCAGGAATGCAAGGATTCTTTAATATCTGCAAATCGATCAACATAATACACCACGTTAACAAATTGGAAGATAAAAACCATATGATTATCTCAATAGATGCAGAAAAAGCCTTTGACAAAATTCAACACTCATTTATGATTAAAACTCTCCAGAAAGCAGGAATAGAAGGAACATATCTCAACATAATAAAAGCTATATATGACAAACCCACAGCAAGCATCACCCTCAATGGTGAAAAATTGAAAGCATTTCCTCTGAAATCAGGAACAAGACAAGGATGCCCACTCTCACCACTACTATTCAACATAGTGTTGGAAGTTTTGGCCACAGCAATCAGAGCAGAAAAAGACGTAAAAGGAATCCAGATAGGAAAAGAAGAAGTGAAACTCTCGCTGTTTGCAGATGACATGATCCTCTACATAGAAAACCCTAAAGACTCTACCAGAAAATTACTAGAGCTAATCAATGAATATAGTAAAGTTGCAGGATATAAAATTAACACACAGAAATCCCTTGCATTCCTATATACTAACAATGAAAAAACAGAAAGAGAAATTAAGGAAACAATACCATTCACCATTGCAACAAAAAGAATAAAATACTTAGGAGTATATCTACCTAAAGAAACAAAAGACCTATACACAGAAAACTATAAAACATTGATGAAAGAAATCAAAGAGGACACAAACAGATGGAGAAACATACCGTGTTCATGGATTGGAAGAATCAATATTGTCAAAATGGCTATTCTACCCAAAGCAATCTATAGATTCAATGCAATCCCTATCAAGCTACCAACGGTATTTTTCACAGAACTAGAACAAATAATTTCACAATTTGTATGGAAATACAAAAAACCTCGAATAGCCAAAGTAATCTTGAGAAAGAAGAATGGAACTGGAGGAATCAACCTGCCTGACTTCAGACTCTACTACAAAGCCACAGTCATCAAGACAGTATGGTACTGGCACAAAGACAGAAATATAGATCAATGGAACAGAATAGAAAGCCCAGAGATAAATCCACGAACGTATGGACACCTTATCTTTGACAAAGGAGGCAAGGATATACAATGGAAAAAAGACAATCTCTTTAACAAGTGGTGCTGGGAAAACTGGTCAACCACTTGTAAGAGAATGAAACTAGAACACTTTCTAACACCATACACAAAAATAAACTCAAAATGGATTAAAGATCTAAATGTAAGACCAGAAACTATAAAACTCCTAGAGGAGAACATAGGCAAAACACTCTCTGACATAAATCACAGCAAGATCTTCTATGACCCACCTCCCAGAATATTGGAAATAAAAGCAAAAATAAACAAATGGGACCTAATGAAACTTAAAAGCTTTTGCACAACAAAGGAAACTATAAGTAAGGTGAAAAGACAGCCCTCAGATTGGGAGAAAATAATAGCAAATGAGGAAACAGACAAAGGATTAATCTCAAAAATATACAAGCAACTCCTGAAGCTCAATTCCAGAAAAATAAATGACCCAATCAAAAAATGGGCCAAAGAACTAAACAGACATTTCTCCAAAGAAGACATACAGATGGCTAACAAACACATGAAAAGATGCTCCACATCACTCATTATAAGAGAAATGCAAATCAAAACCACAATGAGGTACCATTACACGCCAGTCAGGATGGCTGCTGTCCAAAAGTCTACAAGCAATAAATGCTGGAGAGGGTGTGGAGAAAAGGGAACCCTCTTACACTGCTGGTGGGAATGCAAACTAGTACAGCCACTATGGAAAACAGTGTGGAGATTTCTTAAAAAACTGGAAATAGAACTGCCATATGACCCAGCAATCCCACTTCTGGGCATACACACTGAGGAATCCAGATCTGAAAGAGACACGTGCACCCCAATGTTCATCGCAGCACTGTTTATAATAGCCAGGACATGGAAGCAACCTAGATGCCCATCAGCAGATGAATGGATAAGGAAGCTGTGGTACATATACACCATGGAATATTACTCAGCCGTTAAAAAGAATTCATTTGAATCAGTTCTAATGAGATGGATGAAACTGGAGCCCATTATACAGAGTGAAGTAAGCCAGAAAGATAAAGAACATTACAGCATACTAACACATATATACGGAATTTAGAAAGATGGTAACGATGACCCTATATGCAGGGCAGAAGAAGAGACGCAGAAGTACAGAACAGACTTTTGAACTCTGTGGGAGAAGGGGAGGGTGGGATGTTTCGAAAGAACAGCATGTATATTATCTGTGGTGAAACAGACCACCAGCCCAGGTGGGAGGCATGAGTCAAGTGCTCGGGCCTGTTGGGCTGGGAAGATCCAGAGGAATCGGGTGGAGAGGGAGGTGGGATGGGAGACCGGGATGGGGAATTCATGTAACTCTATGGCTGATTCATATCAATGTATGACAAAACCCACTGAAAAATAAAAAATAAAAAATAAATAAATAAATAAAATAAAAATAAAAAAATAAATAAATAAAAAAAATAAAGCTCACGGAGAGAGAAGACCACCCACCGGTAGCTGTAGCTCAGGGAACCGGGAGGTGTGCGCCTCATCCCAGGAAACAGAGACGTGCCCACGGCTCGCTGGAGCTGGGCGTGGCCAGGGCCCCGGGTGGGTGGAGGGGGGCAAGGCTGTCGGGGTCCACCTCGTGTCCCTGGTCTGGGGAAGCTGAAAGGCCCCCAGGAACGCTCATCCAAATCTTCCACCTTCAGTTACTGAGCAGCACTCAACGCCCCCCTGACCCCACGCGGACAAACCCATGGGCCCAGTGACTCCAGATCTTTCGCCTCTGGGAGACTCTTCTGAATGACGCCCTCTTGCTGGCAAAACCAGAAAGAGTCACTTTGCCTGGGCCGCGGTCACCCGCATGGCCGTCAGTGAACCAGACTCTGACCTGCATCCTCAGAAAACGGGTGACGTGTGAGCAGACGGCATCTTGAAACCGGTGGGTCTCATCAGACAAGCGCTTCACCCCGTGGCGTGTCCTGTCTTCTGTCGCCACCCGAGGTTCTGCCGGTTGTTTCAAAGCAAAGACTGGCTTGAGGTCTTGTACCTGTTGTGGAATCCTGCCCAAGGCCACAGGGCCGAGGCCTTGCCTTGAGGCCGCGGCCACAGCAGCAGAGCCCAGAACCAAAGTCATCTCTGGGACTGACTGAGTCCCTGTGTGACTTTTGCCAGAAGCCCCCGACCGTCACCAGCAGGCTTCCTGACCCTAGTTAGGCAAGAATGCCCATCCCCGAACAGCACCCTAACCGATCACCTAATGCCAGCCTTCCAGCACGAACTTTCTTCGTCTCGAGGCTAAAAATGTTGGCTGCTAACCCGCAGTGGGCTCTCCCTGGCCGATGGGAGTGTGGCCCTCTGCCCTCTGCTCTCTACCGCCTCCCTCCTTTCTGAAACGCTCTGTGTCCCACATTCTTTTCCAGCCCGCACACGGACTGCCAGCGACACCTGTCCCTCCTGGCAGGCCTCGTGGGCAATGCCTTCTTCTCGGTTCTCTGATGTCACAACCCCCCACAGTCCCTGGGAACCCGATGGCAGAGTGACCTCAGCCCCAGGTCCTGGGACCCTCGTGGCCGGACCTGCCTCAAGCAGCCAAGGAGAGGGGCGCTTCCGTCCTTTCCCCGCCCGGGTCTGCCGGTGCAGGGAGGTGGGCCAGGGCACTGCTAACGAAAGGCAACCTGTGCGATGCGGTTACCCCCCCGGGGGGCAGGAAGGCAGCTCAGGGCGGGCCCCACACATTTCTGGGGACCGTGAACATGGCGCTGATGGGTTCAGTCACAGCTATAAACCATGGGCAGCGTCTGGTAGGCAGGACACCACCCCCCACCCAAGCCCTCTGGCTGCAGGTCTAAACACAGACGGCTGCTGTTTCCCCCCAAAGGGGCTTTCTTCCAGATGGTTCCTGGTCCATGAGGAGCCGCCACCCGGGATGTCCCGGCCCCCAGAGGGCACAGCGGGAGCCAGAGCGACTGGTCCCTGCAGAGGTGGAGGTGGGGGGCTGCAGAGAGCGGTCAGCCGGCCCACAGCAGCACAGTTGAGGCAGGACTCAGGGCCTACTCACCACCAGAGCTCTGAGTTACCGAATAAAGTGTGAGCGGACCCCCTTTCTCCATGTTTCTGCCTTAAACAGTGCTTACAAACTCAGCTAACGTGTGTTTTTGTCATTTTGAAGGTAGCCAGAATCTCAAGAATTCAAAAATTAGAATTCCCCCGATGTCACCCACTGCTGGCAGGACTGGGCTTCCCAGCGCGGAAGCGAAGGCCTCTGAGGCCCAGGCCTGCCGGCCAGCCAGGCCCGCCTGCCGCCCCCGCGGCGTTCCCAGGCTGAGGCTCGCTGCAGGCTGCAGACAGCGCCTCTCTGCACAGCCGGCCTTATCTCATAGCAGCAGCTGTGGGAGAGATTAGCTCTTAAGATGAGCTTGGTTTTGAAATATTTTCACCAAAGACAGAAATGTTTGAAGATACCAAGTTCCCAACGTCGGTTTATCGAAAGGTATTTGGGCCTTTGCAGGCCAGCACTGATGGCCGCTGAAATCCGCCCGCTGGGAACATTCCATGGGGCTTTACAGCTTCGCCACAGACCCTGGCCACTGTGGGGGCCGCCGGGGGCGGGGGCTCAGAAGAGGACGGGCTGGCTGCCTTTCCGAATCCCTGCTCTGGTCTCACGGTGGGAAATGGGTGGGAAGAAAAGCATTAAGGGAAACACAGCTTGAAACCCATTCCCTGCCTTAAAGAAAATTACATGAAATGGCGATTCTTTTGCACGAGGGAGATGCTACCATGAACAGACTTTACTGAATTTTCATTCTTCAGACATACACACCACACACACACCCCACTGTTTCAGGCTTCCATGAGCCAATAATGAAATATTGCTTCGAAATCAGTAGTCTTTGTGAGTAAGGACAAACACCCACTGCCTGGTACCATGGCTAGAGTCCACTTTCCTGGGTTCAAAACAACTAGGTTTTAGCATTTTCATGTCAGCCCTAAGGGGGCTTCCCTGGAGGCTCAGGCGATAAGGGATCCTCTTGCAACCCAGGAGACCCTGATTTGATCCCTGGGTCACAGAGATCCCCTGGAGAAGGGAATGGCTACCCACTCCAGTATTCTTGCCTGGAGAATTCCATGGACAGAGAGGAGCCTGGCGGGCTACAATCCATAGGGTCGCACAGAGTCAGACACGACTGAGAACTAATATTAACATCAGCTCTCAGTTCGGTTCAGTTGCCCAGTCGTGTCCGACTCTTTGCGACCCCATGGACTGCAGCACGCCAGGCCTCCCCATCCATCACCAACTCCTGGAGCCTACTCAAACTCTAAGGGTTTACAAAACATCATTTTGACATGATGAGTAGATTTGTAATATTTAAAACTGCCCATAGGTTCTGTGAAATGCAAACTTTTGAGGGGACTGGGACAGAGAAAAACAGAAATGAGACACTGAAGCTGCCCCACTGACTCCTCGGCCCCTGGGGTCCAGCAACGGTCACTCCCGCACGTCAGGAGTTAAACGGCAGAGACATGTTGTTTGTTCCCAAATAGCCCGTTAATCCCCTGAATGAAGTTCCCATCCCACGGCCCCGGGTTACTTATGGCAGTTACTTGCTGTAGATAAGTTTGCTTTCAGCCTAGGAACCTCGCAAATAAGCAGAGATAAGAGAGGCAAAGTAAAAATAACTGCTAACAACTTGAAGCTTTGCAGGAGCCTTGAGATCCAGCCTACGTGAGCAAGCAGCAAGACAAACAAATGTTCTGCTCCCTTGAAGGCCAGGTGGCTCCACGAAGTCTGCAGCCCGCCCGCACCCTTTCATCTCCAGTCCCTGCTCGCCCTTTCCGTCAGCGCAAAAGAAGCCGCATCCCACCCCAAAGAACGTGGTTCTTTAGAGCATTAGTCCACCATCTTCTGGGCCTGCCGGCTTCTGGATAAAGGCACTGTTCCTTCCCCAAGACCCCCCTCTGGACTCCCTGGCCCATTGCGGAGCCAGCCGTACAGTCTTGGACTGGGCAACAGAAGGGCCCTGGGAGGAGGGGTGAACACTCACAGCTTCACATAAGAAAGCTCACTCCGGGCCTCCCTGGCGGCTTAGTGGTGAAGAAGCCTCCTGCCAGTGACCAGGAGACCCAGGTTCAATCCCTGATCTGGGAGGACCCCACACATAGGGGAGCAGATGAGCCCATCTGCCACAACAATTGAGCCCGCTCTCTAGAGCCCGGGAGCTGCGACTGCTGAGCTCACGTGCCCCAGCTGCCGATGTCCTCACGTCCCAGAGCCCGCGCCACGTGGCGAGAGCAGCCGCCACGGTGAGAAGTCTGGGCAGCACAGCTGGACGTGGCCCCACTCAGCAGCAGGGACCCAGCACCGCCAAAGATAAATGGACATCTCTGAAAATGCACACTTCTCAAGTCAGAAAGAGAAAAACAAGCATTGCATATTAACACGTATATATGGAAACTGTAAAAATGGTACTAATGAAGCTGTTTTCCGGGCAGGAACAGAGACTCGGACACAGAGGAGTGCCCTGTGGACACAGAAGGGGCAGGAGAGGGTGGGATGGGTTTCGCGGGTAGCACTGGAACCCAGGAACTACCGTGCATGAGACAGATCGCTAACAGGAAGCTGCTTTAACACAGGGCTGTCGGCCTGATGCTAAGCCTGGTGAAAACCTGGAGAGGTGGGATGGGGTGGGAGGTAGGAGGGAGGCTCAAGGAGGGGACATGTGTATACCTCTGGCTGACTCATGCAGAAGCCAACACACTGGAAAGCAATTATCCTCCAATTAAGAGTACATAAATTTTTAAAAAGAGTAAATAAAAAAAAAAACACTTCTAATACATGCATTCACAGCAAATGTTGTCACGGTGATCAGGACCCGTCATCCTCGAGAGCTGCAAGCGTTCAGTTCCTCAGGACCCTTACTCTTCTCAACACTCTGATCTAGAGAGCAAGGAACACTAAGGAAAACGCATTTTGCCTCCGTTTTCCCCCGTTTCTGACACTTTTCCTTTGTCACACAGCCTGTGGATTCTCTGTTAACAGTTTTTCACTGTTTTCTCTTTGCCTTTCAGTCTGTCTGATTCGCCGGCCCTATCTTTAGTTCAGATTCTTTCCTCGGCTGTATGGAGGCTCCTGATGACCTTTTTAGGAGGCATTTTTAGTTCTGTTACTGTGTTTTCTTTACTTTTCTCCTTTGCCTTTCACTTCCCTTCTTTTCTCAGTTTTTTATGAGGCCTTCTCAGACAACCATTTTGCCCTTTTACATTTCTTTTTCTTGGGGATGGTCACTGCCTCCTGTGCAATATCACGAACTTCCATCCATAGTTTTTCAGGCACTCTGTCTATCTGATCTAATCCCTTGAATCAGTTTCTCACTTTCACCGTATAATCGTAAGGAATTTGATTTAGGTCATACGTGAATTGGCACCCACTCCAGTACTCTTGCCTGGAAAATCCCATGGATGGAGAAGCCTGGTAGGGCTACACTCCATGGGGTCACAAAGAGTTGGAGATGGTGAAGGGCAGGGAAGCCTGGCGTGCTGCCGTCCATGGAGTTGCAAAATCAGACCCGACCGAGTGACTAAACCACTACAGTGTTTCCTATTTCTAGCATTTAAACATTTTTGTTTATTTTTTAAATTTATTTTTAATTGGAGGATAATTGCTTTGAGAATGAAGAAAGTGTTAGTCATTCTATCGTGTCCAAGACCCCATGGACTGTAGCCCACCAGGCTCCTTTGTCCATGAAATTCTTCAGGCAAAAATACTGAAGTGGGTAGCCATTCCCTTCTCCAGGGGATCTCTGAACCAGTGATCGAATTGTGGTCTCCTGCATTGCAGGTGGATTCTTTACCATCTGAGCCACCAGGGAAGCCCAGTGTAATTTATTTTTAATTGGAGGATAGTTGCTTTACAATATTCATTTGTTTCTGCCAGACAACAAAGGGAATCAGCTACATGTAGACATGCATCCCCTCTTCCTTGAGCCTCCCGCCCCCACCCCGGGTCATCACCGAGCAGCAGGGTGAGCCCCCTGTTACACGGCGGCTCCCACCAGCTATATATTTCACACGCGGCCGTGTGTATGAGTCCATGCTACTCGCTCAGTTCTTCCCACCCTCCCTTCCCCTGACGTGTCCACAAGTCCATTCTCTACATCGGTGTCTCCACTCCTGCCCTGCAAATAAGTTCATCAGCGCCATTTTATTCTCTCTTATAATTCTGACCTTCCTGCTAAAATGACCAGTGTGATTAGAACACCCCCACATGCCTCCTCCCATAGAAAGCCTTCAGCCCTAACCACCATCCGGGCCGTATCATGAGAGGTGAGGGGCTCCTTTCTTGGCACGACTGTAAGTACAGATGGACTCGTCAACAAGTGCCCTGAGGCTGACGCACTCAGCGCTTAGGTATGTGCTGTCATATGTGACCATTCATCTTCTCCCTGTCACCAAATGTCCCGCTGGACAGATACACAATTTGCTTATCTGCTCTGCAGTTTATGGACATTTGAAATGTTTCCAGTTCTGGGTTCTTTGGGATAAAGTGCCTTTGAAAGTTTTTGCATCTGTCGTTTTGGTTAACATCACCATTCACGTCTGTTGGGGTATATAATAATCAGGGGGGATTTGCTGGGAAACTGTTTTTGAAAGTAACTGAGCCAAGTTTTGCCCCTTCAACAGTGTGTGAAAGTCCCAGCTGACCTCACAGCCTGGCCACAGCCATGAGGTCTGTTCAAATATTTTGCACATTTTTCCATGGGATTATATGTCCTTTTAAAATTATTCACAGAACTTTAATAACTTAATTATACTTAAATTATTCATAGCATCCTGATCATAGTTCTTTGTCAGATATATGACTTTCCAACATCTACTGCAGGGCTTCTGGTTGCCTTTCATTTTCTTAACAGTTCTTCTTAAAGACGTTATTTCTTCAATCTTAGATATGCTGAACCATCATACTTCACCCTTCAAGACAACACAGGTCATTGTAAAGTTGTCCTCCTAGGTTTCCTGTCTGTGCTCAGAACACTGGAGTGGGCTGCCATCTCCTTCTCCAGGGGATCTTTCCGACCCAGGGATCGAACCCAAGCCTCCTGTGCCTCCTGCTTTCTCTACTGCTGAAGTGCCAGGGAAGCCCCGAGGTTCCTATAACAGCATTATCATTTTTAACCTTTCGCGTTTAGAAATGCAATGTCTCTGAAACTGACTTTCATGTATGGTGTGGGGTAAGGGGTAAACTCTTTTTTTCCAACATGGACAGTCTGTTTATCACAAGCCACTCATCCAAAAATCAAAGAATGACCCTTTCCAAGCTGGGCTGAAGATTCACGCTGGTTATAAATGAGGCTCTTGTATAAGATGAGGGTACCCTTCACAAGTATGCTGTGCAATGCAGTAGCCGTGAGTCACATCTGGCTACTTAAAATTAACTACCTACTATGCGTGCTAAGCAGCTTCAGTCATGTCCGACTCTCTTCAATTCCACGGACTATAGCCCTCCAGGCTCCTCTTCCATGGGACTCTCCAGACAGGAATACTGGAGTGGGGTGTCATTCCCTTCTCCAGGGGAGCTTTCCGACCCAGGGATCGAACCCACATCTCTTATGTCTCCTGCATTGGCAGGTGAGTTCTTTACCACTAGCGCCACCTGGGAAGCAAAACTAACTATAAATAAAATTTAAAATTCAGTTCTTCAGTCTCTTGGGTTACTTTTCAATGGCTCAGTAGCCAAAAAGCGGGTTAGGGTCCAGCAAATAGGGCAGCACGGACATGGAGTAAGGCTAAGAGGACAGACAGGCCGTGGGTGGTTTGTGCGGCTCCATCAGTCACCTCACAGTGCTTCCTACTCCTTTCTTTTAAACGCTCTACCTTCCTTCTGACTCTTGATGTCAGGGAAGTGAATCCTCCAACTTTATTCCTCAAGAGCACCTTAGCTCCTCAGGGGTCCTTTGAATCTCCATATAGACTTTAGAAGCAGCTTATCACTGTAAACAAAGTGTACCTTCTGGGGTCTTGATATAGAGGACGTTGGTTCTATATGTAAGTCTTAGAAGAATCATCATCTTTGTAATATTGGCTTTGCAAATCCATACACATGATATTTGGCTTTATCAACTTGCCTCAAAAATATGTCACAATTCTCATTCATTCTTTCTTTCATTTCACACCTAGATCATTATTTTCTTAAATTCCCTTGTTAATGATACATTTTAATGTGAATGAGATGATTAGATAGCATCACTAACTCAGAGAACATGAATTTGCACACACTCCAAGAGATAGTGAAGTCTGGCATGCTGCGGTCCCCGGGGTCCCAGAGTCAGACAGGACTTAGCGACCAAACAACAACAACAAAATGATACATTTTAACTTTCATTTCTAGGTTTTTTTATTTAACTTGTTCAGTTCAATTCAGTGGCTCAGTTGTGTCCCACTCTTTACAACCCCATGGACTACAGCACGCCAGGCCTCCCTGTCCATCACCAACTCCTGGAGTTTACTCAAACTCATGTCCATTGAGTCGGTGATGCCATCCAACCACCTCATCCTCTGTAGTGCCCTTCTCCTCCTGCCCTCAATCTTTCCCAGCATCACGGTCTTTTCCAATGGGTCAGTTCTTCACATCAGGTGGCCAAGGTATTGGAGTTTCAGCTTCAGCATCAGTCCTTCCGATGAATATTCAGGACTGATTTCAAGATGGGCTGGTTGGATTTCCTTGCAGTCAGTCCAAGGGACTCTTAAGAGTCTTCTCCAACACTACAGTTCAAAAGCATCAATTCTTTGGTACTCAGCATTCTTTACAGTCCAACTCTCACATCCACACATAACTACTGGAAAAACCATAGCTTTGACTAGACAAAGCCTTGTTGGCAAAGCAATGTCTCTGCTTTTTAATATGCTGTCTAGGTTGGTCATTGTCTTTCTTCCAAGGAGCAAGAGTCTTTTAATTTCATGGCTGCAGTCACCATCTGCAGTGATTTTGGAGGCAAAAAAAATAAAATCTGTCACTGCTTCCACTGTTTACCCATCTATTTGCCATGAAGTGATGGGACCAGATGCCGTGATCTTCGTTTTCTGAATATTGAGCTTTAAACCAACTTTTTCACTCTCCTCTTTCACTTTCATCAAGAGGCTCTTTCATTCTTCTTCGCTTTCTGCCCTAAGGGTGATGTCATCTGCATATCTGAGGTTATTGATATTTCTCCCGGCTATCTTGATCGCAGCTTGTGCTTCTTCCAGTAGCAAAACATGATAGCTTTTTATATTGATCTTGTATCCATCTATCTTACTATATTAACTTAATGATTATAATAGATTTCTTTGACCTCATACATTTAAAAATATCTTATTCATGAACTTCCTTGATGATCCAGTGGCTAAGAATCCACCTGCCAATGCAGGAGACACAGGTTCAACCCCTAGTCCAGGAAGATCCTGCATGCCAAGGGCCACCAAGCCAGTACACCATGACTACTGAAGCCCACACACTTGCTCCAAAACAAGAAAGTTGCTGTAAGTTTTATAGATTTAAAAAATCAGACAGGAATGCTTACTTCTAGTCATGGTTTGCTGAAAGTTCTGTTAGGCTGTGGTTCTCAACTGGGGGTAGTTTTGTCCCCCAAGACACTTGGTAGAATCTGGAGACTTTGGCAGTTAGGGTGCAGAGACATGACTTAACATGTGCAGCACTGCTGGGCACCCGTGGGTGGAAGACAGGAAGCCCCGTGCCAGCCACAAAGAGCTCTCTGCCCCCAGATGCCAGCTCACATTCCCATGCATTCCCAGGGATATCTGCATGTCGCGCTTTTCAGATCGAGGGAACAGAAAGTCCTGCTTTCACAAGGCAGAGACAGACACGACCTATGAGACAGCTGTTTACATTCCTTCTTGCTTCCCAGGACTAACTGATGTCTCTTGGTCCAAGAAGGAGACTTGGGAAGGGGCAGCTGTGGATCTGTTTGATTCCAGAAGCCACCCCCTTGAGGTCTGAGGGGGCTCCTGAGCAGAGGCCGGGGCTCCAAGGGGCAGGAGGAGCCCCAGGTCCGGCAGAACTCACCGGCTTGGACCGGACACCCCCACCCCCAGCTCAGCCCTGCCCGGTCCCCAGGCTCTGACCACAGAGACACGGCGTCCATGGCAGAAGCTGGGCTCATCCAGAACGGCCTCCCTCCATCCCAGGGAGGACACTGACAGACAGTAGATTCCAGACACGGATGTGTTTGTTCACACAAACACATGATCGCACGTGCACATGTGTTTACATCATGTGACGGAATTATCCCATTTCTCTCTCATTGTTACTTATCAGGTATTGGCAACTGTGACCAATACCTTTCCAGGAGCGTGGAGGTAGTTGATGGGTTTTTCCCCTTTTACCCATGAAGCGTAGTATTTTCATAAATGTATCAGTATTAAACACACTCACATTCTTGAGGTTAGGCGCTCAGTCATGTCCAGCTCTTTGCGACCCCATGCACTGTAGCCCACCAGGCTCCTCTGTCCATGGGATTCTTCAGGCAGTAATACTAGAGTGGGTAGCTGTTCCCTTCTCCAGGGGATCTTCCTGACTCAGGGATCGAACCCAGGTCTCCTGCATTGCAGGCGGGTTCTTGCCCGTCTGAGCTTCCATTCTTGACAGGCGTCGTTACTTCCGGCGTCTGAGCCTCCGTTCTTGACAGGCGTTGTTACTTCCGGTGTCTGAGCTTCTGTTCCTGACAGGCGTCATTACTTCCGGTGTCTGAGCTTCCGTTCCTGACAGGCGTCGTTACTTCCGGCTTCTGAGCGTCCATTCCTGACAGGCGTCGTTACTTCCGGCGTCTGAGCGTCCATTCTTGACAGGCGTCGTTACTTCTGGCATGCGCTACTGTGTTAACAGCACTGGGTTTGGTTTGGCCACTGGCATTCAGCAAACTGGCCATGTTTCTGCCACGTGGAGAGGCGGCAATCCCGTTCCAGTCCTGCTTTCGCCAGGTCCTCACGTCTTAAGTGACCGTGGACCCAGAATGAGGTCTCGACACCCAGAGACCCTGGGGCGTCCTAAGAAGGGGTAGCTCTCAGGGTCTGAGAGGTCAGGGTGGTCCTGAGGGTCTCTGGTAACAGTTTGATCAATTTCTCCCCAGCTATGTCCCCAACAACCCTGAATATTCATTGGAAGGCTGAAGCTGAAGCTCCAATGCTTGGGCCACCTCATGTGAAGAATTGACTCAATTGAAAAGAAAAGAACCTGATGCTGGGAAAGATTGAAGGCAGGAGAAGGGGACAACAGAAGATGAGTTGGTTGGATGGCATCACTGATTCAGTGGACATGAGTTTGAGTGAACTCTGGGAGTTGGTGATGGACACGGAGGCCTGGCATGCTGGGATTCACGGGTAGCAAAGAGTTGGACACGACTGAGCGACTGAACAAAGGCAAAACAAGAACATCTCTTCATCTCTACAGTTGCATTTCCTTCTCATGATGGTCTCCATGTAAACACAGTTCTTGTGCCCTGACTTTTAACCCATGTCATTAAAGAAGCTTAGTTAAAAAGGAGATTTTATACCCTTATCCCATCTTGATGTGCCCATGAGCACTGGTTAATTCTGCCCCATGGCCTCTCCAAGACATCAGCTTGCTCACAACTCTTGGCTGTTACATACACAACTTCTGTTGTTACCATTTATTTTTCCGATCTCTGTGAAACTTCCCATATTTTTCAACTTAAGCTGAGGGTGTAGACAGGACAGCCCAAACCTGAGAAAGGTAAAAAGACGTCCTGACGACTATGCAAGCAAAGGAAAAAGGAGAGGGAGGGAGGGAAGGAAAGACATATGTAACTAAAACATAATCCAGAAAACAAACCTGAATTTCGTAAAGACAGCTGAGAAAAGACAGCAAATTAAAATATGGCAGGATCATTGATCAAGGCTGTATATTGTCACCCTGCTTATTTAACATATATGCAGAGTATGTCATGTGAAATCCTGGACCGGATGAAGCACAAGCTGGAATCAAGATTGCTGGGAGAAATATCAATAACCTCAGATATGCAGATGACACCACAGTTATGGCAGACAGTGAAGGACTAAAGAGCCTCTTGATGAAAGTGAAAGAGAAGAGTGAAAAAGTTGGCTTAAAACTCAGCATTTAGAAAACTAAGATCATGGCATCTGGTCCCATCACTTCATGGCAAATAGATGGGGAAACAATTGAAACAGTGAGAGACTTTGTTTTTTGGGCTCCCAAATCACTGCCGATGGTGACTGCAGCCATGAAATTAAAAGACGCTTGCTCCTTGGAAGAAAAGCTATGACCAACCAAGACAGCATATTAAAAAGCAGAGACATTACTTTGCCAACAAAAGCCATCTAGTCAAAGCTATGGTTTTTCCAGTAGTCATGTGTGGATGTGAGAGTTGGAATATAAAGAAAGCTGAACACCAAAGAATTGATGCTTTTGAACTGTGGTGTTGGGGGAGACTCTTGAGAGTCCCTTGGACTGCAAGGAGATCCAACCAGTCCATCCTAAAGGAAATCAGTTCTGAATATTCATTGGAAGGACTGATGCTGAAGCTGGAGATCCAATACTCTGGCCACCTGATGTGAAGAACTGACTCATGGGAAAAGACCCTGATGCTGGGAAAGATCGAAGGCAGGAGGAGAAGGGGATGACAGAGGATGAGATGGTTGGCTGCCATCACCAACACAATGGACATGAGTTGAGTAGGCTCTGGGAGTTGGTGATGGACAGGGAGACCTGGTATGCTACAGTCCATGGCGTTGCAAAGTCAGACGCAACTGGGAGACTGAACTGAACTGAGGATCATTTGAATAGGACTCACAGGTGAAAAAGATAAAACTGTAAAATAAGCTTTAAAAGGAAGTCATAGAGGCCAGTGGACAAATGATGACCACTGGAGATCATTACAGACAAAATCAATGAAACAGAAGAGCCCCGAGCAGGACACAGATGGCGAGAAATGGAACAGCAGTAACTGCAAAGAAGACTGCAGAGACCCACAGAGCTCCGTTTCTAGCCACCACAAAAGAGAGGTAAACACATGTGGGGCAGCGCCCACCCCGCCTCCCTACAAGTGGTAGAGGCGCAGTAAGTGGGCCCGAAATGTACTTTTTAAGATATATGAAATTCTCTGTGACCTGGAGGAAATTCTGCTAGTTTACCTCCAAAGAAGATAACAACTTTCCCATGGGAAAATGGATACAGAATCTCAAGACTAAGACATATGGTTGATTACATTCTAGAATTCCAAAGGTTTTAAAATATGTGGCGAAAATAGCAATTCCCTAGTCCCCATTCCATGGGGTGGGGAGGGTGTGGCTAACTGGTCTACTCCAGACCTGTCCCTCAGAAACATCCTAAAGCCAGACATGCAGGAGAAATAGCTTCAGGAAACTGGTGAAAACAAGTCTGACCAGAAACAATACAGGAGGCCACAGCATCATTCAAGCAAAACAAAATGGGCAGGCATCCCTACGGGACAGGGGGCCAGCACTGCAGGACCCCCAGCTCCTCGACAACAGCCTGAGAGGACCTATCCCTGGGGACTGACTCACATTAGAGAAGAGCCATGGGAGAGGCCCTGATGGGAACCCATAACGTGGGGATTAATCCTGAGTGATGACAAATGATGATCAGAGCCGGGACCAGCAACAGAGGCCTGGAGTGTAACACTGTGAACTGCAGAACCTCCTCTTCATCCCCTTCGCTGATTCTCCCGGTATCTTCTAAAGGGGCCAGGATACGACCATCAAAGCTGGTGTCACAAATGTCCTCTGAAAACTGTCTCATCCTTGCGAGTTTTAGGTTCTCCCAACCTGTCACCCCTCCTGATCCTCTATCTCCAAAGAAAGAATCCACACGGACACACTTCAAGATACACAGGCATATGTGTACATCCTGAAAAATACAGAGTGGCTTTGATGTTTTTATTTGAAATTGACAAAAATGTTGTCTTACAGCTGCTTTTATCTCAGTCCTCTTACTTGTGGAATACCATACTTCAGAAAATTCAGGCATGTTTCTTGGTAGAAACCCAGTTCTTCTTTCTCTGGTACCTAGTTTGCCAGCATGAGACCATACCCCCACCTTAGCTGTGTCTTAGTAGTGGACACCAGAGGCGCCCCCACCTTCCTCCCCAGGAGCCAGGCCCGTTCAGCTTCCTCCTATGGGGTCCAGGCTCTGAGAGCCTGCCTAGTGAGGCCATGGTCCTATCACACGGGAAGGGGCTTCAAGCTACGCCCATCTCCAGGATGTGCTGTGAGCACCGGTGAGGCACATCTGAAGGACACTCACAGCGCCCCCGACAATAAGGAAGGCCCCGAGTACCACCCGCCACCATCACTTCCCCTGATATGTGAGGCTCAGGTGCCAAGTCCCCCCATCTCTGCCTCCTGTCCTGACCCAGCCCTGCCTCTCAGGGCCCAGGCCCCACACCTGGAGGGTGACTCCCCCTCATCTTAATCCCTCAACGTTTCTGCTTCCACTTCATTTCAGAAATCTTTGTTCATTTCCTTGCAGAGGCTCTAGGACTCTGTACAGTTGGCTGTGTGGTTTGTGGGGAACAGCATCTATCCGTCCACCACCACCTTGCATCAGCGCAGGTGCAGACAATGCCCAGTAGCTTAGTAGACAACAAGCCTGGGGGCTCAGGCTGGTGCTGACCCTTGCACTTCTGCACCTTCTGTTCCCTGCAAGAGAACCTCTGTGATGAGTGTTCCCCTGAGTTACCGTCTCTACAGCCTGTAACTCACCCTGATCAGCACTGCAGCCCCTGCCCAGGCTCCCAGTGGATTCTGGCTTCAGGTGACAGAGGGGGGAGACCCCACGTGATCCACCAACGAGTCCCCGGGATCCCACAGCAACGAGAAGGGGCAGCGCCGCTCTCTCCCCTTCCCTGCAGACTCCACTTTTAGGAAATTCTTAACGTGGAGTCTGCAGTCCATGGATGGACATCAGGTCTGATATGGAGTCTTTGAATTCGATGCAAAGTTATGGATTCACGTGCAGATATGTGGACGTGTCTGAGGAGAAGCCCAGCAGGATCTCAAAGAGAGGCACATGCACCAGAAGTCCTTAAGCACGGGGCCACCGGTCTGGTTCCCGATGCGGAGCAGGAAGGGCACGGAAGCACCCCTGGGTCTCAGCGTCAGAGGGGTGGGGATGAGCTGACACGCCGCCTGACAACACACGAGCATCTCTCATCACAGGAGACCCTCCTCCTGGGCAGCTCATGGCTGGGGGGACTCGGGGGGGGCGAGGCCCTGCCGTGCTGACGGCTCAGCGGGGAGGTCTCAGGAGCCCCCTCCTCACCGGCTCAGGCCTGAGACCACTTTGCAGGACTCAGTGACCCCAGAGATAATGAAAACATGAAAGGGGATGAAGGCTTACTCTAAGGACCCCCAAGGAAACCCAAGGCCTCTCATATCTGGGGAGGGGGCCCACACAGAGGAAGTTACCGGGACTTCTCTGGCCCCCTTAACACACTGTCTGCACCTGGATACATGCCTTTCTCTCTGTAACTTCAGGGGACGCCCTGCATCCACCTGGGCTGAGCTGCCTGCAGGCCTGAGGGCCGCTCCTGGGAAGTCCTGCGGCGCCATCGTGTGGCTGAAGGAGGAACAGCATGGGGTACGTCACCTCTGCGCTCAGAAGTATTCACACCCATGCGAGACCTGATCCACCCTTTCTTCAGAAGCATTTATGAGAAGTCCCGGCTCCACCTATCCTGAATTTCACCTGTCAACACTGCCAACCAGGTGATGCGTTGAGGAGACAGGTCTCAGAAGACCAGAACCAACCTCCTTGTTATCACAGGAGCACCTTCCTAGATGGAGCGTGATGAAAATCCTGGGAGAAGCAACTTGCTCCATGGTTTCACCAATCCTGAGAATCTCCATAGAGTCCTGCATAGACGAGACACCAAAGGCCAGAATAGCGCCTGGACAGTAGCCCCATGCACACAAGGAATGTGAGGGTCTGGGACCCTCCAAACCCAGAGAAGTGGTTTCAAAGGTGACATCACACAGGATCGATCCAGGCCCGAGCTCAGCATTGCTTCCCAAGACCAAGCTCTGAGCGAGTCTCCACCTTCTCTGCACCTCCACACCCGTGGCCATCAAATGAGTGTCACATGCTAGGGGCGCCTTACCCGAGAACAAGATTCCACAAACGAGGCTGACAGCAAGGTGCAGACAGGACTGTGTGAACAGAGAGGACTCAGATCACGAGAGGCAGAGAGACCCCTGCAGACGTGGTACAAGACCCAGGATCGACCGTCTGTGCAGCTCACACCTCTCCCGGGTCAGGGAGGCAGACCGTCGGGCCCAGGAGGCCCCACCCTGGGCACCTGCCCCTCCGCCCGGCTCCACCCTCACCCCCCAGCCCTGGGCTGCTGGGCCCGTGGCCCCAGCGCTGGGAGCGCTGGCTGTGTGCGGCTGTTGTGCTGCATGTGAATTACAAAGGGCAGCTGAAATCGGGACGTGTACCATCTCACAACGTGGAGTTCTGCTCCATGAAAGATCTAGGAAATGCCCACGCCCGTCGCTGTGAGCACGCCAGCACTGAGACTGCTCTGATGAAACACCTTCCTCATACCCGAACCGGGCCTGGGTTTCCTAGAGAGATGGGTCTGGAAATGAAGACTGTGAACCTGAAACATCTTGTGATCCCAGAAAGCAGGAAGATAGCAAAGAAAGACTACTAGTCACGCCAATAGAGTGAGGCAGGAGCTTGCAAAGACTCCCAGAAAGCAAACTAGAGACAATGTGAACACCAGTTTCTCAAATGGTTTGTAAAAACACCAGTTTTCAAAAGGCCAAATATATTCATATCTCAGAGTCCGTAATCACACACCAGTAATACTATAATAACATGCAGAAGGCATAGCTTACTATAACTGTAAGATGCCTCGTCTAAGTTTTATAGACGCCATTGTTGTTCAGTTGCTAAGTCCTGTCTGACTGTTTGCAAACCCTTGGACGGCAGCATGCCAGGATTCCCCGTCCTTCACCATCACCCAGACTTTCCAACCATCTCATCCTCTGTCGTCCCTTCTCCTCCTGCCATCAGTCTTTCTCAGCATCAGGGTCTTTTCCAGTGAGTCGGCTCTTGCATTACATGGCCTAAGTACTAAAGCTTCAACATCAGACCTTCCAATGGATATTTGCAGTTGATTGCCTTTAGGATTGACGGCTTGGTCTCCTTGCGTCCAAGAGACTTTCAGAGTCTTTTCGAGCACCACACTCAAAGCATCAATTCATTGCCGCTCAGCTTTCTTTATGGTTCAACTCTTACATCTGTACATGACTCCTGGATAAACAATAGCTTTGACTATATGGACCTTTGTCAGCAAAGTGATGTCTCTGCTTTTTAATACGCTGTCCAGATTTGTCATAGCTTTTCTTTCAAGCTGGAATCAAGTTTACCAGGAGAAATATGAACAATCTTAGCTAGGCAGATGACACCACCTTAATGCCAGAAAGTGAATAGGAACTAAAGAGACTCCTGATGAGGATGAAAGAGGAAAGTGAAAAAGCTACCTTAAAACTCAACATTCGAAAGACTAGGCGTCTGGTTCCATCACTTCATGGCAAATATAAAGGGAAAGAAAGAAAACAGTGGCAGATTATATTTTCTTGGGGTCCAAAATCACTGCAGGTTCATGGTAATCAGAAGGAAAATTCTACCATGGATACAGAAAAGAGAAAGACACAGGGTTCAAGGCATTCCACTGCAGAGAATCATCAAGTCACAAAGGAAGACAGAAAGGAAGGGAGAAAAAATAAAACTACAGAAGAGCAAGAAACAATTGACAAGATGACGAGAGCAAGGCCCCAACCAACAGTAATCAATGCAAAGGACTCAAATTCTCCAAATAAATACACAGAGAAGCTGACTAAAACAGAAAGTCTGAATGAAAACATAATCCAGTAGAAAGAGTGCAATGCCTGCAAATGCTTTAATCATACAGTGAATTAAAATACATGAGAGAATCATGTCAGCAGGAATCATAGTTGTTGTGATAAAACTATATGAGGAGTGGAAAGGAACATGTAGAGATCTAGAGAAAGAAGGGACCATCAGCGATCGTTACACAGGAAACATGAAAGAGAAGAGCGTGGAGAAGACCAGAGGTGGTCAGAAATTGAACAGCTGAACCACAAACAAAAAGACCTGAGAGGTTCACCAAGCAGGTGAAAATGCAGAGGTGTATCATCATCAGAGCGGTGAGCAGACGTGGGGACACTGAACACCCAGCCTCACTGCGATCGGCAAGCACCTCAGTAAACAGAGTTGAAATCTATTTTTTAAATATAAGAAACTCTCCATGACTTGAAGGAAAATCTGCACGTTTAGCTGGAAAGAGGACAACATGTTCCAGGAGAAAACAGATACAAAATGCTTAGGATTAGGACATAAGATGATTACATGTAGAATTCCACAGGACTTAAGAAATGTTGCAAAACCACCAGTTCCCCAGTCCCCAGCCCATGGGGTGGGGAGGCCGTGGCCACCTGGTCACTTTGAGGCCTGTCTCTTGGAAACATCCTAAACCCCGCCATGCAGGAGCAACATCTGCAAACCCCTGATGGGAGCATAGTCCCCCCGAAACAGCATCTGTGGACACAGCCTCCTGCGAGTCCTAGAAAACAGGCTCCATCCCCACGGGCCAGGCCAGCACTGCAGGACCCCGGCTCCTCGACAAGAGCCTGACAGGACCCATCCCTGGGGACTGACTCACATCAAAGAAGAGCGATGGGAGAGGCCCTGATGGGAACCCATAAAATGGGGATTAATCCTGAGCGATGACAAATGATGATCAGAGCAGGGACCAGCAACGGATGCCGGGGTGTACACTGTGACCTGCGGAATCTCCTCTTCATCCCCTCGCTAATTCTCCTGGTATCTTCTAAAGGGAACCAGGAGATAACCATCAAATCTGCGTCATAAGTTTCTTTTGAAAGCTGCTTTTCCCTGACTTGGTTTGTGTTATTCCCATCCTGGCACCCTGTTAAGGAGGGGCTGAACTCCTCTGATCTCCCCAATTTCCCGCAAGAAAGAAGATCTGGGAAACACAGTATATCTTTTGATGTTTTTATTTGAAATTGACACATATGCAGTGCTACAAATTCTATTTCTTTCCTTCTACTTGCTGAATATTATATTTTTGAAAATTCAGTCACCTTTCTTTGTATGAACGCAGTGCATCTTCTCTCTGGTACCCAGTTCTCCAGCGTGAGCCCCCACCTCAGCTGTGTCTTACTGTGGACACCAGAGGTGCCCCACCTTCCTCCCCAGGAGCCAGGCTTGGCCAGCATCCTCCGATGTGGTCCAGGCTCTGAGTGCCTGCCCAGTGAGGCCATGGTCCCATCACACGGGAAGGGGCTTAGAGCTACGCCCATCTCCAGGATCCGATGTGAGCATCAGAGAGGCGCGTCTGAAGGACACTCACAGCATCTCCTGACACATAAGAAAGGCCCCGAGTACCACCCGCCACCATCACTGACCTGATGTGTGAGGCTCACGTGCCAGGCCCCCCGTCTCTGCCTCCTGTCCTGACCCAGCCCTGCCTCTCAGGGCCCAGGCCCCACACCTGGAGGGTGACGGCCCCTCATCTTAATCCCTCAACCTTTCTGCTTCCACTTCATTTCAGAAATCTTTGTTCATTTCCTTGCAGAGGCTCTAGGACTCTGTAGAGTTGGCTGCGTGGTTTGTGGGGAACAGCATCTATCCGTCCACCACCGCCTTGCATCAGCGCAGGTGCAGACAACACCCAGTAGCTTAGTAGACAACCAGCCTGGGGGCTCAGGCTGGTGCTGACCCTTGCTCCTCTGCACCTTCTGTTCCCTGCAAGAGAACCTCTGTGATGAGTGTTCCCCTGAGTTACCGTCTCTGCAGCCTGTAACTCACCCTGATCGGCACTGCAGCCCCTGCCCCGGCTCCCGGTGGATTCTGGCTTCAGGTGACAGAGGGGTGAAACCCCACATGATCCAACACCGAGTCCCCGGGAGCCCACAGCAAGGAGACGGGGCAACGCCGCTCTCTCCCCTTCCCTGCGGCCTCCACTTTTAGGAAATTCTTAACGTGGAGCCGCAGTCCATGGATGGACATCAGGTCTGATATGGAGTCTTTGAATTTTGTGCAAAGTTGTGTGTTGATGTGCAGATATGTGGACGTGTCTGAGGAGCAGCCCAGCAGGATCTCAAAGAGACGCACATGCACCAGGAGTCCTTAAGCGCGGGGCCACCGGTCTGGTCCCCGATGCGGAGCAGGAGAGGGCACGGAAGCACCCCTGGGTCTCAGCGTCAGAGGGTGGGGATGAGCTGACGCGCCGACGACGACACACGAGCATCTCTCATCACAGGAGACCCTCCTCCTGGGCAGCTCATGGCTGGGGGGCCTCGGGGGGGGCGAGGCCCTGCCGTGCTGACGGCTCAGCGGGGAGGTCTCAGGAGCCCCCTCCTCACCGGCTCAGGCCTGAGACCACTTTGCAGGGCTCAGTGACCTGCTGCTGTTGCTGCTGCTTCCAAGTCGCTCAGTCGTGTCCGACTCTGTGGGACCCCGTGGACTGCAGCCTCCCAGGCTCCACTGTCCATGGGATGCTCCAGGCAAGAGTACTGGAGTGGGGTGCCATTGCCTTCACCGTCAGGGACCCTAGAGGTGATCAAAACATCAAAGGGGCTGAAGGCTTACTCTGAGGACCCCCAAGTGAAGAAATAAGTCGTCTGATACCTGGGAGGGCGCCCACCCTTAGGCACTTACTAGTTCTCCGGACACCTTAGCACACTGCACCTGGATACACGCCTTTCTCTCTGTAAATTCAGGGGGACGCCGGGCCTCCACCTGGGCTGAGCTGCCTGCAGGCCTGAGGGCCGCGCCTGGGAGTCCCTGCAGCGACATCGTGTGGCCGCAGGAGGAACAGCATGGCGTCCGTCCCCTCTGAGCTCAGAAGTATTCACACCCATGTGACACCTGACCACCGTTTCTTCCGAAGCATCTATGAGAAATCCCAACTCCACTTATCCTGAATTTCACCTGTCAACCCTGCCAACCAGGTGATGCGTTGAGGAGACAGGTCTCAGAAGACCAGAACCAACCTCCTTGTTATCACAGGAGCACCTTCCTAGATGGAGCGTGATGAAAATCCTGGGAGAAGCAACTTACTCCATGGTTTCACCAATCCTGAGAATCTCCATAGAGTCCTGCATAGACGAGACACCAAAGGCCAGAATAGCCCCTGGACAGTAGCCCCGTGCACATAAGGAATGTGAGGTTCCGGGACCCTCCAAACCCAGAGAAGTGGTTTCAAAGGTGACATCACACAGGATCGATCCAGGCCCGAGCTCAGCATCGCTTCCCAAGACCAAGCTCTGAGCGAGTCTCCACCTTCTCTGCGCCTCCACGCCCATGGCCATCAAATGAGTGTCACATGCTAGGGGCGCCTTCCCCGAGAACAAGATTCCACAAACGAGGCTGACAGCAAGGTGCAGACAGGACTGTGTGAACAGAGAGGACTCAGGTCACGAGAGGCAGAGAGACCCCTGCAGACGCGGCACAAGACTCAGGATCGACCGTCTGTCCAGCTCACACCTCTCCCGGACACGGAGGCAGACCGTCGGGCCCAGGAGGCCCCACCCTGGGCACCTGCCCTCTCTCTCCAGCTGCCCCTCCGCCCGGCTCCACCCTCACCCCCAGCACTGGGCTGCTGGGCCCGTGGCCCCAGCTCTGGGAGCGCTGGCTGTGTGCGGCTGTTGTGTTGCATGTGAATCACAAAGGGCAGCTGAAATCGGGACGTGTACCATCTCACAACGTGGAGTTCTGCTCCATGAAAGATCTAGGAAATGCCCACGCCCGTCGCTGTGAGCACGCCAGCACTGAGACTGCTCTGGTGAAACACCTTCCTCATACCCGAACCGGGCCTGGGTTTCCTAGAGAGATGGGTCTGGAAATGAAGACTGTGAACCTGAAACATCTTGTGATCCCAGAAAGCAGGAAGATAGCAAAGAAAGACTACTAGTCACGCCAATAGAGTGAGGCAGGAGCTTGCAAAGACTCCCAGAAAGCAAACTAGAGACAATGTGAACACCAGTTTCTCAAATGGTTTGTAAAAACACCAGTTTTCAAAAGGCCAAATATATTCATATCTCAGAGTCCGTAATCACACACCAGTAATACTATAATAACATGCAGAAGGCATAGCTTACTATAACTGTAAGATGCCTCGTCTAAGTTTTATAGACGCCATTGTTGTTCAGTTGCTAAGTCCTGTCTGACTGTTTGCAAACCCTTGGACGGCAGCATGCCAGGATTCCCCGTCCTTCACCATCACCCAGACTTTCCAACCATCTCATCCTCTGTCGTCCCTTCTCCTCCTGCCATCAGTCTTTCTCAGCATCAGGGTCTTTTCCAGTGAGTCGGCTCTTGCATTACATGGCCTAAGTACTAAAGCTTCAACATCAGACCTTCCAATGGATATTTGCAGTTGATTGCCTTTAGGATTGACGGCTTGGTCTCCTTGCGTCCAAGAGACTTTCAGAGTCTTTTCGAGCACCACACTCAAAGCATCGATTCATTGCCGCTCAGCTTTCTTTATGGTTCAGCTCTTACATCTGTACATGACTCCTGGATAAACAATAGCTTTGACTATATGGACCTTTGTCAGCAAAGTGATGTCTCTGCTTTTTAATACGCTGTCCAGATTTGTCATAGCTTTTCTTTCAAGCTGGAATCAAGTTTACCAGGAGAAATATGAACAATCTTAGCTAGGCAGATGACACCACCTTAATGCCAGAAAGTGAATAGGAACTAAAGAGACTCCTGATGAGGATGAAAGAGGAAAGTGAAAAAGCTACCTTAAAACTCAACATTTGAAAGACTAGGCGTCTGATTCCATCACTTCATGGCAAATATAAAGGGAAAGAAAGAAAACAGTGGCAGATTATATTTTCTTGGGGTCCAAAATCACTGCAGGTTCATGGTAATCAGAAGGAAAATTCTACCATGGATACAGAAAAGAGAAAGACACAGGGTTCAAGGCATTCCACTGCAGAGAATCATCAAGTCACAAAGGAAGACAGAAAGGAAGGGAGAAAAAATAAAACTACAGAAGAGCAAGAAACAATTGACAAGATGACGAGAGCAAGGCCCCAACCAACAGTAATCAATGCAAAGGACTCAAATTCTCCAAATAAATACACAGAGAAGCTGACTAAAACAGAAAGTCTGAATGAAAACATAATCCAGTAGAAAGAGTGCAATGCCTGCAAATGCTTTAATCATACAGTGAATTAAAATACATGAGAGAATCATGTCAGCAGGAATCATAGTTGTTGTGATAAAACTATATGAGGAGTGGAAAGGAACATGTAGAGATCTAGAGAAAGAAGGGACCATCAGCGATCGTTACACAGGAAACATGAAAGAGAAGAGCGTGGAGAAGACCAGAGGTGGTCAGAAATTGAACAGCTGAACCACAAACAAAAAGACCTGAGAGGTTCACCAAGCAGGTGAAAATGCAGAGGTGTATCATCATCAGAGCGGTGAGCAGACGTGGGGACACTGAACACCCAGCCTCACTGCGATCGGCAAGCACCTCAGTAAACAGAGTTGAAATCTATTTTTTAAATATAAGAAACTCTCCATGACTTGAAGGAAAATCTGCACGTTTAGCTGGAAAGAGGACAACATGTTCCAGGAGAAAACAGATACAAAATGCTTAGGATTAGGACATAAGATGATTACATGTAGAATTCCACAGGACTTAAGAAATGTTGCAAAAACACCAGTTCCCCAGTCCCCGGCCCATGGGGTGGGGAGGCCGTGGCCACCTGGTCACTTTGAGGCCTGTCTCTTGGAAACATCCTAAACCCCGCCATGCAGGAGCAACATCTGCAAACCCCTGATGGGAGCATAGTCCCCCCGAAACAGCATCTGTGGACACAGCCTCCTGCGAGTCCTAGAAAACAGGCTCCATCCCCACGGGCCAGGCCAGCACTGCAGGACCCCCGGCTCCTCGACAAGAGCCTGACAGGACCCATCCATGGGGACTGACTCACATCAAAGAAGAGCGATGGGAGAGGCCCTGATGGGAACCCATAAAATGGGGATTAATCCTGAGCGATGACAAATGATGATCAGAGCAGGGACCAGCAACGGATGCCGGGGTGTACACTGTGACCTGCGGAATCTCCTCTTCATCCCCTCGCTAATTCTCCTGGTATCTTCTAAAGGGAACCAGGAGATAACCATCAAATCTGCGTCATAAGTTTCTTTTGAAAGCTGCTTTTCCCTGACTTGGTTTGTGTTATTCCCATCCTGGCACCCTGTTAAGGAGGGGCTGAACTCCTCTGATCTCCCCAATTTCCCGCAAGAAAGAAGATCTGGGAAACACAGTATATCTTTTGATGTTTTTATTTGAAATTGACACATATGCAGTGCTACAAATTCTATTTCTTTCCTTCTACTTGCTGAATATTATATTTTTGAAAATTCAGTCACCTTTCTTTGTATGAACGCAGTGCATCTTCTCTCTGGTACCCAGTTCTCCAGCGTGAGCCCCCACCTCAGCTGTGTCTTACTGTGGACACCAGAGGTGCCCCACCTTCCTCCCCAGGAGCCAGGCTTGGCCAGCATCCTCCGATGTGGTCCAGGCTCTGAGTGCCTGCCCAGTGAGGCCATGGTCCCATCACACGGGAAGGGGCTTAGAGCTACGCCCATCTCCAGGATCCGATGTGAGCATCAGAGAGGCGCGTCTGAAGGACACTCACAGCATCTCCTGACACATAAGAAAGGCCCCGAGTACCACCCGCCACCATCACTGACCTGATGTGTGAGGCTCACGTGCCAGGCCCCCCGTCTCTGCCTCCTGTCCTGACCCAGCCCTGCCTCTCAGGGCCCAGGCCCCACACCTGGAGGGTGACGGCCCCTCATCTTAATCCCTCAACCTTTCTGCTTCCACTTCATTTCAGAAATCTTTGTTCATTTCCTTGCAGAGGCTCTAGGACTCTGTAGAGTTGGCTGCGTGGTTTGTGGGGAACAGCATCTATCCGTCCACCACCGCCTTGCATCAGCGCAGGTGCAGACAACACCCAGTAGCTTAGTAGACAACCAGCCTGGGGGCTCAGGCTGGTGCTGACCCTTGCTCCTCTGCACCTTCTGTTCCCTGCAAGAGAACCTCTGTGATGAGTGTTCCCCTGAGTTACCGTCTCTGCAGCCTGTAACTCACCCTGATCGGCACTGCAGCCCCTGCCCCGGCTCCCGGTGGATTCTGGCTTCAGGTGACAGAGGGGTGAAACCCCACATGATCCAACACCGAGTCCCCGGGAGCCCACAGCAAGGAGACGGGGCAACGCCGCTCTCTCCCCTTCCCTGCGGCCTCCACTTTTAGGAAATTCTTAACGTGGAGCCGCAGTCCATGGATGGACATCAGGTCTGATATGGAGTCTTTGAATTTTGTGCAAAGTTGTGTGTTGATGTGCAGATATGTGGACGTGTCTGAGGAGCAGCCCAGCAGGATCTCAAAGAGACGCACATGCACCAGGAGTCCTTAAGCGCGGGGCCACCGGTCTGGTCCCCGATGCGGAGCAGGAGAGGGCACGGAAGCACCCCTGGGTCTCAGCGTCAGAGGGTGGGGATGAGCTGACGCGCCGACGACGACACACGAGCATCTCTCATCACAGGAGACCCTCCTCCTGGGCAGCTCATGGCTGGGGGGCCTCGGGGGGGGCGAGGCCCTGCCGTGCTGACGGCTCAGCGGGGAGGTCTCAGGAGCCCCCTCCTCACCGGCTCAGGCCTGAGACCACTTTGCAGGGCTCAGTGACCTGCTGCTGTTGCTGCTGCTTCCAAGTCGCTCAGTCGTGTCCGACTCTGTGGGACCCCGTGGACTGCAGCCTACCAGGCTCCTCTGTCCATGGGATGCTCCAGGCAAGAGTACTGGAGTGGGGTGCCATTGCCTTCACCGTCAGGGACCCTAGAGGTGATCAAAACATCAAAGGGGCTGAAGGCTTACTCTGAGGACCCCCAAGTGAAGAAATAAGTCGTCTGATACCTGGGAGGGCGCCCACCCTTAGGCACTTACTAGTTCTCCGGACACCTTAGCACACTGCACCTGGATACACGCCTTTCTCTCTGTAAATTCAGGGGGACGCCGGGCCTCCACCTGGGCTGAGCTGCCTGCAGGCCTGAGGGCCGCGCCTGGGAGTCCCTGCAGCGACATCGTGTGGCCGCAGGAGGAACAGCATGGCGTCCGTCCCCTCTGAGCTCAGAAGTATTCACACCCATGTGACACCTGACCACCGTTTCTTCCGAAGCATCTATGAGAAATCCCAACTCCACTTATCCTGAATTTCACCTGTCAACCCTGCCAACCAGGTGATGCGTTGAGGAGACAGGTCTCAGAAGACCAGAACCAACCTCCTTGTTATCACAGGAGCACCTTCCTAGATGGAGCGTGATGAAAATCCTGGGAGAAGCAACTTACTCCATGGTTTCACCAATCCTGAGAATCTCCATAGAGTCCTGCATAGACGAGACACCAAAGGCCAGAATAGCCCCTGGACAGTAGCCCCATGCACATAAGGAATGTGAGGTTCCGGGACCCTCCAAACCCAGAGAAGTGGTTTCAAAGGTGACATCACACAGGATCGATCCAGGCCCGAGCTCAGCATCGCTTCCCAAGACCAAGCTCTGAGCGAGTCTCCACCTTCTCTGCGCCTCCACGCCCATGGCCATCAAATGAGTGTCACATGCTAGGGGCGCCTTCCCCGAGAACAAGATTCCACAAACGAGGCTGACAGCAAGGTGCAGACAGGACTGTGTGAACAGAGAGGACTCAGGTCACGAGAGGCAGAGAGACCCCTGCAGACGCGGCACAAGACCCAGGATCGACCGTCTGTCCAGCTCACACCTCTCCCGGACACGGAGGCAGACCGTCGGGCCCAGGAGGCCCCACCCTGGGCACCTGCCATCTCTCTCCAGCTGCCCCTCCGCCCGGCTCCACCCTCACCCCCAGCACTGGGCTGCTGGGCCCGTGGCCCCAGCTCTGGGAGCGCTGGCTGTGTGCGGCTGTTGTGTTGCATGTGAATCACAAAGGGCAGCTGAAATCGGGACGTGTACCATCTCACAACGTGGAGTTCTGCTCCATGAAAGATCTAGGAAATGCCCACGCCCGTCGCTGTGAGCACGCCAGCACTGAGACTGCTCTGGTGAAACACCTTCCTCATACCCGAACCGGGCCTGGGTTTCCTAGAGAGATGGGTCTGGAAATGAAGACTGTGAACCTGAAACATCTTGTGATCCCAGAAAGCAGGAAGATAGCAAAGAAAGACTACTAGTCACGCCAATAGAGTGAGGCAGGAGCTTGCAAAGACTCCCAGAAAGCAAACTAGAGACAATGTGAACACCAGTTTCTCAAATGGTTTGTAAAAACACCAGTTTTCAAAAGGCCAAATATATTCATATCTCAGAGTCCGTAATCACACACCAATAACACTATAATAACATGCAGAAGGCATAGCTTACTATAACTGTAAGATGCCTCGTCTAAGTTTTATAGACGCCATTGTTGTTCAGTTGCTAAGTCCTGTCTGACTGTTTGCAAACCCTTGGACGGCAGCATGCCAGGATTCCCCGTCCTTCACCATCACCCAGACTTTCCAACCATCTCATCCTCTGTCGTCCCTTCTCCTCCTGCCATCAGTCTTTCTCAGCATCAGGGTCTTTTCCAGTGAGTCGGCTCTTGCATTACATGGCCTAAGTACTAAAGCTTCAACATCAGACCTTCCAATGGATATTTGCAGTTGATTGCCCTTAGGATTGACGGCTTGGTCTCCTTGCGTCCAAGAGACTTTCAGAGTCTTTTCGAGCACCACACTCAAAGCATCAATTCATTGCCGCTCAGCTTTCTTTATGGTTCAACTCTTACATCTGTACATGACTCCTGGATAAACAATAGCTTTGACTATATGGACCTTTGTCAGCAAAGTGATGTCTCTGCTTTTTAATACGCTGTCCAGATTTGTCATAGCTTTTCTTTCAAGCTGGAATCAAGTTTACCAGGAGAAATATGAACAATCTTAGCTAGGCAGATGACACCACCTTAATGCCAGAAAGTGAATAGGAACTAAAGAGACTCCTGATGAGGATGAAAGAGGAAAGTGAAAAAGCTACCTTAAAACTCAACATTCGAAAGACTAGGCGTCTGATTCCATCACTTCATGGCAAATATAAAGGGAAAGAAAGAAAACAGTGGCAGATTATATTTTCTTGGGGTCCAAAATCACTGCAGGTTCATGGTAATCAGAAGGAAAATTCTACCATGGATACAGAAAAGAGAAAGACACAGGAATTAAGGCATTCCACTGCAGAGAATCATCAAGTCACAAAGGAAGACAGAAAGGAAGGGAGAAAAAATAAAACTACAGAAGAGCAAGAAACAATTGACAAGATGACGAGAGCAAGGCCCCAACCAACAGTAATCAATGCAAAGGACTCAAATTCTCCAAATAAATACACAGAGAAGCTGACTAAAACAGAAAGTCTGAATGAAAACATAATCCAGTAGAAAGAGTGCAATGCCTGCAAATGCTTTAATCATACAGTGAATTAAAATACATGAGAGAATCATGTCAGCAGGAATCATAGTTGTTGTGATAAAACTATATGAGGAGTGGAAAGGAACATGTAGAGATCTAGAGAAAGAAGGGACCATCAGCGATCGTTACACAGGAAACATGAAAGAGAAGAGCGTGGAGAAGACCAGAGGTGGTCAGAAATTGAACAGCTGAACCACAAACAAAAAGACCTGAGAGGTTCACCAAGCAGGTGAAAATGCAGAGGTGTATCATCATCAGAGCGGTGAGCAGACGTGGGGACACTGAACACCCAGCCTCACTGCGATCGGCAAGCACCTCAGTAAACAGAGTTGAAATCTATTTTTTAAATATAAGAAACTCTCCATGACTTGAAGGAAAATCTGCACGTTTAGCTGGAAAGAGGATAACATGTTCCAGGAGAAAACAGATACAAAATGCTTAGGATTAGGACATAAGATGATTACATGTAGAATTCCACAGGACTTAAGAAATGTTGCAAAAACACCAGTTCCCCAGTCCCCGGCCCATGGGGTGGGGAGGCCGTGGCCACCTGGTCACTTTGAGGCCTGTCTCTTGGAAACATCCTAAACCCCGCCATGCAGGAGCAACATCTGCAAACCCCTGATGGGAGCATAGTCCCCCCGAAACAGCATCTGTGGACACAGCCTCCTGCGAGTCCTAGAAAACAGGCTCCATCCCCACGGGCCAGGCCAGCACTGCAGGACCCCGGCTCCTCGACAAGAGCCTGACAGGACCCATCCCTGGGGACTGACTCACATCAAAGAAGAGCGATGGGAGAGGCCCTGATGGGAACCCATAAAATGGGGATTAATCCTGAGCGATGACAAATGATGATCAGAGCAGGGACCAGCAACGGATGCCGGGGTGTACACTGTGACCTGCGGAATCTCCTCTTCATCCCCTCGCTAATTCTCCTGGTATCTTCTAAAGGGAACCAGGAGATAACCATCAAATCTGCGTCATAAGTTTCTTTTGAAAGCTGCTTTTCCCTGACTTGGTTTGTGTTATTCCCATCCTGGCACCCTGTTAAGGAGGGGCTGAACTCTTCTGATCTCCCCAATTTCCCGCAAGAAAGAAGATCTGGGAAACACAGTATATCTTTTGATGTTTTTATTTGAAATTGACACATATGCAGTGCTACAAATTCTATTTCTTTCCTTCTACTTGCTGAATATTATATTTTTGAAAATTCAGTCACCTTTCTTTGTATGAACGCAGTGCATCTTCTCTCTGGTACCCAGTTCTCCAGCGTGAGCCCCCACCTCAGCTGTGTCTTACTGTGGACACCAGAGGTGCCCCACCTTCCTCCCCAGGAGCCAGGCTTGGCCAGCATCCTCCGATGTGGTCCAGGCTCTGAGTGCCTGCCCAGTGAGGCCATGGTCCCATCACACGGGAAGGGGCTTAGAGCTACGCCCATCTCCAGGATCCGATGTGAGCATCAGAGAGGCGCGTCTGAAGGACACTCACAGCATCTCCTGACACATAAGAAAGGCCCCGAGTACCACCCGCCACCATCACTGACCTGATGTGTGAGGCTCACGTGCCAGGCCCCCCGTCTCTGCCTCCTGTCCTGACCCAGCCCTGCCTCTCAGGGCCCAGGCCCCACACCTGGAGGGTGACGGCCCCTCATCTTAATCCCTCAACCTTTCTGCTTCCACTTCATTTCAGAAATCTTTGTTCATTTCCTTGCAGAGGCTCTAGGACTCTGTAGAGTTGGCTGCGTGGTTTGTGGGGAACAGCATCTATCCGTCCACCACCGCCTTGCATCAGCGCAGGTGCAGACAACACCCAGTAGCTTAGTAGACAACCAGCCTGGGGGCTCAGGCTGGTGCTGACCCTTGCTCCTCTGCACCTTCTGTTCCCTGCAAGAGAACCTCTGTGATGAGTGTTCCCCTGAGTTACCGTCTCTGCAGCCTGTAACTCACCCTGATCGGCACTGCAGCCCCTGCCCCGGCTCCCGGTGGATTCTGGCTTCAGGTGACAGAGGGGTGAAACCCCACATGATCCAACACCGAGTCCCCGGGAGCCCACAGCAAGGAGACGGGGCAACGCTGCTCTCTCCCCTTCCCTGCGGCCTCCACTTTTAGGAAATTCTTAACGTGGAGCCGCAGTCCATGGATGGACATCAGGTCTGATATGGAGTCTTTGAATTTTGTGCAAAGTTGTGTGTTGATGTGCAGATATGTGGACGTGTCTGAGGAGCAGCCCAGCAGGATCTCAAAGAGACGCACATGCACCAGGAGTCCTTAAGCGCGGGGCCACCGGTCTGGTCCCCGATGCGGAGCAGGAGAGGGCACGGAAGCACCCCTGGGTCTCAGCGTCAGAGGGTGGGGATGAGCTGACGCGCCGACGACGACACACGAGCATCTCTCATCACAGGAGACCCTCCTCCTGGGCAGCTCATGGCTGGGGGGACTCGGGGGGGGCGAGGCCCTGCCGTGCTGACGGCTCAGCGGGGAGGTCTCAGGAGCCCCCTCCTCACCGGCTCAGGCCTGAGACCACTTTGCAGGGCTCAGTGACCTGCTGCTGTTGCTGCTGCTTCCAAGTCGCTCAGTCGTGTCCGACTCTGTGGGACCCCGTGGACTGCAGCCTCCCAGGCTCCACTGTCCATGGGATGCTCCAGGCAAGAGTACTGGAGTGCGGTGCCATTGCCTTCACCGTCAGGGACCCTAGAGGTGATCAAAACATCAAAGGGGCTGAAGGCTTACTCTGAGGACCCCCAAGTGAAGAAATAAGTCGTCTGATACCTGGGAGGGAGCCCACCCTTAGGCACTTACTAGTTCTCCGGACACCTTAGCACACTGCACCTGGATACACGCCTTTCTCTCTGTAAATTCAGGGGGACGCCGGGCCTCCACCTGGGCTGAGCTGCCTGCAGGCCTGAGGGCCGCGCCTGGGAGTCCCTGCAGCGACATCGTGTGGCCGCAGGAGGAACAGCATGGCGTCCGTCCCCTCTGAGCTCAGAAGTATTCACACCCATGTGACACCTGACCACCGTTTCTTCCGAAGCATCTATGAGAAATCCCAACTCCACTTATCCTGAATTTCACCTGTCAACCCTGCCAACCAGGTGATGCGTTGAGGAGACAGGTCTCAGAAGACCAGAACCAACCTCCTTGTTATCACAGGAGCACCTTCCTAGATGGAGCGTGATGAAAATCCTGGGAGAAGCAACTTACTCCATGGTTTCACCAATCCTGAGAATCTCCATAGAGTCCTGCATAGACGAGACACCAAAGGCCAGAATAGCCCCTGGACAGTAGCCCCATGCACATAAGGAATGTGAGGTTCCGGGACCCTCCAAACCCAGAGAAGTGGTTTCAAAGGTGACATCACACAGGATCGATCCAGGCCCGAGCTCAGCATCGCTTCCCAAGACCAAGCTCTGAGCGAGTCTCCACCTTCTCTGCGCCTCCACGCCCATGGCCATCAAATGAGTGTCACATGCTAGGGGCGCCTTCCCCGAGAACAAGATTCCACAAATGAGGCTGACAGCAAGGTGCAGACAGGACTGTGTGAACAGAGAGGACTCAGGTCACGAGAGGCAGAGAGACCCCTGCAGACGCGGCACAAGACCCAGGATCGACCGTCTGTCCAGCTCACACCTCTCCCGGACACGGAGGCAGACCGTCGGGCCCAGGAGGCCCCACCCTGGGCACCTGCCCTCTCTCTCCAGCTGCCCCTCCGCCCGGCTCCACCCTCACCCCCAGCACTGGGCTGCTGGGCCCGTGGCCCCAGCTCTGGGAGCGCTGGCTGTGTGCGGCTGTTGTGTTGCATGTGAATCACAAAGGGCAGCTGAAATCGGGACGTGTACCATCTCACAACGTGGAGTTCTGCTCCATGAAAGAGCTAGGAAATGCCCACGCCCGTCGCTGTGAGCACGCCAGCACTGAGACTGCTCTGGTGAAACACCTTCCTCATACCTGAACCGGGCCTGGATTTCCTAGAGAGATGGGTCTGGAAATGAAGACTGTGAACCTGAAACATCTTGTGATCCCAGAAAGCAGGAAGATAGCAAAGAAAGACTACTAGTCACGCCAATAGAGTGAGGCAGGAGCTTGCAAAGACTCCCAGAATACAAACTGGAGACAATGTGAACACCAGCTTCTCAAATGGTTTGTAGAAACACCAGCTTCTCAAATGGATTGCTCTAGATCAAATATATTCAAATTTATGAGTCCACAATCATACACCGATAATTGTACAATAACATGCAGAAGGCATAGCTCAGTATCACTGCTAGATGCCTCATCTAAGTTTCCCAGTTGCTGTTGTTCACTCGCTAAGTCCTGTCTGGCTTTGCAACCCCTTGGACGGCAGCATGTCAAGGTTCTCCATCCTTCACTACCACCCGGAGTTTCCTCAAACTCATGTCCACTGACTGGGTGATATCATCCAACCATCTCATCCTCTTGCCCCCTTCTCCTGCCGTCAACCTTTCCTAGCATCAGGCTCTTTTCAAATGAGTCGGCTCTTTGCATGAGGTGGCCAAAGTACTGAAGATTCAACATCAGGCCTTCCAGTGAATATTCGGACTTGATTTCCTTCAGGATGAACGGTTTGCTATCCTCGCTGTCCAAGGATTCTCAAGAGTCTTTTCGAGCACCACACTCAAAGCATCAATTCATTGTCGCTCAGCTTTCTTTATGGTCCAGCTCTCACATCTGTACATGACTCCTGGATAAACCATAACTTTGACAATATGGATCTTTGTCAGCAAAGTGATGTCTCTGCTTTTTAATACACTGTCCAAATTTTTCATAGTTTTTCTTCCAAGCTGCAATCAAGATTGCCAGGAGAAACATGCACATCCTCAGATAGGCAGATGACACCACCTTAATGACAGAAAGTGAAACGGAACTAAAGAGCCTCCTGATGAAGATGAAAGAGGAGAGTGAAAAAGCTACCTTAAAACTCAACACTCGAAAACAGAGATCATGGCATCTGGTTCCATCACTTCATGGCAAATAGATGGGGAAACAGTGGCACATTATATTTTCTTTGGCTCCAAAATCACTGCAGCTTCAGAGTAATCAGAAGTAAAATTCTACCATGGATACAGAAAAGAGAAAGACACAGGAATCATGATATTCCAATACAAAGAATCATCAAGTCACAAAGGAAGACAGAAAGGGAGGGAGAAAAAATAAAACTACAGAAGAGCAAGAAACAATTGACAAGATGACGAGAGCAAGGCCCCAACCAACAGTAATCAATGCAAAGGACTCGAATTCCCAAATAAACACACAGAGAAGCTGAACTAAAAAAAAATCTGAATGAAAACATAATCCAGTAGAAAGAGTGCAATTCCTGCAAATGCTTTAATCATACAGTGAATTAAAATACATGACAGAATCATTTCAGCAGGAATCATAGGTGTTGTGATAAAACTATATGAGGAGTGGAAAGGAACATGTAGAGATCTAGAGAAAGAAGGGACCATCAGCGATCGTTACACAGGAAACATGAAAGAGAAGAGCGTGGAGAAGACCAGAGGTGGTCAGAAATTGAACAGCTGAACCACAAACAAAAAGACCTGAGAGGTTCACCAAGCAGGTGAAAAGGCAGAAGTGTATCATCATCAGAGCGGTGAGCAGACGTGGGGACACTGAACACCCAGCCTCACTGCGATCGACAAGCACCTCAGTAAACAGAGTTGAAATCTATTTTTTAAATATAAGAAACTCTCCATGACTTGAAGGAAAATCTGCACGTTTAGCTGGAAAGAGGACAACATGTTCCAGGAGAAAACAGATACAAAATGCTTAGGATTAAGACATAAGATGATTACATGTAGAATTCCACAGGACTTAAGAAATGTTGCAAAAACACCAGTTCCCCAGTCCCCGGCCCATGGGGCGGGGAGGCCGAGGCCATCTGGTCACTTTGAGGCCTGTCTCTTGGAAACATCCTACACCCAGCAATGCAAGAGCAACATCTGCAAACCCCTGATGGGAGCACAGTCCCCCCGAAACAGCATCTGTGGACACAGCCTCCTGCGAGTCCTAGAAAACAGGCTCCATCCCCGCGGGCCAGGCCAGCACTGCAGGACCCCCGGCTCCTCGACAAGAGCCTGACAGGACCCATCCCTGGGGACTGACTCACATCAAAGAAGAGCGATGGGAGAGGCCCTGATGGGAACCCATAAAATGGGGATTAATCCTGAGCGATGACAAATGATGATCAGAGCAGGGACCAGCAACGGATGCCGGGGTGTACACTGTGACCTGCGGAATCTCCTCTTCATCCCCTCGCTAATTCCCCTGGTATCTTCCAAGTAAGCCAAGAGATTATCACCAAAGCTTGTATACAGATTTCCTTTGAAAACTGTACTTTACTTGGTTTGAGTTCCTTCCTGTGAGAACGGACAGGACCCTTCCTGATTTTCCACATTCCTCTAAGAAAGAACAAACGTCAATGCACTTTAAAGATAACCAGGCATGTATCTAGGCCTTGACAAACACAGTGTGGCTTTTGACGTTTCTCCTGGAAACTGACAAACATTTTGTGCTACAGACCTTGTTTCTTTCCTTTTACTTGCTGAATATTCTATTTGCGAGTAATAATCCAAAAACTTCTACAAAGTCTCTTTGTAGAAACCCAGTCTATCTTCTCTCTGCTTTGCCAATAAAAAATACCCGTGCCCCACCTTCCTCCCCAGGAGACAGGCCCATGCCAGCATCCACCGGCGTGGTCAGGACCCTGAGTGCCTGATTAGGAAGGCTGTGGTCCCATCACACGTAAAGGGGCTTAGAGCTACGCCCGTCTCCAGGATCCAGTGTGAGCATCAGAGAGGCACGACTGAAGGACACTCAGAGCGTCCCCCGACAATAAGAAAGGCCCCGAGCACCGCCCGCCTCCATCACTGCCCCTGATTTCAGAGGCTCAGGTGCCAGGTTCCCCGTCTCTGCCTCCTGTCCTGACCCAACCGTGCCTCTCAGGGCCCAGGCCCCACACCTGGAGGGTGACTCCTCCTCCCGCGGGATCCTGGAACCTTCCTACTTCCACATCATCTCAGAGGTGTTTATTCAGTTTCTCACAGAGTCTCTGGCAGTTGGTAGAATCAGCTGTATGATTGATTAGTTTGGAGACTGTGGCATCTATCCATCCATCACTATCTAGTGTCAAGATGGCCGGAAGAAATATCAGTAACCTCAGAAATGCAGATGACACCACCCTTTTGGCAGAAAGTGAAGAAGAACTAAAGAGCCTCTTGATGAAAGTGAAAGAGGAGAGTGAAAAGTTGGCTTAAAAATCAACATTCAAAAAACTAATATCATGGCATCCAGTCTGATCACTTCATGGCAAATAGATGGGGAATCAATAGAAACAGTGAGAGACTGTGTTTTCTTGGGCTCCAAAATCACTGCAGATGGTGGCTGCAGCCAGGAAATTAAAAGACTCTTGCTCCTTGGAAGAAAAGCTATGACCAACCTAGATAGCACATTAAAAAGCAGAGACATTACTTTGCCAACAAAGGTCTGTCTAGTGAAGGCTATGGTTTTTCCAGTGGTCATGTATGGATGTGAGTGTTGGACCATAAAGAATCCTGAGCATTGAAGAATTGATGTTTTTGAACTGTGGTGTTGGAGAAGACTCTTGAGAGTCCCTTGGACTGCAAGGAGATCCAACCAGTCCATCCTAAATGAAACAAGTCCTGAATATTCACTGGAAGGACTGACGCTGAAGCTGAAACTCCAATACTTTGGCCACCTGATGTGAAGAACTGACTCATGGGAAAAGATCCCGATGCTGGGAAAGATTGAAGGCAGGAGGAGAAGTGAACGACAGAGGATGAGGTGGTTGGATGGCATCACCAACTTGATGGACGTGAGTTTGAGCAAGCTACAGGAGCTGAGGAAGGACAGGGAAGCCTGGTGTGATGCAGTCCACGGCATCTCAAAGAATGGGACACGACTGAGTGACTGAACAGAACCTTGTGTCAATGCAGGTGTGGACAACGTCCAGCAGTTTAGCGGAGGACCCGCCTGGCGGGGGCCATGCTGGTAGCTGATCCTTGTTCCTGTCCCTGCTCTGTTCCCTGCAAGTGAATCTCTGTTACGAATCTTCTCACTTGTAGCTCTCAGTACAAGCCTGAAACTTTCCAAGCTCAAATAAACTAGCATTTTGTCAGCTTACATATTGCTGCCCCTGCACCTCAGCTGTCAGTGTATTTTGGTTTCAGGTGACAGAGGAGTGAAACCCCATGCGACCCACCACTGAGTCCCCAGGAGCCCACAGCAATGAGAAGGGACAACGCCGCTCTCTCCCTCTTCCCTGCGGCCTCCGCTTCTAGGAAGTTATTAACGTGGAGCCGCAGTCCATGGATGGACACCAGGTCTGATATGGAGTCTTTGAATTCGATGCAAAGTTATGGATTCACGTGAAGATATGTGGACGTGTCTGAGGAGAAGCCCAGCAGGATCTCAAAGAGAGGCACATGCACCAGGAGTCCTTAAGCGCGGGGCCGCCGGCCTGGTCCCCGATGCGGAGCAGGAGAGGGCACGGAAGCACCCCTGGGTCTCAGCGTCAGAGGGGTGGGGATGAGCTGACACGCCGCCGACGACACACGAGCATCTCTCATCACAGGAGACCCTCCTCCTGGGGCAGCTCGTCCCTGGGGGGCCTCGGGAGGGGCGAGGCCCTGCCGTGCTGACGGCTCAGCGGGGAGGTCTCAGGAGCCCCCTCCTCACCGGCTCAGGCCTGAGACCACTTTGCAGGGCTCAGTGACCCCAGAGATAATGAAAACATGAAAGGGGATGAAGGCTTACTCTAAGGACCCCCAAGGAAACCCAAGGCCTCTCATACCTGGGGAGGGAGCCCACTCAGAGGCGGTGACTGAGGGTCCACCAGACACATTAACACACTGTTCCACGCGCTGGGGGCTGTGGCTCCAGCCTCAGGGCCTGTGGCTATATTTGAGTCAGAAATAGCAAAATGAAATCACGATATGTATTAATATTATCTTTAAAAAAAACAGTGTTCTATCCCATTGAAAGACCTAGAAAAATGCCCAAACCAGGAGCTATGAGCACCCCTGTGCCAAGACTGCTCTGGGACAATCTCTTTATGTCTCTTACGGGGACATGAGTCTTCTGGAGAAATGGAAGTACCAAGATGAATCTGGAACACCTTGTTATCCAGAAAGGAACATGACAAAGAAAGGCTACCCAGTCATGCCAGTGGAATGAGGCACCAAAGTCTAAAAGACTCCCAGGAGACAAACTAGAGACATGTAAACATTAATTTTTCAGTTGGGCTGAAATCTGTGAGTACATAATCATACACAAATATAAATGCAAATAATATACCAAATGCGTAAGCTGTCATGACTCTTAAGAATTTCATCTAAACCTCACAGTATCAGAAATCAATACCAGCAGAAGATACAAAAAAGATAGAGAGGAATCAAGGCACACCACTACAGAAAACCATCACATTGTAAAAGAAGAGAAAGAGAGAGAAGAAAAAACCTGCAGAACAGCCCGAAATAGACAAGGGGACTAAAGTGTGGCCCTGCGTGCCAACAAGTCCTTTAAGTAAATGTAAACGGACTGAAATCCCCATTTAAAAGGCAGAGAAGTTGAAGAAGGGAAGAGCAATCAGTCTCAATCAACATGATCCAGGAAACAAAAGTGCATTTCCCACACATGCAGTGGGAATACAGAGCAATACAGTAAATTCAAATATGGCAGAATCATTTGAATAGTGACATCACAGATGAAATGATACAACTATAGAAGTTTGGGAAGTGGAGCTCTATAGACACAAACTGACAGAGACCATTGCAGACAGAGCACATGAGACAGACGAGGATGGAGCCGGACGGGGGTGCAAGCTGAGAAGAGGAATCGGGAAGAAAAAAGCCCCGGGGAGTTCACCGCGCTGGTGGGAGCGCAGAGCTGTGACATCGACAGGGGTGAGCAGCCGCCTGGTGGGGGCCGTGAGCACCAGGTTCAGTGCAAGCAGTAAAGACTCGGTGAGTGGGACGGAAATGTATTCTTCAAATGTAAGAAACTCTCCGCGAACTGAAGGAAAATCTGCAAGCTAAGCTGGAAAGAGGACATGTTTCAGGGGAAAACAGACACAAACTGCTCAGGAGGAAGACATAAGATTACACGTAGAATTCCACAGGTTTTAAGAAATGTTGCAAAAACACCAGTTCCCCAGTCCCCGGCCCATGGGGTGGAGAGGTCGAGGCCATCTGGTCACTTTGAGGCCTGTCTCTTGGAAACATCCTAAACCCCGCCATGCAGGAGCAACATCTGCAAACCCTGATGGGAGCAAAGTCCCCCCGAAACAGCATCTGTGGACACAGCCTCCTGCGAGGCCTAGAAAACAGGCTCCATCCCCGCGGGCCAGGCCAGCACTGCAGGACCCCCGGCTCCTCGACAAGAGCCTGACAGGACCCATCCCTGGGGACTGACTCACATCAAAGAAGAGCGATGGGAGAGGCCCTGATGGGAACCCATAAAATGGGGATTAATCCTGAGTGATTACAAACGATGATCAGAGCAGGGACCAGCAACGGACGCTGGGGTGTACACTGTGACCTGCGGAATCTCCTCTTCATCCCCTCGCTAATTCTCCTGGTATCTTCTAAAGGGAACCAGGAGATAACCATCAAATCTGCGTCATAAGTTTCTTTTGAAAGCTGCTTTTCCCTGACTTGGTTTGTGTTATTCCCATCCTGGCACCCTGTTAAGGAGGGGCTGGACTCCTCTGATCTCCCCAGTTTCCTGCAAGAAAGAAGATCTGGGACACACAGTGTATCTCTTGATGTTTTTATTTGAAATTGACACATATGCTGTGCTACAGATTTTTTTTTCCTTTTACTTGCTGAAGATTACATTTTTAAAAATTCAGTCACTTTATTTTGTATGAACCCAGTCCATCTTCTCTCTGGTACTTCTCTCTTATGCTAGTTTGCCAGCATAAGCCCCCACCCCACCTCCAGGCTGTCTTAGCTGTGGACACCAGAGGTGACCCCACCTTCCTCCCCAGGAGCCAGGCCCGGCCAGCATCCTCCGATGTGGTCCAGGCTCTGAGTGCCTGCCTAGTGAGGTCATGGTCCATTCACACAGAAAGGGGCTTAGAGCTACCCCCATCTCCAGGATCCGATGTGAGCACCAGTGAGGCACGTCTGAAGGACACTCAGAGCATCTCCCGACAATAAGAAAGGCCCCGAGCACCACCCGCCACCGTCACTGCCCGTGATGTGTGAGGCTCAGGTGGCAGGTCCCCCGTCTCTGCCTCCTGTCCTGACCCAGCCCTGCCTCTCAGGGCCCAGGCCCACACCTGAAGGCTGACTCTCCCCGTCTGGTGGTCCCTGAATTTTCTGCTTCCCCATCTTTGCAGAATGTTTGTTCAGTTCCTATATAGCCCTCTGGGAGATGGTGGAATCGGCTGTGTGATTAGTTTGGAGACAGTGGCATCCATTGGTCTGTCACTACCCGTGTCAATGCATGTTTAGACAACGTCCAGTAGTTTAGTGGAGGACCAGCCTCGTGGGACCAGCCTGGTCACTGACGCTTGTTCCTCTGCAGGTTCTGTTCACTGCAAGTGAATCACTGCTGTGATGATTCTCACTTGTATTACTCTCTACAAGGCTGTAATTTACCTTCCTCACATAAATCAGTATTCTGTCATCTTAAAAAAAAAAAAAAAAACCAAACGGTTTACCCTGTACCTTTGCTGTCAATCTATTTTGCATTCAGGTGATGGAGGACTGAAAACTCCCGTGATCTGCCCTCCAAGTCCCCTGGGACGCCCGCCGGAAACTGCAGAGGAAATGCTGCTCCCCGCCTGCTCCAGGGCCTCTCTGCTAGCACATCCTCGGCGGGGAGTCTGAGGACTTCAGGCTGACCAGGGGTCTTTATAATTCTATGCAGAGCTGTGTTGACATGCAGATGCGTAAGTCTGTCTACGGGGAGAAGCATTAGGACTTCAGAGAGGGGATTATACATACGCTCGAGAAGCATCAGAGAGGGCTATACACGCAGCAAGTACTCTAGAGGGGCATTTGCAGGGAAGTACTCAGAATGGGTCTACAGGCGAGGTCCCTGACATGGAGCGGGGAGAGGATTTTAAAACACATGTGCTTCACCTTCAGAAAGTTAAACTTGCCTAACACGCTGTGTGTAACACTGCCGGACCATCTGTACATCACAGAAATACGCTCCTCCTGGGGCAGCTCAGACGCTGCTCGTCGCTGGGGCGCCTCCGGGAGGGGCGAGGCCCTGCCGTGCTGATGGCTCAGCGGGAAGGTTTCGGGAGCCCCCTCCTCACCGGCTCAGGCCTGAGGCCGCTTTGCAGGGCTCAGTGACCCTGAAGACATCAAAGGGAATGAAAACTGTTGGTCACTCAGTTGTGTCCCCCTCTTTGCGACCCCGGGGACTGCATCCCGCCAGGCCCCTCTGTCCATGGAATTCTCCAGGCAAGAATACTGGAGTGGGTAGCCATTCTCTTCTCCAGGGGCTCTTCCCCACCCAGGGATGGAACCTGGGTCTCCCGCAGAGCAGGCAGATTAGTTACCGTCTGAGCCACCAGAAAATCCCTAAAAAGAGTGAAGGCTTACTGTAAAGATCCCCAAGGAAACCCAAGTCCTCTCATACCCTGGGGAGGGAGCGCACCCATAGGCAGTTACTGGGCGTTCTCTGGACACGTTAGCACACTGTCTGCACCTGGATACACGCCTTTCTCTCTGTAACCTCAGGGGGAAGCCCTGCCTCTGCCTGGGCTGAGCTGCCTGCCTGCAGGCCTGAGGCCGCGCCTGGGAGGTCCTGCAGCGACATCGTGTGGCCGCAGGAGGAACAGCATGCCGTCGGTCCCCTCTGAGCTCAGAAGTATTCACACCCATGCGACACCTGGGACATCCTTATTCTTAAAAATAATTTGTCTATGTGAATCCCAGGCTCCACTGGCCTCCTGAATTTTACCTGCCTACCCTGCCTCCAACCCTAGACACAGAGTGACTGAGTGGCATTTTTTTTTTAAGACTCAACTATATGATGCTTTCTACAGAGATTCATTTGAACTTCAAGGACATACACAGGCTAAAAATGAAGGGAAGGAAAAAGATATTCCATGAAAATGAACAGGGAAAGATACACTTACCTCAGAGAAAATAGATTTGTAAGTGAAAAACTGTAACTAGAGGCAAAATGCCATTATGTAATGGCAAAAGAGTGAATTCATCAAGAGTTTACAACCGTAAATATAGACGCACCCAACATTGGAGCAATTAACAGGCCTTAAAGCAGAACTAGACACATATGCAATAATGGTAGGGAACTTCAGTACCCCACATGCAGCAATGGATAGATTGTCCAGACAGAAAATACATAAGGAAATATTGGGCTTGAATCACACATTATATCAGAAGGACTTAACAGATATCTATGTAATGCTCCATCCAATAGAAACACGTGGAACATTCTCCACTCTTCATTGTCCTATGTTAGGTCACCAAAAAAGTCTCAATGTATTTAAGACTGAAATAATATCAAGTATCCTTTCTGACCACAGTGGCATGAAACTAGAAATCATTAACAGGAAAATAGAAGAGTTCACAAAAACGTGGAAATAAATGAAATATTCCTTAACAACCAGTGTGTCAAAGAAAAAGATCAAAAGGGAAATAAATCGGTATCTTGAAACAAACAAAAATTGAAACACAACATACCAAAACTCATGGGACGCAGCAAGAGCAGCTCTAAGAGAGACAGCCACACAGTTTGAAGAGCTGTGTCCACCCCGCCCCCGGCCCCAGGGTCCTGTACTGAAACCTCAGCCTCCAATGTGACGGACAGTTGTGTTCCCTCCCCACCTCCAGCCCCAGGACCCTACACTGAAACCCCGGCATCCAATGTAATGGTATTTGGGCATGGAGTCTTTGGAAGATGCTCAGGTCGTGAGAGTGGGCCCCTCGTGAATGGGATTAGTGCTCTTATAAAAGAGACCCCACGGAACCCCCTCGCCCCTCCCACCACACAAGGACACACGATGCCCCCGATGAACCTGGACGCAGGCCCCCGCCAGCACGCCGTCATGGAGCTGCCCATCCCCGTAGCTGTGGGAAGCAAGTTTCTGTCGTTTATAAGCCACCCGTTTGCAGGATTTTGTCACAGCAGCCCAAATGGCCTAAGACAGAGTTTACAGCAATAAACACATAAAGAAAAAGGAAAGGCCTCAAGAAAGGAACCTTTACATCTCAAGGAACTAGAAAAAGAAGAACAAAATTCCAAGTTAGCAATGGGAAGAAAATAACGAAGGTCAGAGCAGAAATAAAACTGAGGCTACAAAGCAATAGCAAATATCCATGAGACCGAGAGCTGGGCTTTTGAAAAGAAACAAAATTGATGAACCTTTAGCTAGATTAACTGGAAAAAAGAGAGAGGCTAGATAGAAAGAGAAGACTTGACCACAACATTATTAATCACCTATCCTCCAATGTAAATTTTTTTTAAAAATTTTTAAAGAACAAAAGGAAAGCAAGTTATAATAAAATAATGTGTATTTCAATTAAAAAGAGAGAAGATTCAAATAAAATCAGAAATGAAAGGGGGGACGTTATAACAGATACCACAGAAATGCACAGATCATACAAGTCTATTATGAACAATTATACACCAATGCCAACTGAAAAAAAAGAAAGAAAAATGCACAAGTTGAGAGTTGTGAGTTAAGTTTTATTTAAGCTATTTCAGTGGGAAACTCCGATGTGCATTTTTTCAATGCCACCAGACAATTTTTTTAGTTCTCTGTGGTCACTGACCAGGTGTCCCAGAAATGTAACTCAATTCTGCTGTGACGCTGTCTGCCTGGAGTTAGCGTCTGACCCCAGGGCTTACTGCTCAGCCCTTCAACTGCCCACTTTCAACTTCAGACAACAACATCAAGTCCAGGTTGTCCCTGGGGCTTCTAGACTGATGGGAGGCAGGGCAGAGGTTCAGCGACGCGCTCCTTGGGGCTAACTGACTTGCTACAGCAGCTCACAGGCTTCCAGGAAACATGTTACTCCCTAGATTACTGATCTAGCGTAAAAGGATGTGATTCAGGAACAGCCGGATGGGAGAGACGCACGGGGCAAGGCGTGTGCAGGGTACACGGCTTCCATGTCCGCTGCAGCCGCCCGCTCTCCCTGAGTCTCAGGCCTGGACGCTCACGAACCCTCCCTGCTGAAGAGCTTTCGCAGAGCTGAGTCTGCAGCCCCCCTTCCCAGGTGTCAGTGGGTCAGCCTGAGAGTTCTCTCTGATCACTAGTCTGTGATGACCAGCCCCATCCTGAGACGCTCCAGGGGTCCCACCTGAGTCACCTGGCTAGCAACCCCTCAGGTGCTCAAACGGGACTTCTAATGAATGACAGACACTCCCATCACTAAGGAAATCCCAAGGGTTCCAGGGGCTCTGTGCTGGGAACCAGAGACAAAGGCAATAGGTATATTCTTATTGGACAGAAGAGCCTAGAAGAAATAGAGTCCTGGACACACATGACCAAGACTGAATCATGAAGAAACACAGAGTCTGAACAGACTGAGTCAGAAAACTCCCAGCAAAGGTTCAGCACAGACGGCATCATGAGAGGCAAAAGCAGAAACAAACAAGTGGGACCACATCAATCGATCCATGTTGGGAAGATCCCCTGGAGAAGGGAATGGCAACCCACTCCAGTATTCTTGCCTGGAGAATTCTGGGGACAGAGGAGCCTGGCGGGCTACAGTCCATGAGGTTGCAGAGAGTCATACATGAGTGAGTGACTAACACACACACTTCCAGGGATCGGGGAGGTGACGGAAACAGGGACCTGTTGGTTAAAGGGAACAAGCATTGGGCTACAAGAACGGTACGTTCTGGCGTCTGATGCACAGCATGGTGACTACAGGTGATAATGCATTAAATGCTTGAACTTGGTTGAGACAGTAGATTGTCAAGTGTTCTCATCACTAGAGAAGAGCAACTGTGTGAATTAACACAGAAGGTGTGTGAATTAACCGGATTGTTGGAACCATTTCACAGCGTGTGGATATAGCTAACGCATGTGTACACACAGAGGACAGCGAAAGCAATCTTTATGTATTTATCAATCCTAACTTTTCTTCACTTAGAGAAAAAATATGCAAAACACAAACCCTGTTAGTTGGCCTTTGGAGGAAGCTGATTCATTACTTTAAACATGAGAAAGGGAACGTAGGTTTATCCAATTTTTTATACACAAACTCTATCCCATGGTCATCATATAATGAAAGGAAGAATGCCAGCTTATAAATGGGGAGAAATCATAGGATTAGAAACTCAACATCCTGTGTCATTCATGAAATAACGAGTCTAGGCAGAGAAAATGAATCATTATGTCTGGAGTTGACTGAAGGCAACCGAGCCAGCACTGAGAGGAGAATGGGTGCCCTGGAACGCGCCTTGGAGCAAGAAGACTTCCAAGGAGAAAACCCACCTCAAGCACCGACAGAGCCTGAACTAGGGCCCGTACCAGGCCCTGCCCGCCCCTGGGAACCGGCAGCAGGCGGGCGATGGTGGCGCTGGCGGGCCCCGGGAAGCTCCGCCGCCCGAGCGGGACTCACGCGCCGCCGCATCGCTGCTCCTTCTTCTGGGGTGCCCAGGGGGACCCCGCCGAGCCCACGGTGAGCGGCCGCGGCGGAGCCGGCGTGACCGGCCGGAAGGCACCTGCGGGGGCGGCCGATTTGGCGGCGCAGCGGCTCCTCCCGGCGGACAGACGCGGGGAGGAAGCTGGCAGGACGGGCAGGCCAGCCGGGCCCGCGCCCCTGGCGAAGCCCCTGCATCTCCGCAGACGGCTCCGTGCTGCCCTGGGTAGTGGCTGCGACTGCGGCCGGCAAAGCATTTGGAGAGAAACGTGGCGTTTAAAGGACTGCTTGCTTTACAGTCAGAGGGGAAGTTTGAAGTGTCCGCTTGAGAACAAGTCACAACCTCAAAGTTGAGAGTTATGCTTTATTTACTAGGTGGAAATTTTTAGGACTTAAGCCTGGGAGGCAGCATCTCAAGCAGTCCTGAGAGAACTGCTCCTTGGAGGCAGATGGGGGAGTCAGGTTATGTAGAAGTTTGCAACAAGGGACTCAGTGCTTTTCTAGGTGTGGGAAGATGCGGGGGTCTGGGCCCTGAAGCCTTCCCTTCGTGTGCGTCTCAGCTGCCTGGGGCCGGCGTCTGAGCTCCTCCGCGCTCCCGGGAGGCAGGGGCCGCAGCCTGGATGGTTAGCAGATGGCAGGCGTTGCTCTCCTTCCTGGGTGCCCTCGGGGCTCAGAAATTCACATTTGGGGGGGGGGCTGGAATGAATCCTCAAGCCCCACTGGTCAGTGAAAACACTTAGCAGATGGTAGAGCGGCCAAGGACGCCGAGATTCCAACTAAAACGTACCCACTCTAAGCGCAACCCCTCCAAGGCCTTGCAGGGGGCCACGCCTGCAGGCAGGGAATCTGCAGTCACCCCCAGATATGAGCATGGCTGTCGCAGGGGGTGTGATTATCGGCGTGGAGCCGCTGTGCAGAAAGCGCTGCGCGAGTCGGGAGGTGGTGAAGGTGGTGAAAGACGTGGAGTCGCTCAGTCGTGTCCGAAGCACCGCAACCCCGTGCACTGCAGCCCACCAGGCACCTCCGACCCTGGGATTCTCCAGGCAGCACTGCTGGAGGGGGTTCTCCTTCTCCAAGGGATCTTCCCGACCCGGAGGTCGAGCCCAGGTCTCCCACATGGCAGACAGACGCTTTACCGTCTGCGCCACCAGGGGAGCCAGCCAGATCCCTGATGTGTTTCAGCAGCAGAACCGAGAGGCGCTGGAACAGAAGCAACCACGCCACCTGTGGAGTCCTGGCTCCGTCCCCATCGCTCCCCCCGTTTCAGGAGCAGCCCCCCAACCCCCGAACCTCCTTCAGGAGCTGAGACGCGTGCCCAGGAGGCCGCTCGGCCCCACCCCTCTGCCCAGCCCGCCTGGCCCAGGTTCGCTTCCTCGGGTCTGGTTACCCCGGGGGTGGGGAAGGGCCTTCAAGTCTTGAAAGCATCCGCGCCCACCCAGCCATTTCTAGAATGAGTCTGCTCCCGTCGCCCCGCTGCTGCGATGCAGGTTACCCCCCATGCCTGTCGCGTCTTTGCAGCCCCAGATGCTGAGGCAGTCGGGTGAGCGTGAGGGAAATGAACTCCCGCCCGACACTCACTCACACAAATCGAGTTTGCCGTCCATCACAGAACTAAACGTAAAAACAAAAATGAACGCTCCCAGAAAGAAAGCTGGCAGATATTTCAGAGGGCTCAGAAGGCACACTAACCATCAAAGATAAAAAATGTTCAATTAGATCATGAAAGTAAAAAAAAAAATCCTGTCAAAGGATGCTATTAAGATATCAAGACAGGGACTTCCCAGGTGGTCCAGTGGTTAAGACTTCACCTTCCAATGCAGGGGGTGTGGGTTTGATCCCTGGTCAGGGAGCTAAGACTCCGCTTGCTTCACAGCCAAAAAGCCAAAACAAAAAGCAGCAGCAATACTGCAATGAATTCAACAAAGATTTTAAAAATGGTCTGCATCAAAATAATCTTTAAATTGACAAAAGATATCAAGACAATAGTGAGGCAAAGCAGGTAATAGGAGAAATATATATATTATGTATATATATATATATATATATATATATACACACACACAGTTTATTTAGATATAATTTGTGAGAATTCCAATAAATCAATCATGGAAAAAAAGAAAAACAAACAAAAACCCACACTAAAATGGGCCCCAAAATAGAACAAACGTTTCTTCCAGGAAAGTATACAAATGGCCAATAAGCATGTGGGAAGGTGCTCAACAGCCTTAGTCACCAGAGGGATGCCACTGGAGGTGAACGTGGGCCTTCACTGCACACCCATGGGAACACTGCAGGTTTTTAAGATCTGCAAATATAAGGGGAGACAGGGGTCGCTGGAACTCTCAAACCCACCAGCAAGGTTGAAAACGGCAGAGTGTCATGGAAACTGTCAGGCTCTGATGAAGTTAAACCCTTGCCTCGGTCCCCCACCCACAGTCCACAAGCCCACTTGTACACGGGTAACCAAAACAAGACACATTCTCAGAAAGACGCGTGCCTGTACACGTGACTGAATCACGCTGCTGCGCCTGAACCGAACAATATTGTTCGTCAGTCACACGCCAGTAAAACAGTAACTGCGCGAGAATGTCCACGGGAGTCTTATTCATCACGGCCCAGCTCTGGACACAATGCAGGTACCTGTGAGCAAGGGGGTGAAGGGGGTCCCCCCGGAGCACACTTTCCCTGGAACACTACCTGGCGATTAAACGTTTATGCTCGACTCTGAGACACAGACGCCGAGTGAAAGAAGCCAGGATGTATGCTTTACGATATCGTTTATGTGCCTCCAACAACAGGCAAAACCAGTCAGAAGGGAGGCGCTGTGGGCCTGGGGACGGGGGCTGGAGGGGCCAGAGAGCCTGCATGGTGGAGACCGTCCACCACGACCGGGGCGGCGGTTACATCACAGCCTGCTGAGCAAAACTGGTGGGTCACGGATTCAAAACATTGAATTACATCTCTGGATGTAACTGTCACCTCAATAGGAAAACGAAAATCAATTTCCTAGGAAATGAAGCTCCATCGGAGAAGATGTCTAAACAGATGGTGGCCAATCCACCCAAACTATTTTCACAGCCCTCAAAGACAGTCAATGTGCATTATGTCAGTTGACTCGTGGGATTTTTATTAAAATGGACTGAAGAAAACTAAAAAGCATAGGAGGAGTCATAGCAATTTGTGAAGCCGGGTCCCGTGAAGAGAAGAACACTGGGTCTAATTCGTGTTTGGGGGGATGAACTGAGCCGAGGGAAGGCCGGAAACAAAAAGACAGGAAGATCACAAAGGCGAAGGACTTCAAATCCTGCTTCTCAAATTCACCAAAATATTGAGGCAGGCAGTGTCGGGATTTGAGAACTATAAGTAGTCTTTTATTTTTCTGCTCAATACTTTTATTTACAGCAATGACACCAATTGATTTTTAAGAAGAGAAATAGAACCTTACAGAGGATCTTTATCCATGAGCAGAAATAGGAAAACCAAGGATGGTGACCCGTTGCCCAGGGGGATCGGATCTCAGGGCTCCCTGAGCTGGGAGCACCGGCTCTGTTTACAAAAACACCCTGAGGAGGAAACCGCATTTAGAAATCAAGGAAGCAGACCTCGGCGTGAGCTACTGGGGGCTCACGGGACTGTAAAGAGTTTAAAGACAACGTGTGCATTTGAAATAGGTAAACACACAAGAGGAAGTCATGTGTTGAGTATAAACACCTGGCAGGTATATAAAGGCTCCTGGCCCAGGAGGCCCCGCACTGAGCACCTTCTCTCTCTCCACCTGCTCCTCTGACCTGCTCCACCCTCCACCCACCAGAACCATGGGCTGCTCTGGCTGTTCCGGAGGCTGCGGCTCCAGCTGCTGCGTGCCGGTCTGCTCCTGTGTGCCCGTCTGCTCCTGCTCTGGCTGCGGCAAAGGGGGCTGCGGCTCGTGTGGGGGGTCCAAGGGGGGCTGTGGATCTTGTGGGGGGTCTAAGGGGGGCTGTGGCTCCAGCTGCTGCGTGCCCGTGTGCTGCTGTGTGCCAGCCTGCTCCTGCTCCGGCTGCGGCAAAGGGGGCTGTGGCTCTTGTGGGGGCTGCGGCTCGTGTGGGGGGTCCAAGGGGGGCTGTGGATCTTGTGGGGGGTCTAAGGGGGGCTGTGGCTCCTGTGGCTGCTCCCAGTCCAGCTGCTGCAGACCCTGTGGCTCCTGTGGGGGGTCCAAGGGGGGCTGCGGCTCATGTGGGGGCTGTGGCTCCAGCTGCTGCGTGCCCGTGTGCTGCTGTGTGCCAGCCTGCTCCTGCTCCGGCTGCGGCAAAGGGGGGTGTGGCTCCTGTGGCTGCTCCCAGTCCAGCTGCTGCAGACCCTGCTGCTCCCAGTCCAGCTGCTGCAAACCCTGCTGCTCCCAGTCCAGCTGCTGTGTCCCCGTTTGTTGCTCCCAGTCCAGCTGCTGCAAGCCCTGCTGCTCCCAGTCCAGCTGCTGTGTCCCCGTTTGTTGCTCCCAGTCCAGCTGCTGCAAGCCCTGCTGCTCCCAGTCCAGCTGCTGTGCACCCATATGCTGCCAGTGCAAGATCTGAGACTCTAGCCACAGACCCATGTAATTCTTCCAGCTTCAGGCATCTCAGAGTATGTCCTGGGCTGCATGTCACAGCCCTGAAGTTGTAATGTCATCAAATCCTCCAGAGTTTCTGTCCTCAGTCTCCAGAGTTGGGCATACCCAGTCCAGCTGCAGATGAAGGCAGACAAGGAGGGCATCAAGCTCATGTCCATCACCCCCTAACAGAAAGCTGCCCCCGCTTCCAGCACCACCCGAAGGGGCTCCCGTGGTCCTTGCTCCCGGCACCTCATGGTCTTCAGAGCCTGGGCCCGTGGGTCCCGCTGGGCTCCGCTCCAGGGCCTCGCCAGCCACCGCCAAGTCCTGAATGCCTCCCACTCTCTTCCTTGGCATATTTTGGTCCACACTGGCCATTGTTAAATCCTTCAATAAACGCTCTTCCTCTGCACAAACACATTCTCACGATGAAATTTTTTCCAGCTCCTACCTTGCGAGTAAAACCCACAAATCTGCTCCCACCCTGATCACTGTCCCCTCCCGGCATCCCGCCCGACCAGCCCACTCTCTCGTTTCCTCACACTGACGGAGACCTCGTGTGTGGGGCCCACATGGGTGTCTGTCACGGAATGAGTGAGACACACGGCTGCCTGGGGGGGGAAGTGTGGTGGGGACTCCGCAGCGGGACTCAGCCATCCGTGGGGGGAGAGGAGGGGTGGGGGGCACTCGGGAGGGGCCCCAGGGAAGGTGCGCAGGCTCAGGAGGCTTGTCCGGGGGCAGGGACCCAGGCTCCGGGGCGTGTGGGCTGCTGGGGAAGCACCCGGCTCCGTAGTCAGTATCAGATACTGTGTGACCTTTGCCAGGTAACCTGGGCTCCTGCCTCGGTTTTCTCACCTGGAAAATGGGGGTCAGTGTTGTGGTGAAGCTGGAGAACCTGGCCCACGCCAAGTACTCAGGATGCCACAGGCCCGGCATCTTCACACCACGACTCACGGAAGGGGTACGATCAGGCGCGGGTGAAGCTGTGGAGGACCCTCCCGGCTCTTACGAAAGGAGTTTGATCTTTTATTGAAAACTGAAGAGCCGCTGGATGAGGTTGGAAGCAGGCTGGCTGGAAGTCCGTTTGGTCGGGGGGTCATCAAGAGCCTAACTCACGCAGGTGGGGCAGCAGACGCACGGGTGAAGAGGCCCCAGCCGGGGGGACGGGCTCGCTGGGATGTTTGGGGGTGTGGAGAGCGACATGGCTCCAGGCGACCAGGTGGGGGAGGCGACTGGCCCTGGACCACACAGTGCTAAGAGGAGATGTATTCGTTTTCTGTTGTTGGGCCACCAATGACCGCAACTTGGGGGCTGGTCGATATAGCACACACTTGTTTACTGTCTCACAGCTTCCCCAGGTCTGAAGCCCAGGCATGGGTCAGCAGGCAGCCCCTGTGGGGTCTCACAAGGCTGCAATCAAGGGCCGACTGCACGCACCTCTCATTTGAGGCCCTGGGCCCTCCCCTCCCCACGCAGGGTATATGAAGAATGCGTCTCCCAGTTTCTTGAGCCCTCTCAGCCAGGGATCGTTCTCAGCCGCAGGAGGGCCCACAGCTCCGGGGCCCGCGCTCTGGCAGACCCTGCACAACACGTCGTGTTCCTCCCCGGCCAGCAGGACTGCTTCTCTCCAACTCACAGCCTCCAACATTTCAGAGCTCCCCGGGTTCGGGCTTCCGTGGCAGAATCTGAAATGGTAAAGAATCTGCCTGCAATGCTAGAGATGTGGGTTCAATCCCTGGGTCAGGAAGATCCCCTCAAGAAGGAAATGGCAACCCACTTCAGTATTCTTGCCTAGAGAATTCCATGGACAGAGGAACCTGGCGGGCCCCAGTCCATGGGGTCGCAAAAAGTCAGGCATGACTATACAACTAACACACAGATTCAGGCAGGCCCACCCAGGCAACCTCCCTTTTGAGGAACTCAACTGATCAGGGACCTTAACTATATCTGCAAACATCCCCTTTGCCACATAACCAAACATGTCCCATGAGTGATACCTCGTAGTAATCACAAGCTCTGTACACACTCAGAAGGAGATTCTATAAAGAGGAGGGTCACTCGGGGTCATTTTACAGTTCTGTCCATCCCAGGGGGAGAGACAAGTGTGCAGATGAGGACAGGTCACATTCACAATATCCACAGGACATCAAAAATGGAGATATCCCAGAGGCAGTCAGGCGTGGAGGCCGGGAGGCTGGGTCTTCACAGATCTAGGGGCTCTCAGAGCACGTGATGGCAGCAACGCTGACAATGAAGGACTTCCCTGGTGATCGTAAGGCTCTGAGCTCCCAAAGCAGGCCGCCCAGTTTGGATCCCTGCTTGCAGAACTCGGTCCCACATGAACAGCTAAGAGTTCACATGCCACAAGCAAAGATCCTGCCCGTGTAATGAAGATCGAGTATCCCAAGTGCCACAACTAGGACCTGGTGCAGCCAAACAAACATTAAAAAAAAAAAAAAAAAAAGCTGGGAGTGAACCAGACCAGAGGGTGTCAGCCTTGGGGTAAATCTTAGGATCTAGAAAAGAGCAGCCAAGGGCAGGGCCTGGGGGACACGGACACTAGAGAACAGTGACCCCAAACAGGAGAAGAAGCAGGGGCCGTCCGCGGGCGCGGAGGTGCTGGGGCTCCAGGGAGGCCTGCTGACGCGGGAGTCCAAGGGGAGCTGGGCTTTCCCAGACTCCGCACGTGGAGAGACGCGATCGTGCAGAAAGGCCTAAAGAACGCACAAAACAATCAAGAGAACAAACTCGTGGAGCTCACAAATGAGCTTTGCGTTTACCAAAGTCGTAAGATACAAGGCTAACACAGCAAAAACCACTCGTTACAGCTACACGACAGGAACAAACAGCCAGAAACCAAAGCTCGGAGCACAGTATAGTCACAACCTCTCCAAAAAGAGAAAACACGTACGTCTAACGGCAACAACAACAGTACGGCTCTGCATGCTGAAGACTACAAGATGCTAAGGAGCAAAATCAAAAGACAATCACAGAGATGGAGAGACATACCAGGTTCATGGACTGGGAAACTCAACATAGTTAAGGTGTCGATTCTCCCAAATTCTAAAGAAATTCTTATCAGAATGCTAGCAGGATTCTTCTTCTCAGCTGCTTCTAAAAGGTATGTAGAAAGATAAAGGAACTAGAATAGTTGAAGCAATTTTAAAAAACAATATAATTAGAAGAACAATATATGACTTGAAGACTTGCTATATAGTTATAAGTCTATAGCTTGTAGAAAGAGGAGAGTGAAAAAGTTGACTTAAATCTCAGCTAAGATCAGGTCTCATCACCTTATGGCAAATACATGGGGATACAATGGAGACAGTGAGATACTTTATTTTTGGGGCTCCAAAATTGCTGCAGATGGTGATTGCAGTCATGAGATTCAAAGACACTTATTCCTTGGAAGGAAAGTTATGACCCACCTAGACAGCATATTAAAAAGCAGAAACATTACTTTGCCAACAAACGTCCGTCTAGTCAAGGCTATGGTTTTTCCAGGGGTCATGTATGGATGTGAGAGTTGGACTATAAAGAAAGCTGACTGCCAAAGAACTGATGCTTTTGAACTGTGGTGTTGGAGAAGACTCTTGAGAGTCCCTTGGACTGCAAGGAGATCCAACCAGTCCATCCTAAAGGAGATCAGTCCTGAATATTGATTGGAAGGACTGATGCTGAAGCTGAAACTCCAATACTTTGGCCACCTGATGCAAAGAACTGACTCATTGGAAAAGACCCTGATGCTGGGAAAGATTGAAGGTGGGAGGAGGAGGGGACGACAGAGGATGAGACGGTTGGGTGGCAATACCAACGCGATGGACATGAGTTTGAATAAACTCTGGGAGTTGATGATGGACAGGGAGGCCTGGCGTGCTGCAGTCCATGGGGTTGCAAAGCGTCGAGTCGGACACGACTAAGTGACTGAACTGAACTGAACAAGCAAGTTAGGGGCACTAGTGGTAAATAAACCACCTGCCAATGCAGGAGACGCAAGAGACATGGGTGTGATCCCTCGGTCACGAAGATCCTCTGGAGAAGAGCATGGGAACCCACTCCAGTATTCCTGCCTGGAGAATCCCCTGGACAGACAACCTGACGGGCTATAGTCCACGGAGTAAGCAGCGTCGGACACGACTGAGTGGCTCAGCACAAGCGGGATACGGGGGTGGGGGAGGAGCCAATGTCAAAGCGCTGTGTCAATGCCCCTCCGTTCACGTGACGTTCTCCACGTGGCAGAACTGCGGTGAGATTGCTCAGTGGTCACCAGGGGTCAGCACTGTGGGAGAGGTGTCATTATCTGCAGATAAAACGAGGGAGTTTCTTGCAGCTGATGGTTGTGGTACTAGCTCTTTGAGTCCTCACATGTGATGAAAATTCATTGAACTACACATTAGAAAGGCCTGTAAAAACTGGTGAAATCCAAAACTTGTAGAGGAGAACACAGGCAAGACACTCTCCGACATAAATCACAGCAGGATCCTCTATGACCCACCTCCCAGAATATTGGAAATAAAAGCAAAAATAAACAAATGGGACCTAATGAAACTTAAAAACTTTTGCACAACAAAGGAAACTATAAGTAAGGTGAAAAGACAGCCATCAGACTGGGAGAAAATAATAGCAAATGAAGAAACAGACAAAGGATTAATGTCAAAAGTATACAAGCAACTCCTGAAGCTCAATTCCAGAAAAATAAATGACCCAATCAAAAAATGGGCCAAAGAACTAAACAGACATTTCTCCAAAGAAGACATACAGATGACTAACAAACACATGAAAAGATGCTCAACATCACTCATTATTAGAGAAATGCAAATCAAAACCACAACGAGGTACCATTACACGCCAGTCAGGATGGCTGCTATCCAAAAGTCTACAAGCAATAAATGCTGGAGAGGGTGTGGAGAAAAGGGAACCAACACTGTTGGTGGGAATGCAAACTAGCACAGCCACTATGGAGAACAGTGTGGAGATTCCTTAAAAAACTGGAAATAGAACTGCCATATGACCCAGCAATCCCACTTCTGGGCATTCACACCGAGGAATCCAGATCTGAAAGAGACACGTGCACCCCAATGTTCATCGCAGCACTGTTTATAATAGCCAGAACATGGAAGCAACCTAGATGCCCATCAGCAGATGAATGGATAAGGAAGCTGTGGTACATATACACCATGGAATATTACTCAGCCATTAAAAAGAATTCATCTGAATCAGTTCTAATGAGATAGATGAAACTGGAGCCCATTATACAGAGTGAAGTAAGCCAGAAAGATAAACACCAATACAGTATACTAATGCATATATATGGAATTTAGAAAGATGGTAACGAATACTCTATATGCAAAACAGAAAAAGAGACATAGGTGTACAGAACAGACTTTTGAACTCTGTGGGAGAAGGTGAGGGTGGGATGTTTCAAAAGAACAGCATGTATATTATCTATGGTGAAACAGATCACCAGCCCAGGTGGGATGCATGAGACGAGTGCTCGGGCCTGGTGCACTGGGAGGACCCAGAGGAATCGGGTGGTGAGGGAGGCGGGAGGGGGGATCGGGATGGGGAATACGTGTAACTCTATGGCTGATTCATGTCAATGTATGACAAAACCCACTGGGAAAAAAATAAAATTAAAAAAAAAAAACTGGTGAAATCCAGACAAGGTCCGTGCCTGAGCAAACTGAATAGTGCCAATGCCAATACCCTATGTTTGACAACGTGCTGTGCTTAAGGGAGAGATTATAACTGAGCAGTGAGAATGGTGGTCTGTGTCTCGTGGGGGCAGAGTTTCTTCGGGGGAAGATGAAGTTTTGGAGAGGGATGGTGGTGATGCTTCCACAACAGTGTAAATGTACTCGACGCCCTTGAGCTGCACACATAAAATGGCTACAATGGTAAAGGTATGAATTTTTATTGCCTTAGTTGCTAAGTCATGTCTGACTCTTTGCGACCCCGTGGACTGTACCCCACCAGGCTCCTCCGTCCATGGTATTTCTCAGGCAAGAGTACTGGAGTGGGTTGCCATTTCCTTCTCCAGGGGATCTTCCTGACGCAGGGATCAAACTCAAGTCTCCTGCTCGGTGGGTGGGTTCTTTACCACTGAGCCACCAGGAAACCCTCAAATGTATGTATATTTTATCACAAGAATTTTTCTAATAGCTTATTATTGGGAGAGCTGGGTGAGGGAGACAGAAGGACTCTAAACTGCCTTTGCTACCTCTTGGGAATCCTGAACAATCACAAAATTAAAGCTCCTCTGTGTCTCCTGGTTTGGATGCTGGGTTACTCGGCCACCCTGCCTCTGACTGTCCATTACTCCCAGGACTAACCAAAGCCACAGCCTCTGCTCAGCCGGATGCCCACTCCCATCATGCAGTCCCTTCATGTCCACCACTCGGCCTATCCAAGTTGCAAAAGATGCCAACATTAGGAGGTTTGCTATTTAGCAAAGTACAGTCTGGAGAGAAGACCAAGAGTGCAGCTATGCAAACTTCTGCTGAAGAAATCAGGTGTGTGACTGATGATCCACTCAACCATCTGAGCCAGATCCAGCAACAGAAATGGATTATCAGGGAATGGTTTGTGGAGGGCCTACCTGGGCTTTGCTGGAGGCTCAGATGGTAAAGAATCTGCCTGCAGTGCAGGAGACCCAGGTTCTATCTCTGTGTTGGGAAGATCCCCTGGAGGAGGGAATGGCAACACACTCCAGTATTCTTGCCTGGAGAACCCCATGGTCGGAGGAGCCTGGCGGGCTACAGTCCACGGGGTCGCAAAGAGTCGGACACGACTGAGCGACTGACACCATCACCTACTCGTGAGGCTCACTGTGACGTACATGGGAGACCGCGTGTTTTGTGAACGCTTTATCAGCAGAACCTTGCTGTAGCAGAATGAATTTTGAGCCAACTCTGAGAGGCAGGAGGGGTCAGAGGAGTCTGGTGTGCCGCCAGGAGTCAGACACAACTTAGCGACAACAGCAAAACTTCCACATCAGCAGAATCACTTCTAGTCCAGACAGAAGGGAAGGGAGACAGAACGCGAAAGAGGCTGTCGCACTGCAAAGTCTACAGGCAGGAAATGGGCTGATAGAGATACCGGCGCCAAATGTGTACCGCTCCTCAGAAAACTCAGACTCCCCAAGGGGCTTCCGTGGTGACTCAGTGGTGAGAAAAAATCCACCTGCCGATGCAGAACACAGGGGTCCAATCCTGCTCCAGGAAGACCCCACAGGCCACGAGGCAACTAAGCTCATGCCCACGGCTACTGAGTCTGTGCTCTGGAGCCCAGGGACCCCACCGACTGAGCCCACACACCGCAACCACTGGAGCTCGCGCGCCCTAGAACTTGAGCTCTGCAACAGGCGGAGCCGCCACAACGGGACGCCTGCGCTCTGCAACGAAGAGCAGCCTCCGCTCAGCACAACCAGGGAAAAGCCCGAACGGCACCAAGACCCAGCACGGCCTAAATAAACCTAAAAATTATTATTAAAGAAGCCCTGCCTCCCCAGGAACGCCCTCAGTCCTCAGGCTGCAGAGCCTGCCTCCTGTGGACCAGGCTGCGTGAGGAGAGAGGAAGCCCGAGGGGGCGGCTGCCCCGGCCGGCACTCCGACCTCACAGGCGTCCTTGGCATCGATGTTGATTCCGTGATTTAAACTAAGAAAAGCTTTCTGTGTCCCGTCAGCTGCCTCGCTTTCCAGATTCTCCGAGGGCAACGAGCTCCCCGAGGCAGGAGCTGACGGGGCCTGAGCCTCTGTGTGCGTTCCCGGGAGTGGGGGCGTCATGGGGAGGACCCTCGGGGGGAGCCCCAGGGCAGAGAGGAGGGCAGGGAGGGTGCCGGGCACCCTAGCATGGGGCACCACGGTGAGACGGCGTCGTGGGGAGGGGCGTTTGTTGAGGGAGCTCATGGCACAGTTTCGGCCCCAAAACAGAGTCAGAAAGGGGAGAAGACAAGAAACGGCCCTGGGGAGATGCCCTAGGGCAGCGCCAACTCATGGGGGCCAAGGGGCCCGTGCCTCCAGGGGACGGGCCCAGGGTTTAGGGGCCCCACTGTCTGCTCTGCCGGGACTTGACGCCCATCGACGGCGGAGATGACGCAGGCAAGAGGGAGAGGGTGCGGGTGGGTGTCTTCAGAAGGCGGGGTGTCCGCGAGGACTGCCGGTCAAGCCAGAGCCCAGGCGGTGCACCAAGGGCTGGGGGCCCACAGGGCCGACTCCCTGAGGATGGAGAAGGGGCCCAGTCCCAGCAGGCAGCGAGGTCCGTCCTCCACACCCGCAGAACCGGTCCTCCTCCATCCAGCAAGCCAGCTCCCACGCACCGGGAGATGAGGGCCACAGAAGTGGGCTTCAGGGAGGAGGAGCCAGCTCAGGGGGTCCCCGAGAAGAGAGGTTTCACCAAACGGGGAGAAACCCAAGCTCTGGGCTCAGAGCCTCAGATCTTGCACTGGCAGCACACAGAGACACAACAGCTGGGGCCGCAGCCCCCCGGGACCCCCGCACGAGCCACAGCCCCTCTTGGACCCCCCGCACGAGCTGCAGCCCCCCTGGGGCCCCCGCACGAGCCGCAGCCCCTCCTGGACCCCCCACACGAGCCGCAGCCCCCTTGGCCGCAGCCGGAGCAGGAGCAGGCTGGCACACAGCGGCAGACGGGCACGCAGCAGCTGGAGCCGCAGCCTCCGGAGCAGCCAGAGCAGCCCATGGTTCTCGTGGGTGGAGGGTGGAGCAGGTCAGAGGAGCAGGTGGAGAGAGAGGAGGTGCTCAGCGTGGGGCCTCCTGGGCCAGGAGCCTCTACATGCCTGCAGGGTCAGGTGTGATGCTGGGCACGTGCTCCCTTCCTGATTTCTGTTTATGTTTCTTCCCTCAGGAAAATTGTGATTTAAAAATAACAGAAGTGTCGCTTGCCTCCTGGAAGCCATTTCCTCCTCACACACCGTTGTCCTCTGTAAACTGTGAAGGTCCAGCCCTCATGGGCTCTGGGGACCCTTGGGGAACAGGACAAGCTTCGAGTCTTTCTGCTCACTGCACGTCCCATCCCAGGCTTCTATCACTGTTGGAAAGAACACTCACCTTACAATAATTTTCAATGATTTCTTAGTTTTATGGAGATGCTGAGAAAGCTCAGGCTCTCCCGGCTCGTGACCCAAGCTCAGCACGCCCACAGCCAGGCTCTCCGCAGGCGTGGGAGCAGAACGCTCAGCGCGGTGTGCGGGGTTCCGGAAAGCCCAGCGCCCCCCAGGCTTCCGGGCCACCAGGCGGCCCACCTTGAGACCCCGAGAGACTGCCCGCCTCCTCCCCTCTGGGGTGCTGTCTCTGCATGTCCTCTGCCAGGACCCTGTCCGCGGCCCCTCTGTGAGGCTTCGGGGTGGCTGGGTCCCCGTGTTCTCCCCTCTGCCGGCCCCGCTCTCTGCACACAGCAGGTCGTCAACCCTGCGCCCTACAGCCCGAGCGCTGCAGGGGTTTCTCTCAGCTCTCCCTTTTTGTTTTAGGCTTTTTTTGTTTTAATGGTAGGAGAACACACAACGGAAGCCACGCCACCTGAGCCATCTTAAGGTCACAGTTCAGCGGCACTAGGCACAGCCACACTGCTCTTCGACCGTCAGCGCCATCTCATCAAGGCGAAGCTCTGTCCCCATTAAACACTCATCCCGCAGCCCCGCCCCGCAGCCCTGGGCCCACCGTCCAGCTGTCTGGTCTACGAGTTACAGCTCTAGGCGCCTTGCGTGAGCGGGCTCAGACAGGCTTCGCCCCTTAGTGACTGGACTATTCCACCAGCATGATGCCCTCGAGGCTCATCCACGCCACAGCCTGGGTCAGACTCGCCTTCCTGCTCAAGGCTGAGTAACACTCCACTGTGAGCAGGGACCACGGTGTGTGCGTCCCTGCATCCGCTGACGGACCTCTGGGTTGCTTCCACACTTCAGCTGCTGTAAACGATGCTGCTCTGAACGTGGGCGTGCAAATACCTGAGTTCCTGCTTTCCACTGTTTTGAGGACACACTCAGAAGTTGAATACCTGGGTCATATTTTTGTTCTATTTGAGGAACCTCAGATAGAGGTTCTTTCTGTTCTCTCTAATACTTTCTAATTCATTCTACCCTAATACATTCCTTCTGAGGGGCCTCCACGCTGTTTGCCTCAGCAGTTTACATTCCCACCAGGAGAGCGCATTTCCGATTTCTCCACATCCCAACCAGCACCTGTCATTTCCTGCTTCCCTGACAGTGGCACGCCATCAGGGGTGAGGGGGTGTGAGCTTTCTTAATTAAGGGCTGTGGATACTCGGGGGGCTCCCTCCTGACCCCCAGCTGTTTCTGGAGTACCTGGGGAGCCATCACATGTCTCCCAAGGGATCTTTCTCAGATTCTCTTCCCCACCGCACAGGAGGGGTGCAGCTCCCACGCACTCAGAGATCCCTGGGGAAGAGTTGGCAGGTGGTTGCAGACCACAGGTCTGGGGCATCTTGGGATTCTAGTCTGCTGGTCTCTTCTTGTCCATATTCAAGGCATCCAGTGTTATGTCAACACAAGAGGTGGGAAAGAAACAGGCCCAGAGCCAAGGGACATTGTGTGAAATTCCAGAATAATGGGGTCCAGGAAAAGATCCTGAAAGCTTTCAGGGAGAGAAATCAACAGACAGAAAGGTGTCTAAATCCTCCGTGGCTGCAGGAAAACACCGTCATCTCTGTTTCGAAGGAAGCTGCTTGCCTGGAATCAGAGATCTAGCCAAGCCACCGATCAGACTTGAAGTAAGAATTAGAATCTTTTTTCAGAAATGCCGATTTCCAAAAAGTGTGACCTCACTGCTTTCTTTCTCAAGAAATTACTGGTGAATGTGTCCCACCGAGACAAGGAGACAAACCAGGAAAGAAAGGCAGGGTTCACTGCAGAACCGACGGCGGGCGGGAGCACAGGACAGCCCAGGAGGACAGAACCCCGGGACGGAAGGAAGCCCCGAGGACAGAGGGCCCCGGGACGGCAGGGAGCCCCGAGGACAGAGGGCCCCGGGATGGCAGGGAGCCGGGAGCCGGGACACGGACCCCAGGCGTTACCTTCAAGGTGAAAACAGCTGCAATTAGAGAATGTGCATAAAGCCAGACCCTTCTGAAGGAGATTTACACTTGAGCCGCAGAAGGCGGGGATGATTTAGTGAACAGAGATTGCTGGGAAAATGGCCCAGAAGTTTATGTGCTCAGCAGAGGGGCTTAAAGAAAGTAAAACCCTCATCTTTCATTGTTGAAATCCCACAGGACACCCACTTAATGAAAAAACAAATAATAATGTTTTGGTTTTTTTTTTAAGATTGACGTTAATAGAGGAAACCAGCTGGAAAAATTGACAGCGCTGTCACAACAATGCTTTCTGCGTAACGTTTTGACTATGTGTGTGTGACTTAGACAAAAATAAGCCTGAAAGGATGGAAGGGAGAGAGGGAGGGAGGCTGCATTGGGCCCACCAGATGTGAAGACACCGTAGAAGCCACAGTAACGAGTGCAGGGATGGCTCACGGTTGGACAGACATTCAGGTAGAACAGAAGGAAAGCCCAAGGTTTTGAATAAAATAAACACAGAGGTTCCTGATGGGAGGACAGACCCAGACCCAGAACAAGCAGCTCCAGTCACCACACAGGGATTTGTGTAAAGGGATCAGTGAACAACAGCAAAAGTGCAGAAGTGTGACACAATCATAACATTTTAGTGTCTATTATTAGTATAAGGCGAACAGAATACTCCTGGGAATGCAGCCTAATCAACACAAGGAAGGGAGCACGTGCCCAGCATCGTACCTGCCCCGGCAGGTATATAAAGGCTCCTGGCCCAGGAGGCCCCACACTGAGCACCTTCTCTCTCTCCACCTGCTCCTCTGACCTGCTCCACCCTCCACCCACCAGAACCATGGGCTGCTCTGGCTGCTCCGGAGGCTGCGGCTCCAGCTGCTGCGTGCCTATCTGCTCCTGTGTGCCCGTCTGCTCCTGTGTGCCAGCCTGCTCCTGCTCTGGCTGCGGCCAAGGGGGGTGTGGCTCCTGTGGGGGGTCCAAGGGGGGCTGTGGGTCTTGTGGGGGGTCTAAGGGGGGCTGCGGCTCCAGCTGCTGCGTGCCCGTGTGCTGCTGTGTGCCAGCCTGCTCCTGCTCCGGCTGTGGCAAAGGGGGCTGCGGCTCGTGCGGGGGCTGTGTCCCCGTTTGCTGCTCCCAGTCCAGCTGCTGCAGACCCTGTGGCTCGTGTGGAGGGTCTAAGGGGGGCTGTGGCTCCTGTGGGGGCTCCAAGGGAGGCTGTGGCTCCTGTGGCTGCTCCCAGTCCAGCTGCTGCAGACCCTGTGGCTCGTGTGGAGGGTCTAAGGGGGGCTGTGGCTCATGTGGGGGGTCTAAGGGGGGCTGCGGCTCCTGTGGGGGGTCTAAGGGGGGCTGCGGCTCCAGCTGTTGTGTGCCCGTGTGCTCCTGTGTGCCAGCCTGCTCCTGCTCCGGCTGCGGCAAAGTGGGGTGTGGCTCCTGTGGCTGCTCCCAGTCCAGCTGCTGTGTCCCTGTTTGCTGCTCCCAGTCCAGCTGCTGCAGACCCACCTGCTCCCAGTCCAGCTGCTGTGCCCCCGTTTGCTGCCAGTGCAAGATCTGAGGCTCTGACTGAAGACTTCAGGTGGCTCCTAAGGATGCGGGCTTCCCATCGAGTGCCTGCAGACGTGTCCTGGACCATCCCTAAGCAGTTCCCATCCAGGTGATGGACAGCTAGAGTCTCCTGGCTCCAGACTCCTCCCCAGTACTGAGAGAAAGGCATGGAACTCGCCCACACACATTCCCTGAAAAGGGGTCCCATGCCCCAGACACTTTTGCGCCTTCTACCCACACACCGTAATGCCTGAGCCAGACTCGCCCTGAAAATGGTTCACAGGTCAGGGAGGTGGGCGAAATTTCCATTTCTAATCATTCCATGCGAGGCACCAAACCTTTGCCTTCCTCTGCCTGCCAAGAGCTTTATCATTCCCATAAGCGTGTCTCCTATAACCCACCTGATTAAAACAAGTACATTAAGACCCGCAATGGGTCTGGGTGCACCAATAAATAAATCCTCCACCCACAGACCTTGGTCTCACTGTGGTTTTCCTTCCAGCCTGTCTTGTTAGCAAAATCGACCGTGTTTCCCTCTCCTGCTGCCTAATCGATCATGGCTCCCCAGGTCCTTCACTGCTGACACCCCAGTGCCGGGATCAGCAGTCATTCCACAGACATTAGGAAAATTAATGAAAGGCGGAATCACTAAGTGCATGTGTGAGTGAGCGAAGAATTGATGGGGAGTGAATAGAAGACTCTTATTAGCAGAGGCAGGGTACCCGCTGAGTGAATGGGATTCAGGATTCAGGCTGTCCTTGCTGGCATCAGGGATACAGCTCCTTCCCCGGAGAGCATGTGCTTGGAGCAGGAGGAGACATTTGCCCTCAACGCCCAGGAAAGGGTCTATGGGGTGGACTGTGTGTCCACCCAGGCCCCAGAGCAGGGGTCAAGCCTGGAGAGAAGGAGGTTACTAAAACGAGCTGTGCTCCTGAGAAGTTGCAAAGATACAGATTGTCCTGTTTCGGAGACCAGTGTCGGCCTGGCTCAGCATGGAGCAAGGAGCTCTCTCCCCACTGCTGGGCTCAGAGTCAGTGAGAACCAACCATGTTCAGATCTCAGCAGGGGCGGGACTGGGGGAGGAACAGAGGAGAACCGATGAAGGTCACCTGCCGGAAACCCCCAGCTGACATCACACCTGCTGGGAGAGTCGGACACCTCCCAGAAGATCAGGAACACGTGAAGGGCACCCACACATCCCACCTCTGTCTGCTCAGCATCACTCTGAGTCCTAGCCAGGGTAAGAAGCCAGGACGGGAGGCAACAGCCACGGGCTTCCCTGGTGGCTCAGTGGGAGAGGATCCACCTGTCAATGCAGGAGACACAGGTTCGATCCCTGGTCTGGGAAGATCCCACATGCCTCGGAGCAACTAAGCCCGTGCACCACAAGTCCCGAGCCCGCCTGCTGCAACTACTGAAACCCACGCACCCAGAGCCTGTGTGTCAACAAGAGAAGCCGCCCCAGAGGAGCCTGAGCACCGCAAGGAGCTGCTGCAACTAGAGAGGCCACGTGCCGAACAAAGACGCAGCGCAGCGAGAAAACAACAAATAAATCATGCATCGAAAGTTACAGTTACAAAGCTGTATGGAAATGCATAAGGGTAGACAGAGGCCAGTGGAACAGAACTGAGTCTGGAGACAAATCCTTTAAATTATGGGCAACTGATTTTCAACATAAATGCCAAAATCACTCAATGCAAAGTCTTTTCAATGCATAGCACTGAGACAAGTAGTGACCACACGCAAAAGAAAACAGTTGGACCTTCATCTCACATCATATGCACAAAAAAAAACAGCCTTGAAAGGGATCTACGGCCTAATCATAAATGCCAAAATTAGACACTATAAAACTCTTAGAACAAAAGATAGAGTAAGTCTTTGTGATCTTATATTAGACAGTGAATATTAGATATGGCAGCAAAGTGAAAGTGAAAGTCGCTCAGTCGTGTCTGACTCTTTGCGACTCCATGGACTGCATAGCCCATGGAATTCTCCAGGCCAGAATACTGGAGTGGGTACCCTTTCACTTCTCCAGCAGATCTTCCCGACCCAGGAATCGAACCGGGGTCTCCTGCATCGCAGGCGGATTCTTTACCACCTGAGCTGTGAGGGAAGTTCTTGACAGCAAAAGCATGAGCAAAAAAAAAAGAAAAATTACATAAATCAGACGGCATCAAAATAAAAAGATTTTGTGCTTTAAAGGACAGGAATTAAAAATTAAAAATGTACAGAATGGGATAAAATATTTGCCAATCAGATATTTGACAATTGGCTTATATTCAGAACATAGAAAGAAGTCTTACTCCCCAAAAATGAAGATAAATAACCCAATCAAAAACTTAGCAAAGGATCTGAATAGACGTTTCTCTAAAGAAGATACACAGATGACTAATAAGCATATGAAAAGATGCTCAGCATCATTAGTCATCAAGAAAACACAAATCAAAACCACAGTGAGATATCACCTCATACCCATTAGGGTGGATATAATCAGAAAGACAAACAGTAACAAGTGTTGGTGAGCACGGGAGAAATTGAACCCCTGTGCATTGCTGACTGAAATAGTAAATGGGACAACTACTCCGAGAAACAATTTGGTGGTTCACCAAATGTTAAATATAGAATCGCCACATGCTCCAGAAATTCCATTGCTAGGTATATGCCCAAGAGAGTGGAAAACACATGTCACACAAAAATCTGTGCAATAATGCTCATAGTAGCATTATTCATAACGGCCAAAAAATGGAAATATGCAAATGCCCATCAAATGATGAATGGATAAACAAAGTGTGGTCCATGCATACAATGGCATATTATTTACCCCTAAACAGGAATGAAGTTCTGACACACAGTAGAACAGAAATAAACGTTGAAAGCATCATGCTAAGTGAAAGGCCACGTATTATATGACCACATTCATATGTGATGTGCAGAACAGGTGACTCCACAGAAGCAAAGGGCAGGTGAGTATTTACCATGAGCTGGTTTGAAAGAGGGAGATGGAGACTCCCCATTAAACATACGTGGACTTTCCTTCTGAGACGATGAAACTGTCCTGGAATTAAGTGGTAGTGATGGTCGTGTGACTTTGTGAGCCTGTTAAAAAGTCACTGAATTGTACGCTCTGAAGGGCAAATCTGACAGTATGTGAGTCGTATCTCAATTTTAAATTTCATGTAATATGACTTTGCTGTCGCTCAGTCGCTCGGTCGTGTCCAACTCGGCGACCCCATGGACTGCAGCACGTCAGAATGCCCTGTCCTTCACCATCTCTCGGAGTGTGCTCAAACTCGTGGCCGTCGAGTCGGTGATGCTATCTAAACATCTCATCCTCTGTATGTGTTTAAATACTTCCCAATTTTAAAGAATCTTACCAAATCACCATGTGATTTCCACTGAATATGTCTATTTTTTGGTCATTGATTTTAGAATAATTTTAAGATAAAGGTTAAACATGATCCCAACTAAATCTAAAGACAGTAATGAAGTATTCAGGAGCACTTGATATTCCTTATATCAAAGGTTTTGTGTGGTCAACGATCATCACGTACTGAAGAAGGTGTATGTGTCAGGGCTTGCTAAGGGTTTTGAGGATGTAAACATTCTGGTGTAGCATCTAGGGAGCTTGGACATGGCTAGTCCCAGGCACTCAACAAGGAAAAGTGCTGGACAAACTGAAAATCAACAGCTCTTCTTAGATCCAACAAAGACCTGAGGTTACCGGGCACAGTGTGGCCCCGAAAAGTCGGAGAGAGGCGGGCGGGCGGGTACAGACACTCAGGGAAGCAGAGACACCCACGGGGCCCACGCCCGGCCCTCAAACTGCTGCAGGCTCAGTGCAGACAAGTCCGTGAGTTACCACTCCAGGGGACCGAGCCGGGGGCCCCCACACTCTGACGAGTTTTACCTCCAGGAACCCCACTAGGCTCTCCCAGGGGAGACGAGAAGAACCCCTTCGTGCTTTTGACACAGGGAGGGACCAGGGGGCATCTGAAATCCGCAGAGCACGCGTAACACCCTCTGCCCTCTTCCAATGCTGAGTCATAGCTCTCTCTTGGTAAATGCCACATTGCGCTTGAGAACATGTGGGTTATTTTTAAAAATCTTTTGATACTGATCTCTAATATAATTCCACAGTAATAAGAGAGCAGACTCTATATGATGTCAATACCTTTAGACCATGAAATTTCTGCACCTTGTTTTATGTCCCTGGATATGTTCCAGTGTCTCCTAGTTTATAGTCTATGGGAACTTGAATAGAATTTGTATACCACTGTTATGTGAAAATTGTATAAATATTAATTACCTCAAACTGGTACATAATACTTTCTGGATCTACTATATACTTCTACTTCTCTATACATTCATTCTATTAATTTCTGAGAGTTTGATATTGAAACTCCAACTAAAAATCTTAATTTTTCTACTTGAAACAAACAATTGTAATATATAGTGGAAGCATACATAGCTTTGTTCTGTATTTTCCAAGTCTCTTGTAAATGTGTTATCGCATTTTCATAATTTAAAAAATGAAAAAGAAAGATTTAAAAAAAAGATCTGCCCTCATGATAAATTACTTTACCAAGCCCAGCCTGCTCGTGACCCGGGGGAGAGAAGCCCGCAGCTCCAGCCCTCCAGCACTCCTGACCCAGGAAGGGGCGAGGAGGAGCCGAGAACAGTGCGTAGGTCAGCACGCCCAGACACAGACACTGCCCCACACAGGCACCTAACCTGCACATCCCCGAAGGCCTGCTTGCCGCCACTCCCATCACGCATGGATACAGCGTGTCCAGCTGCGACCAAGAAATCACAGGGGGTCCTCAGAGGCAAGAGCGCCGCTCCAAGGGACAGAGCCAGCGTCAGAGCCTGACTCAGACACGGCAGGGAGGCTGGAATTCTCAGGCGAGGAGACCACTGTCTGTGCCACAGGCTCTAAGAAGACACCCAGGAGCTGATGGGTTATGGGAGGGGGTGGCAGGTGGGAATCCCAGGAGAGAATCAAAGAGATGCTAGAAGTCAAAGCAGAGTAAAGAACGGACCACACCTGGGACGGGCTCATCAGGAGGCTGGACACGAGGACAGGCCACGGCTCTCAGCAGAGCTTCCACCCCAAGCGAAGAACCGGCGAGCGTGAAACAGACACGGCAGAAGGGACTTCCCTGTGGTCCGGTGGCTAAGAATCCACCTTCCCATGCAGGGGGCGTGGGTTCCATCCCGGGTCTGGGAACCAAGCCCGCACGTGACAGCTACTGAGCCCGCAGGCTGGGAGCCCTCACACTGGAGAGAGGGCCGTGTGCCACATGAAGACCAGCACAGACAAAATAGTAACAATAATTTTCTAAAATAGACTAGAAACTCCCCAAACAGAGAAAGAGGAGCAAGTCTGAAAAAAATGGAACAGAATACCCGAGAACTGTGAGGTAATTACAAAAGAGGTAAAACCAATGATAACTAATGTATGCCTGTGGTTAAAATGTGAAAGGGAATGTAGCTAAATTATAAAATTGATAGAATGTTTAGCTTAAGAAAGCTTGGACTATTCCAACTTGAGTTGATGAAACATTAACCATACATCCCTCTGACAGTGATTATTAAATTTAGTACATCTATATTTTTGAAGTTATATTTTAAATATAATATCATAAATACAGCATATATTTATAAATATTGAATTAAAATTTATCTATCAAATTATATCTATTTTATAAAATATAAATATCAATAGCTTTAAATATTATGTTTATTTTCTATATTTATAAATTGTCCTTATAAAGTTTTAGAATGTAAAATTTTTTAAGCTGTAATGCTAACAAATTGAATATTGATTTCAACACCTCAAGCAATTAAGGACTTCCCTGGTGGCACAGTAAGGAAGAATCTACCTGCCAAAGACGGGACACAGGTTTGATCCCTGGTCCAGGAAGATTCCGTATGGCAAGGAGCAAGTAAGCCCGTGCGTCACAGCTGCTGAGGCTGAGTTCTGGAAGCTGGAAGCCATGACTCCAAAAGACCGTGTGCCTAGAGCCGGGTCCACAGCGAGACGCCACTGCAGTGAGAAGCCCGCCCACCGCAACAGCAAGCAGCCCCATGCACACTGAAGCAGATTGCTGTTTATAAAATATAAATGTCAATAGCTTAAATATAAGTATAAACATAACAAATATAATAAACATATTATAACTATATTATAGTATATAATTATTATAATTATATTGTTATAATATAATTATAAATAATATACTATATTTATCATATACAATATATAATTATAAATTTATATGATTATTTATTATTTAAATATATATTTAAATATAATTAAATATATTTAATATATTTATCATATATATTATTCTATACAATACTATATATTACATAATATATATTATAATTATATATAATTATAAATATATTATTATAATTATATATAATATATTTATTATATATTATATTATCTATAATAATTTTATATATAATATATACAATATATATTACATAGATAAGTATTATAACTATTATAATTATATATTATAATTACAATTAATATAATTATAATAATTATATGATAATATATACTTATTATAATTATATCTATTATAGTATATATAATAATATATATAATATATAATTACATAATACATATTATAATAACATACTATATATAACATATAAAATAATATAATACACAATATTGATTAGATATACTATATTATATAATTATAAATTATATATAATTGCATATATAAATTATATAAATTATAAATTATATAATTTATATAATTATTTATTATTTAAATATAGTTAAATATATTAAATATATTTATTATTTATTTATTATATATTTTATGTTATATTATATTTATATTATATATTATAATAGGTATTATTAATATCTATTATTTATATTTAATTTTTATATTTTATCATACTATATTATATATAATATTTAGTACTATATATTATATATTATATAATTATATAATTATATTATATTATATATAATATTTGCAGAAGGAAATGGCAACCCACTCCAGTATTCTTGCCTGGAAAATCCCATGGACAGAGGAGCCTGGTAGGTTACTGTCCATGGGGTCACAAAGAGTTGGACACAACTGAGCGACTTCATATATAATATTATAAAAATTATTTTAATATTAAATGTCAGTGTCAATATATTATTAATATTTATATAACATATTGTTTGTTAATATTTTTATATACTATATTATAGTATATATTATAATAAATATAATAAAAATAAATATCAATATCAAAATATAAATATCAACAGCCCCTTGTAGACCAGCAACAATGACCCAGTGCAGCCCAAAATAAATAGGTAAGTGTGATAAAAAACAAACCAACCCTCAAGCAGCGGAAAACCCACAGGGAGCAAACACGGTCCTCACGCGGGCCCTGCCCCAGCGAGGAGGACTGCCACGGAGCTCAGGGCAAGTGAACCCGCGAGGAAATCAGCGAACCGCGGCGGGACCGCGTGGGGGGCGCCGCCCTGCGAGGCCCCCAGGGCCGCGGGAGGCAGCGCTGCGCTGCCCCGCCGCAGCTTCGCTCACTGCTTGCCTCGCTGAGCCACCGCAGATGCTTGCTTGCTCCCAACGCCCGCAGCCTCACGCCCTGCTGGGCTCCAGGCCTGAGCTGCAGGGGGGCCAGCGGTCAGCCTCGGGGCTGCGCGGAGCGGCCGCTGGCCACTGCCGGGCCCTCGGGCCCTGAATCAACAAAGAGGTTTTGTGCTGCTGCTGTGACTAATCCTGATTACCAAAGAGAAACCTAGCCGCCGGTCCACCAGCGAAATAAGGAAGCCGACAGTCGTCCCTCGTATCGGCAGATAACTGGTCCCAGGACCGCTTGAGCGCCAAAATCCAAGGATGCTCGAGTCTCGTATAAACCAGCGTTGCTGTGTTGCTTAGTCACTGAGTGGGGTCCGACTCTCTGCAACCCTGTGGACTGCAGCCCGCCAGGCTCCTCTTTCCACGGCATTTCCCGGGGAAGAACACTGAAGCGGTTGCAGTTTCTTCCTCTGGGGGATATTCCCGACCCAGGGATGGAACCCGCGTCTCCTGCGTTGGCAGGTGGAGTCTCTTCTGCTGAGCCACCGGGGAAGCCCTTAAAGCAGCACGGCATTTTCATTTGATGATGCACGTCCTCCTCTGCACCTTAATTCATCTCTACACGACCTGTGATGCCTAATACAAAGTCAGTGCTACATAAACAGTTGTACACACAATGCAAACGCTATGTACACTGTTGCCGGCAGGACAAATGCAAGTTTTGCTTTTTGGAAACCTCTGGACTATTTCCAGAATATTTTCAATCCCCAGTTGGTTGACCCTGGCTGGCTGGCTGGCTGGATATAGGAGATCCCTTGAGGCATGGCCAGGGCTGCAGGTGACAAGTGCTCTGAATCCCTGAGATTAACAGGAAGGACTTTCCCGCCGCCACCTGCACTGGCCTCCTGCCTGGCGATCTCTCCATGCCCTGAGGCCGCCTCTTGTGAGCCCTATCGGCACCATCAAGACTTCACAGTCCAGACGTGGTCAGGCGTCGGGCCAGGGTGATGACCAGTAGGGCCCTGAGGGCCCGACTTCTGTCTCTGCAAACAAGGAACACAAGTCCATCAGGTGATGAAGCCATGTGCTGGGAACATGCAAGTCACAGCAGGAGGGTTTCTTATAAACACCACAATGTCTTCATGACTAAATCTGTTTAAATACTCAGAATTTTTCTGCTGGAAAGCGGTGTAAACAGGAACCAGGAAGTTAGCACGCGCCCAGCATCTCACCTGACCCTGCAGATATATAGAGGCTCCTGGCCCAGGAGGCCCCACACTGAGTACCTTCTCTCTCTCTGCACCTGCTCCTCTGACCTGCTCCACCCTCCACCCACCAGAACCATGGGCTGCTCTGGCTGTTCCGGAGGCTGCGGCTCCAGCTGCAGGGGCTGTGGCTCCAGCTGCTGCGTGCCGGTCTGCTCCTGTGTGCCAGCCTGCTCCTGCTCCGGCTGCGGCAAAGGGGGGTGTGGCTCCTGTGGGGGCTCCAAGGGGGGCTGCGGCTCCTGTGGGGGGTCGAAGGGGGGCTGTGGCTCATGTGGGGGCTCCAAGGGGGGCTGCGGCTCCTGTGGGGGGTCTAAGGGGGGCTGTGGCTCGTGTGGGGGCTGCGGCTCCAGCTGCTGTGTGCCTGTGTGCTGCTGTGTGCCAGCCTGCTCCTGCTCCGGCTGCGGCAAAGGGGGTTGTGGCTCCTGTGGCTGCTCCCAGTCCAGCTGCTGCAGACCCTGCTGCTCCCAGTCCAGCTGCTCTGTCCCTGTTTGCTGCTCCCAGTCCAGCTGCTGTATCCCGGTTTGCTGCTCCCAGTCCAGCTCCTGCAAGCCTTGTTGCTCCCAGTCCAGCTGCTGTGTCCCCGTTTGTTGCTCCCAGTCCAGCTGCTGCAAGCCCTGCTGCTCCCAGTCCAGCTGCTGCAAGCCCTGTTGCTCCCAGTCCAGCTGCTGCAGACCCTGCTGCTCCCAGTCCAGCTGCTGTGTCCCCGTTTGCTGCCAGCGCAAGATCTGATTCTTCAACGCACACCCCAGTATGTATCAGAATCCCTGGATGGAGATCAATACTGGACCTCAAAGCGCTGAATCCCAGCCCTGGGCTGCTGTTTTGGGAACGTGGGAGCGGGGGTGTTTATAGTAGAAGAATCTCACCCAGCACACCCTTGAGAGGGCCTGACCCCTGACCTCCCATCAGCTTCGTGTGAAAAGCCTCCACCGCAGCCTTCAGGCGCCTCCCCTGAACTCACCGGCTTAATTCTCGGTCATGGGCTACAGATTCTGAGAATCCTTGCAATTCCTTTCAATAAACGTATCCCTTCCCCGCACACCTCCTGGTCTTATCGTGATTGTTTTCTCACTGTTTCTGGTAGTTTACCATTTCAACATCCCTCCTCTCTCTGGACTGTTGTCTCTTTTGGATTTCCTGAATCCCAAATGCTTGGAGCATTCAGCAACCCACTGCTCCAAGCAGCCCAGAGTGCTCAGCGCTGTGCAAGAAACGGGCTCAGGCGAGAACCCGGCACACCTGCCCGAGACGGCCTGACTGCCGCGGGAGGGGGGCAACCCTCATCGGGCTCGGGAGGGGGCGGCAGGGACACCAAGGGAGGGACGGCGTGAAGGTCTGAGGCCGGCTGTAGAGGGGCTGCGGGCCAGCCCCGTGTCTCGGTAACTTGGGGGTAAGAATTTTGAACACAATGACCGTTTGGATCTGGGGCAGGAAGCTGAGCCGTGAAGAGAGGTGTGTCGCTGCATCAGAGAACTGAGGGCGACCCGAGTCCCCCGTCTTCAGTGTGGTTCCGCATAAGCCCCACCGGGTGGCGCCAGAGCTGCTGCAAGTGGTTTCGCATTTGCTTGACAGGGATTTCTATTTTCAAGTCTTTAAAAAAAAAAAAAAGAAAAGCAGACGGGGAAATCCCACGCTACCCATGCACCTGAATCCTGGAGATGATCAGCCCTTCTGCTGAGCAGGGCGCGAGGCTGCGGTGCAGACACTCACGGCTGCCCTTCAAGCTCAGAGAGAGGCGCGTGTGTGCGTGTGCGCGTGTGCTCACAGGCACATCAGAGGACGAGGGAGACGCCTTCTGAGCCGCGCGGTCTCAGGGTTCGGAGGCCACCATAGCCAGTCGTGGACCTGGAAGGCTCCTGAGGCCGGGCTGGGGACCCCCCAAACGTGCACCCCGTCACGCCTGGTGCCGCTGCCAGCCGCTCTGCGCGTGTTCCCGCCGGGCCTCGGGCTCCGCGGCTGAGACGGGCAAGTGCCAAGCGGAGACGCTGCAGACGCGGGCGCTGCTCAGCCAGCCACCCGTGTCCAGCTGCCTCCTCGTCGGCGCCGGAAACCGGCCACGTCCAGCCACAGAGAGAAGCCCGCTCAGCCTGGGGCCAGGGCGTGCGCACCGGGGCGCAGCCTTCATCTCCAAGCTCTGAGGTCGCGTCTGCCCATCCGGCCTTTGCTTTCTGGACCAGACTCTCTACTTGAGACAGGACCGTCTCCCGGGCTGGGGGCGGGGGCGGATAACGAGCCCAGCGAGGGTGCGGGGGGGCGGAGGGGTGCTGGTAAACAGAGTGGGCTCCCATTCTTGCCTGAATAGGGGCTCAAGACACGGCCGAGCCCCTGGGGTCCGCCGCCGCGACTCTGACTGTCCTGCTGCGGTTACGCTTCTTGTTCAGTCGCTAAGTCATGTCTGACTCTCTGCGACCCCACGGGCTGCGGCACACCAGGCTCCCCTGTCCTTCACTATCTCCTGGAGTTTGCTCACACTCACGTCCTTGGGGTCAGCGATGCCATCCAACCATCTCATCCTCTGCCACCCCCTTCTCGGTTCGTCTTCAGTCTTTCCCAGCATCAGGCCCTTTTCCAATGAGTTGGAGCTTCAGTTTCAATAAATATTCAGGACTGATTTCCTCTAGGATTGAATGGCTTGATCTCCTTGCAGGCCAAGGGACTCTCAGGAGTCTTCTCCAACACCACAGTTTAAAAGCACCAATTCAGTGATCAGCCTTCCTTACGGCCCAGCTCTCACACCCGTACATGACCGCTGGAAAAACCATAGCTTTGACTAGACGAACCTTTGTCGGAAAAGTGATGTCTCTGCTTTTGAATACGCTGTCTAGGTTTGTCACAGCTTTCCTTACAAGGAGCAAAGGTCTTTTAATCTTATGGCTGCAGTCACCATCGGCAGTGATTTTGGAGCCCCCAAAATAAAATCTGTCCACTTTATTCCATCCTATTTGCCATGAAGTGATGGGACTGAATGCCATGATCTTGGTCTTTTTAATGTTGAATTCTAAGCCAGCTTTTCCCCTCTCTTCCTTCACCCTCATCAAGAGGCTCTTTAGTTCCTCTTTCCTTTCTGACTGTCCTGGGGAGACCAGACAAGACCAGCATGTGTGGCCAGCAGCATCACACGCTGCATCATCTAGGCCCTGGCTGAACTCGGATAACCCCGGTATTTTCTCTCTTTGCCTCTGTTAAGGCAGGTGCCCCCTTCTGGGTTTCTGCAGTTGGGTTTTGGACGTAAGCTGCCACCGAGCTTCCAGCCGTGCCTTTCCAAACTCTGACCACCCAGACAACCTGCCGACCACTGTTCCTGAATCCTAAATCCACCTCTTCTTTCCTACAAACAGAGCAGCTTAGTTAGACCCTGCAGGCTCTGCTCACGACTGGCTGCTCCTCCACCGCCTGCGGGGCCAGCCTATCCCCCAGGCTGTGATGCAGCAAACGTCCACTCAGGATGCTGAGCCTGGCACAGACCAGGCCACGAGGCTTCTTCCTCCACTAGTGGCCCCAGGAAATCCACTGGAAGCCATGTAGGGAAGGGAGAATCCGGTCACCCTGACGTCTCTCTGCTGTGAGCATGCGGCAGTCAGGAGGCTCGGAAGAGGAGTCGGGAGAAGTCTGCAACAGCAGGTCAAAGGGACGGGGAGGAGCCACCAGCCAGACTCACCGCGCACAAGGTGCCCGGGACTCAAGGGCGGACCTGGGTCTGGGAAGGGGCAGCCACGCCCACCAGGAAAAGGGCCGAGGTTCCCCTTGTTTGACCCTTAAAAAGTCTCTTCTGAGAACTGACATGCATGGATAACCTTGGAGAATAAAGAAAGCATGAGAGATGCCTGTTTGTTTTTTTTAATTACATGGGATCAACCAAAATATGAACACTCTAGGACTTCCCTGGTGGTTAGGAAACCGCCTGCCAGTACAGGGGACACGGGTTCAATCCCTGGCCCGGGAAGATGCCACATGCCGCCACAGGGTAATTAACCCACGCACCACACTACTGAGCCTGTGATTCCAGAGCCGCGCTCCACAGCAGGAGCCACCGCAGCGAGGAGCCCGTGCTCCACGGGCCGAGGGTCGCCGCTGCTCACCACAATAGAGAAAGCCCAGGGGCAGCAAGGAAGACCCGGCACGCGTGCACACGCGCACACACAGACACACACACACACACACACACACACACTCTCGACGCTCTAGAGAGTGGGATTGTGGGTAATTTGCCTGCTTCTCTACTTCTCCCATTTTGTTTAACCAAGACCTCATTTTTCTCTTGAGAAATAATTGAAGTATCTCTCTCTCTTTAGTCACTCAGTCATGTCCGACTCTTTAGTCATGTCCGACTCTTCAGTCGTGTCCGACTCTTGCAACCAAATGGACTGTAACCTGCCAGGCTCCTCTGTCCATGGGATTCTCCAGGCAAGAATACTGGAGTGGGTTGTCATTTCCTTCTCCATCTGAGTATAACGCTATCTTAGTTTTGGGGGTATAACACAATGATTCGAGATATATATATATATATATATATATATATATATATATATATAGTGAAACGATCACCACAGTGCATCTAGCAGCAGGCTCACCTTCTAATTACAATTTTCTTGTGACCAGATCTTTAGGATCTCCTGTTTTGGCAACTCTGAAACATAGAATACAGTATGGTTAACTATTGTCTCCACGCTGTACGTTAGGTTCCCAGGACCTGTTTACCCTGTAACTGTCATTTCTACCTTTTGACCCCTTCACCCACCTTGCCCACCCTTCACCCCTGCCTCAGGCAACCCCAACCTCTCTCTCTACCTATGAACCTGCTAGGTTTGGGGGAGTTTTCCATCCCACATTATCAGTGCGATCACACAGGATCTGTCTTCCTCTGTCTGACTCATTTCACTTAGCTTAATAGCCTCTGAGTGTTCACTTGCCCAGTGTCTGACTTTTTGTGACCCCATGGACTGGAGCCCGCCAGGCTCCTCTGGTCACGGGATTCTCCAGGCAAGAATATTGGAGTAGACTGCCATTTCCTTCTCCAGGGGATCTTCCCGACCAGGGATCAAACCTGCGTCTCCTGCATCTCCTGCACTTCAGGCAGATTCTTAGCCGCTGAGCCACTAGGTAAGCGCCCACAGTATCCCCTAGGTCTATCCACATTGTCCCAAAGGGCAGGACACCGTTCCTTCTTTTTACAGCTGAATAATATCCCATGATACGCCACATCTTCTTTATCCATTCACCCTTAGTGGACATTTAGGTTGCTTCCATATCCTGACTAATGTCAGTAATGCTGCAGCAAACATAGGGGTCCAGATGTCATTGCAAGTTAATGTTTTCATTTCTCTAAGATAAATATCCAGAAGCAGAACTGCTGGATCATATGCTAACTCTATTTTTAATTTTTTGAGGAAACTCCATACTGTTTTCCACAGTGGGTGCCCCAATTTACAGCCCCATGAGCAGTGCATGAGGGTTCCCTTCTCCACGTCCTCACCTTGCTACTTGTTGTCTTTCTGACAATAGCTGTTTGCAGGTGTGAGAGGATATCTCGTTGTGGTTTTGATTTGCATTTCTCTGATGGCTAGTGATGCTGAGCATCTTTGAATGTGTCTGTTGCTCATCTGTGTGTCTTCCTTGGGGGAGAAAAACGTCCATTCAGATACTCCGCCTGTTTTTTAAGCAGGTCATTTGCCTGTTTTTGTGTTGTTGTTTTTTCTCCACTGTTGAGTGACGTGAGTTCTTTGTATACTTTGAATATTAACCTTTTATCAAATAGGACTCATCAGATGAGTCACAAATATTTTCTCCCACTCGGCGGGTGGCCTTTTAACTTTTGTTGATGGTTTGGTTTCCTTGGCTGTGCGGAAGCTTCTTAGTTTGAGACAGTCCCGCTTGCTTACTTTTGCTTTTGTTTCCACTACGAACCTCAAATTTTTAAAAATAAAATATTGAAGATAAATAATGGGGAGATTTTCAGCACAGAAAACAGACATTGGAAAAGATCCCAGGACCCCCCGTTATATGTAGTCAGCAGAAAACTGGAAACAGCACAAGCTGGAGCTGTTCCTTTTTACAGGAAACAAACAAGATGAGGAAAAATCCAGACTCAGAAACCGAGGAGGGTGTCTGCTGGGAAAAGTCAGCAGAAGCCCATGGGTTCCAGGCCCACAAACAAGACACAGTGCAGACGGGAACCAGGAAGTGAGCACGTGCCCAGGTCACACCTGCCCCGGCAGGTATATAGAGTCTCCTGGCCCAGGAGGCCCCACACTGAGCACCTTCTCTCTCTCCACCTGCTCCTCTGACCTGCTCCATCCTCCACCCACCAGAACCATGGGCTGCTCTGGCTGCTCCGGAGGCTGCGGCTCCAGCTGCGGGGGCTGCGGCTCCAGCTGCTGCGTGCCGGTCTGCTCCTGTGTGCCCGTCTGCTCCTGCTCCGGCTGCGGCAAAGGGGGCTGTGGCTCATGCGGGGGCTCCAAGGGGGGCTGCGGCTCCTGTGGGGGGTCCAAGGGGGGCTGCGGTTCCTGTGGGGGGTCCAAGGGGGGCTGCGGCTCCAGCTGCTGCGTGGCCGTGTGCTCCTGTGTGCCAGCCTGCTCCTGCTCTGGCTGCGGCTCCTGTGGCTGCTCCCAGTCCAGCTGCTGCAGACCCTGCTGCTCCCAGTCCAGCTGCTGTGTCCCCGTTTGCTGCTCCCAGTCCAGCTGCTGCAGACCCTGCTGCTCCCAGTCCAGCTGCTGTGTCCCCATTTGCTGCTCCCAGTCCAGCTGCTGCAGACCCAGCTGCTCCCAGTCCAGCTGCTGCGTCCCCGTCTGCTGCCAGCGCAAGATCTGAAGCTGCGTCCAGGGACCTCAAGTGGCTTCCGGGAACCCAGGAATCTAGGAAGTGACCGGTGCCCCATCCCAGATTAGCAAGTGGCGGTTTGGAATGCATCTTTTCTAGAGTGGGGAGCCCAGCTCTCCAGTCCCAGCAGATTCCTTCCCAGATCCAGCAGAAGGGGTGCCTCTTCGTGCCTTCTGTCCGTTCTGGATCCCACCTCCTCCGCCTCGAGGAAGTCATTTCCTTCCCGGTCTCCGCAATGACTGCAGTTCCCACAGGCCCCTGATTCCTGGAGCCCATTGCCCCTCGTGCTTCGGACTTGGCCGACCCGGCCCATCCCACGAGGCCAACGTCCAGACCACAGACCAGGAGGGCCCCCCACTCCCTTCAGCCCCGCATCAGCTGGCCCAGCACCGCCCTTCAGCAGGATCTGCCTGTGCCTCCGTCATCGGCCACAGTCCAGTCTGGACCTGGTGATGGCTCTAAATAAACACATTCCCCTCTCAAGGATTCTGTCTCCATGATACTTCTTTATTTTTTTAATGTTCTTTTAAATTTCTTTGGCTCCATGGGTCTTAGTCGAGGCAGTGTGATCTTTTAGTTTGGGCACGTGAACTCAGTTTCAGCACGTTGGGTCTAGTTCCCCAACCAGGGATCGAACCCAGGCCCCTCTGCACTGGGAGCACAGGGCCCTAGCCGTTGGAGCACCAGGGAAGTCCCCAAGATGATTCTTTCATGGACACTCTAATGAGGAATTCAAAAAACAACTGCCTTTGTTGATGGGAGTAAAAACAGGTGCAATGTCTTTTACTGAAGGTATTTTTGGCAATATTTACTATAATTTCACTGTCGCTGGCATTATTTTCCTTGCTTTGATGGCATTTTTAAACACAATTATTAGTAAGAATGAAACAGAAAATACAGCAGTTGCAAAAAAGAAAGCAAAATTATCATTATCTACAGATGTTTCCATTGTATACCTGGGAGGGGGGGAGGCGATGAAAAAGTACTACGAAATGTAAGTGAACTTAAGCAGAAGACTGGGGACATAAAATGTAAAATCAACAGCCTTTCTATGTACGCAAAACAAACAGAAATATAATGAAAGAAAGGACTTCCTCCACTCCTTAAACGTGAACTCTATGAAAGCCATTTCTAAAATCTGCACGAAAAAGCACTGCTTCTAACAGTAAAAAATGGAAATTGTCCAGATGTCCATTAACAGAAGAGAAACCACCAGGCAGCAGTGGGAACCTCACAGACATGATGCTGAGAAACAGAAATCAACAGGAAGGCGCGCACTCTGACCGTCTCCACATGAAGCTCACAAACACACACAGAACCTAGTCTACACCACCCAGGACCGGGACGGGGCTCCTTGGGGGCAAGTGGTTGGAAAGAGGCAGAAGAGCGCTCCTGGGGTCTGGGGATGCTCTCTCTCTCCATCTGGGCATGCTGGTTACACGTGTGCTCAGGTTGCGAGAATCTGTCACAGACGGGTCCTCATGTGTTACACGCAGCCGGTGTCTACTGCAGGCTGGGACAGGGGAGAACCTTTGCACTCTCTTACAAGCTCATTACTAAAGGGATGTTGCCTCTAAGCCTAAACGGTACTTAGTGGCCCATCTTTGGAAAGCTTGCCTCACAGGTTATGAGCATTAAGGTAAAATACCTTCACAGAAAACATGCTGACATTCTTCTCCGTGAACTTGTGCTTCAATGAAAGTCTTTAAAAATCTATGTGAAGAAAGTTGTAATATACTGAGAGACATAACAGGAGTCATGAATAAAAGAATAGATAATTCTTCCTTTAATGGGAAGGTTTTTTTCATTTATATATTTTTATTTCGAAATGTTTATACCAGTAAAGTGAAACTAAATTTTAGAGACAGTGGATATCATTAGTTTGGATATTGCTAGTTTATTATAAAAGAGAAATATGGAAATTATTTACATGATGAAGACTTCAAAACTTCAGTGGAATGGGCAGCTTCATGTGATGCCATTTCAATACTGACCTATTTCAGTCAACATACTTTCAAGAATGCCACCGTCTCTAAATAAGAAGTAACCCTTGTTGTCTATAACTACTCCGTGTGCTGTGAGCTAAGTAAATTGCATCTTTACTTCATCTCTTGTGCTCAGTCACTTCAGTCGTGTCCGACTCTTTGCAGCTCTACGGACTGTAGCCCACCAGGCTTCTCTGTGCATGGGATTCTCCAGGCGAGAATACTGGAGTGGGTCGCCATGCCCTCCTCCAGGGGATCGTCCTGACACACAGATCGAACTCGCAACTCCTGGGAGGAGCACTGTATTTCCAACTTGCCCACTAACTGGTTGAATCTCTCCACTCTTTCCATTAGAGCCCCGTTCAACAGCTACTACCATTGCCTGCAATGTTTCTCCTTGTGATTTTTCTGGAAGCCTAATGCCCCTTTGGTTGCAGTTTCAGTTGTCCTTTTTCCACCTAATACTCGGTCAAAGAGGGGAGAAAACTTTCTAAACGGCTGTCCTGCTGTGACTCCGGCTGCCGCAGTCCCGAAACGCTCTCACGCCTTGCTGCAGGGAGCAGGAAGTGTTAATATTTTAAGCAAGTCATTCTTTCTAAATTAATCTATATGTTGGATCTGAATAAATACACCAAGAAGATATTTTAAGTAGTGATGCTGACTGGAACATTTATATAGGAAAAAAAAAGATACATAAAAATAGATAAGAAAATGCTGAAAAGAAAGGGGTCCAGGACTTCCCTGCTGGTCCAGTGGTTGAGAACCTGCCTGCCAAAGCAGGAGACACAGGTTCGATCCCTGGTCTGGGAAGATCACACATGCCCTGGGGCAGCTAAGCCTGAGCCTGGCAACTGCTGAGCCCTCTTGCCCCACCTACTGGAGCCTGAGTGCCTGGAGCCCACGCTCAACAATAAGAGAAGCCCCTGCAGTGAGCGGCCCCAGCACCAACCAGAGAAAGCCCATGTGCAGCTACAAAACCCCAGCGGAGCCAAAAATAGATAAAGAAAAGATATAGTTTTAGAAAGAATACATTGCCTAAAAAGAAATGGAACCAGATAGCAAACCTATTAAAAAGTTATAAACATTCAAACAACTTGAAACAAATGTAAAAATCCAACAAATAAAGGTAAAAGAACAGAAGCAGCAGAGAGAGGTGCAAATATGTGTGAGAATTTTCTACATATTAAAGATAGCATATTAAATTTGCTTAAAAGTACAGTATTCCACAAATGGATGTTAAAACAACTATGCAGGGACTTCCCGGGTGGCTCAGTGGTAAAGAATACAGCTGCCAATGCAGGAGATGCTGGTTGCATCCCTCGTCCGGGAAGATCATGCATGCCTCGGGGCAACGAAGCCCGTGGGTCACAGCTACCGGGCCTGTGCTCTCGAGCCCGGGAGCCTCAAGTACTGAGCCCACGAGCCACAAGTACTGAGGCCTGAGTGCCTAAAGCCCCGGCTCCACGGTAAGAAGCTCATGAACTGCAGCTAGAGCAGAGCCCAAGTGCAGCAAGAAAGACCCAGCATGGCCAGATAACTAAAATAGCCATGGAGGATGCTAAAAAATCAAACTTCTTCCTCTACTTCATCTCTTGTGCTCAGCCACTGCAGTCGTGTCTGAGTCTTTGCAACCCTGTAGACTGTAGCCGACCAAGCTCCTCCGTCCATAGGAGTCTCCGGGCAAGAATACTGGAGTGGGTTGCCATGCCCTTCTCCAGGGCATCTTCCCCACCCAGGGATCGAACCTGGGTCTCCTGCGTCTTCTGCATCACAGGCAGTCTTCACCACTGAGCCACCAGGGAAACCCCACTTCATCTCTTACTCTAAAAATAAATCCCATACAGAATAAAGACTCAAATAAAAGATAAAAACACAAAATGACTAAAACTCTAAAAGAGGAACTTTTAAAATAATATGAGATGCGAGAGTTGTTTCTAACCATGACACAAAATTCAGCAGCTCACGAAAAGAAAAGATAGATAGGGGAATGCATGTAAATCCATGGCTGATTCATGTCAATGTATGGCAAAAACCACTACAATATTGTAAAGTAATTAGCCTCCAACTAATAAAAACAAATGGAAAAAAAAAAGAAAAAAAAAATAAATTTGGCATTAAAGAAAAATAAACATATAAAAAGAAAAATCTGTATGGCAAAAAACAATAACAACGGTGTCAACTGACAATTAACAAAGGACGAACTTCAGCCGGAAGGACGACTGTCTGGCCTGCCGGGGGCACTGACTCAACTGATGCTCTGGTTTGGAGGCCGCAGAAAACAGAACGCACTGTGCATCTGAGCTGCCGTTCCGGGGCAGGCGCCAGGGGCTGAGGCGACAAGCTGCTATGAAGGGGCCGGGACTAAACACCCGGGAGAGCCAAGGCGAGGCAAAGCTCACACACGAACCCAGAGAAGACCCCTCCCCAGAAAAGGTCTGAGAGGTACCACCTCCCCCCGTCCGAAGGACCACAGTTATAAAGACAACAAGGAGCCGGTGCTGGCGAGGACGTGGAGAGTAGAGATGCCTGGCCACTGCCGGTGGGAAGGTCAACTGGTGCCGCCACTGCGGAGGGGAGGCGGGGGGCCCTCCAGAAAGTGAAAATCGGCCTGTCACGTGACCCAGCAACTTCACATCTGGGTATCTACCCAAAGAAAACAAAGACACAATTCGAAAACACATATGACACCAATGTTCACTGCAGTATTATTTACAACAGACAAAACATGAAACCTAAGTATCCATCAATAGACGAAGAAAGAAGAGGTGGGGTATATATATATACATATATATGTATATATATATAGCTTTTTCCTTAAGGACACTTCAGAACCAAATTCTGAACTGTATTCATTTTTGCATGAGCCCTCAAAAATATGTCAAAATGTAAAAGCACATGTGACTCATTTATCCAATATTTTGAAATATTTGAAATATTCATGAAAATTCGACCAAAATAAATAAGAACATGTACAAAATAAACTGATGTGAAATAAATTGTATACAAATATGTCTCCAGGGCCCTACACGCTGTTTGGAAATGGTGAGCCTTGATTGGCTGAGAAGAGTTGTATGTTGCTGCTGCCACAGAAATCTTACAAGCAGTGTGCAACATTTCCACCAACAGAAAACAACCCACCGGGCCGGTATTCAACAAGGGGAATCTCATGGATGCCCGTAACCGGCCCTGGAGCGGCATTTGCGGTCGCAGCATCGTTCAGTTAAGGGCAGTGTGCGCCCGCTCCTCAGCACCACAGGTGCACACGCAGAACGCCAGGCCGTGTGCAGCGCCCAGAGTCCCTGCAGGCAGCTCCCTCCTAACTTGCTGCAGAGTCTTCCATGTTTTTCTCCAAAGAATCTAAAGGTAATGATGGTTTGCTATGGTTAGCCAGTAGAAGGCTGTGGAAGCCTCGCAATGTGGATTTGATGTTTTAAGTACTCTTAAATAGATTTTCAAAAATTCAGGAGAGAAATCTGAACACACACGATGTACCACAAGTGCACTCCAAAGGACGAATTTCTTGTTAAAGGACAGGTGTGCTTCCTGAAATGCAGTTTGCCTGCTCACTCAGTCTTGTCCGACTCTTTGCAACCCCCGTGGACTGCAGCCCGCCAGGCTCCTCCCTCCATGGGATTCTCCAGGCAAGAGTACTGGAGCGGGTCACCATGCCCTCATCCAGGGGAGCTTCCTGACCCAGGGATCGAACTCGGGTCTTGTGCGTTACAGGTGGATTCTTTACCTTCTGAGCCACCAGGGAAGCCCAGAAATGTTTGGAAATATGTTTTTAAACATTCCAGGTAAAAAACTGAGACACGGGCTTCTGTGGTGGTCCAGTAGTTAAGAATTCGCCCGCCAGTGCAGGGGACATGGATCCGCCCTCTGGTCCGAGAAGATTCCGCAACTAACCCTGGGCGCCGCAACGGCCGCGGCCGCGCCCTAGAGACGAGAACTGCAGTGGGAAGTGCATGCGCCGCAGCTGGAGGGGACCCCCGCTCACCGCAGCCGGAGAAAAGCCCCCGAAGCAACAGAGGCCTAGTGCAGCCAAAAAAAAAAAAACCTGAGAAAGTACAGGACCCTGAGCTGAACGTACAAAAGCAAAGTTTCTTTTGTCATGTTCACACTTATTTATTAAAGAACTAAGAAAGATTTCTCACCAAAAGGAATAAAATGTGCCCTCCTGCACTGTTGGTGGGAATGTAAACTGGTGCAGCCACTGTGGAGAACAGTATGGAAGCTCCTTAAAAAGATAAAAACAGACCTACCATGTGCCCTTGCAATGCCACCCTTGGGCACGCATCTGGAGAAAACCATGATCTGAAAGGACGCATGCACCCCAGCGCTCACGGCAGCACTGTCTGCACCAGCTGGGACGTGGAAGCCCTAAACGTCCGCTGACAGAGCAATGGATGAAGACGCTGTGGCACATACACACAGCGGACCACGACTCAGCCGTTAAAAGAATGAAATGCCACTTGCAGCAACAGAGATGGACCTGGAGGGCGTCACACTGAGAGAAGTCAGTCAGACAGAAGGAGAAGGAATGAATGACATCCCTCACATGTGGGATCTAAAAAGAAATGATACAAACGGACTTACTCATGAAACAGAAAGAGACTCAGAGAATGAACTTCTGGTTGTGGGGGATAAGGATGTGGGAGCGGATTGTTAGGGAGTCTGGGCAGGCCGTGTACACACTGCTGTATTTAAGGTGGATAACCAACGAGGACCTACTGTATACCACATGGAACTCTGCTCAATGTCATGTGGCAGCCTGGATGGGAGCCGGGTTTGGGGGAGAATGGATTTATATCTATGTCTGACGGAGTCACTTGGCGGTTCACCTGAAGCTATCACTACACGGTCAGTCAGCTATACTCCAATGTGAAGTAAAAAGCTCAAAAGAAAAACAAGTAATAAACTGTGAAATACACATGATAAAATAAGCTATAACTCATTCCTAAAAGTGAAAATATTATTCACTCAATCATATCCAACTTTGTGTGACCCTATGCACCGTAGCCTGCCAGGCTCCTCTGTCCACAGAATTCTCCAGGCAAGAATAGAGCAGTGGATTGCCACTCCCTTCTCCAGGGGATCTTTCCGACCCAGAGACTGAGCCCAGGTCTCCTGCATTGCAGGCAGATTCTTTACTGTCTGAACCACCACGGAAGTCATGTTGATGAAAGGCCCAAATTGCAGCAAAATTTTCATATCACGCCAATAGCAGAATTCATTAACAAGAGGTGACACATTTCAAACAAAAGTAAGGAAAGCTCATGAATTATTTGATAATCCAATTAATATGTAATAGCAAATCACATGAATATTTTGGTAAAGCTTTAAGTTTCCTGCTGATTTGACATGAAAATATTGACACAGTAAAAAATAGTATAAAACACATAATGGGCCAGCTCCACCAAGGATGTAACCACAAACAGGTTGACAAATGTAATTAATTGAAAAGAAATATAAGGTAAACAAGGAGGCCAAACCAGTCAATCCTAAAGGAAATCAATCCTGAATATTCACTGGAGGGACTCGTGCTGAAGCTGAAGCTCCAATACTTTGGCCACCTGATGGGAAGAGCAAACTCATTGGAAAAGATTCTGATGCTGGGAAAGACAGAAGGCAGGAGGAGAAGGGGACGACAGAGGATGGGATGGTGGGATGGTGTCACCGACTCAATGGACATGAGTTTGAGTAAGCTCTGAGAGATGGTGGAGGACAGCGGAGCCTGGCGTGCTGCAGCTCACAGGGTCACAAAGAGCTGGACACGACTTAGCAGCTGAACAACTGTAAGATTAAACATCACACAAAATGCTGATCCCCTGAACTTTTACAGCACACAGGTAAAGACATTTGATTAATATTTCCCCAGACTTGAAAGCAAACTTAAATTCTTACATGACAGTATCATGAGGCTAAAACAAATTTTCAAATCAAGAACTAAAAAAAAAACAAATAATAATAACCTCAAGCTGCCATGATAAAGGAAAAACTGAAGAAGTTTTGTAGTCACTTTAGAAAGTAAAACTCTGAAATTGTTGTCATATGAATAAGTGATGAAGGACATGTGGCCAAAAAAAAAGAAACACCATAGTGGGGGAAAGTGCCCAGGGGTAGAGAAGAGGGGTTGGGGCAATTCATTCAACAAAATAAGATTATTTTCCCTGTTTGTGCTCCGTAATGTGAACCTAGGCTCCTCTGTGCATGAGATTGCCCCAGCAAGAATACTGGAGCGGGTCGCCACTTCCTCCTCCAGGGGATCTTCCCGAGCCGGGGATCGAACCGCGTCTCCGTGTCCCCTGTGCTGCCGGCAGACTCGTCACAGCTGAGCCACTGGGGAAGCCTCTTATTTGCTCAGGTTCCATCCTATGTTTGGTATCTGTCATTTCTTTAAATCTGTAATTTGGTGTTGTTTCTTTTCTTACTAGGTTACTCTAATATACGCATACCCTCTCTGGGTTGGGCCTCAAAGCCAGACAACGCATACAGATCTCAAAACGAGGCCAAATTGGAGTCAAGCGAGTTCTGCTCCAGCCAAGAAAGCAATGGGCCCCTCGGCGCCCCCGGTGACGACCCAAGAAACCCCGCCTGGGGCCCGGGGCCACGCGGCCCGAAGCCAGGGGTGTCTCCCCAACTCCCCGACAAACACGGAAGATACTAACACTATGTAGCCGCAACTTCTTAAATATTACTAATAAGAAGCTGTCAGCACTCCATTTTGAGGTATTCCTTTCCCAGTTACACATTTTATTTTCTCTGTTAGAGCTCTAGATATCTAGATATCAAAGAGATACCCAGGTTTCTTGAAAGAACACTCAAGAGTCTTAGAACAGAGACCCAGAGGCCTGCACACGGCTGGCTAAAGACACCCTTAGAAGCGCCTCAAGTCACCTCTGTACACACGATCTGCTGACAATAACACTAACAGCTGAAAATGGTTCAAGAACTCAACTGTGTGTTCTGCGACAGGGCTAAGGTCAGTAACATTGGCTCCAGGACTTCCCTGGCGGCTCAGCGGATGAGAATCTGTCCGCCAGTGCAGGGGACCCGGGCTCGAGCCCTGGTCCGTAAGTCCCACGTAAGTCAAACTGTCAGCAAGGCCGTGGTCCCTCTGCAAGTCTGCGAGGAGAGCCCGTCTCTCAGTGCCACGACCTGCTGGGGGCGGCCCGCCTGCCCTGGCCTGTGGCCTCCTCACTCGGATGCACAGAGCGGCACCTGCAGGCCCCTCGGCTGCACCTTCACACCCTCGCCCCCGCTGCGTGCTCAGCTCCCCCAGCCACTCAGTGACGGCTGTGGTCACTTAACCCATCACCACCCAGGGGGACCGCCTCTCATCTCAAGATGCTGAGCTTAATCACACCTGCAAACTCCCAACAGAGATGAAGGAGCCTGGACCCAGTGCCGTCCTCGCAGGTCACAGACAGTCCAAGCGGAGGCAGGTGACCTGCTACTGGGGATGCTGAGGAAGGACAGGGTGAAATCCGGATGAACAAGGAAGAGGCAAACTTTAGAAACCGAGAGAGTTGTTAGTGACCCAGGAACAGGAAGTCACGGAAGAGAAGACACAAACAGAAACATGACCCTGGAAAAACAGACAAGAGGAAGTGATCAACGGGCTGGGACACACCCCGGCAGGTATATAAAGGCTCCTGGTACAGGAGGCCCCACACCGAGCACCTTCTCTCTCTCCACCTGCTCCTCTGACCTGCTCCACCCTCCACCCACCAGAACCATGGGCTGCTCTGGCTGCTCCGGAGACTGCGGCTCCAGCTGCGGGGGCTGCGGCTCCAGCTGCTGCGTGCCGGTCTGCTCCTGTGTGCCCGTCTGCTCCTGCTCCGGCTGCGGCAAAGGGGGCTGTGGCTCGTGTGGCAGGTCCAAGGGGGGCTGCGGCTCCTGCGGGGGCTCCAAGGGGGGCTGTGGCTCCTGCGGGGGCTCGAAGGGGGGCTGCGGCTCCTGCGGGGGCTCCAAGGGGGACTGTGGCTCCTGTGGAGGGTCCAAGGGGGGCTGTGGCTCCAGCTGCTGCGTGCCCGTGTGCTGCTGTGTGCCAGCCTGCTCCTGCTCTGGCTGCGGCAAAGGGGGGTGTGGCTCCTGTGGCTGCTCCCAGTCCAGCTGCTGCAGACCGTGTTGCTCCCAGTCCAGCTGCTGCAGACCTTGCTGCTCCCAGTCCAGCTGCTTCAAACCCTGCTGCTCCCAGTCCAGCTGCTGTGTCCCCGTTTGCTGCTCCCAGTCCAGCTGCTGCAGACCCTGCTGCTCCCAGTCCAGCTGCTGCAGACCCTGTTGCTCCCAGTCCAGCTGCTGCAGACCCTGCTGCTCCCAGTCCAGGTGCTGTGCACCCGTATGCTGCCAGTGCAAGATCTGATGTAATGGTCAGCCCAGCATTCAGCTAACCTCTTCCAACTGCAGCATCTGTGAGGCTCCCTGGCTGGTCATTCTCCTTGACACACCCTGCTCTGTACCTCTTCCCTGCATTTCCTGACTCCAGCAGAGGAAGCACCATTCACATGAGGAGCCATGCGCTGTCCCCACCCATCTAGGATATCATCACGCAGAGGAAGGTTGTATGTATGCTAGCAGTCCTCTTAAAACTAGGTGGCCACCACCTGTCCTTCTGACTCTTCTAAGGGCCATCATCCGCCACAACCAGGCATTGACCCTCATGTTAAGGGTCTCCCAGTGACTGGTCAAGAACATCCAGCTCCTGGCTTCTCAATAAGAAAAGATGCCAGTTTGATCTCATCCAACTTTCCTTCTCCAATGAAGCCCAGTCCAGCAGGACTGCCTTCCTTACAGCAGGTTTCTATACTTGTTTGTTAAAATACAATAAAATGTCCTGTCAATAAAATTACCTGTGTCACTGCCAATCAAATTCATTCCCAGTGTAAGTCTTCATAGCAGTTTCTGTACAACATACTGATGAACAAGGGGGTTCACTGGAAGTGGGAGCCCGGGAGCGCACGCCAGCCGACCAGGCGCTGACTCCACTTAGCGCCAGGTGTCCCGTCTGCCTCCAGCCACGACCATACTCCACCACCGATGCAGTGACCAGGGGACATTCCAGGGCGCGGCAGAGAGGCCTGGGCTCCGAGTCAGGATGCGGCGTGTGCGTCCTGGATGTGAGTGTCCAGCGGTGGGACGTTCCCTTTGGGGAGCAGCAGACTTGCTGTGTTGGGGCCAGCATCCTCTGCATGCCCCTCCTGTCTCACTTCACAGAGGCTGGATAGCACTCTCCTGACTCTCTTGTAGCCATGGTTCCAGATGCAATGGGCTCAGCCACTCTGCATTTACCTTCTCATGGTGTTTAGAGAAGAAAAATAAGGCAGAAGCAGATAAGGGTATTGTGGACCTTTGTGTGGGACATTAACGACTCCCACTGTCCAGCCATAGGTGTCATGTTCCTCAGAGTCATAACGCAGCCGGCTGGGCTCCTAACCCAGATTGACAGGTGTCCTCATATACAGGGGGAGTTTAGGGATAGGCGGACGCACACACGGGGAGAACACGGGGAGAAGATGAAGCGGGACTCTGGTGATGCATCCAGGGATCACCAAGAATGGCCGCACGTCTCCAGGACCTGGGAGACAGCACAGAACAGATTCTCCCTCACAGTTGTCAGAAGGAGGGAAGACAGCACTGAGAAATTCACCCAGACTGTAGGAGGACTCCTAAAGGGTTCAGCCATGAGATAGAAGCCAAGAACCGTGGAAAAGAGATCAGAGGCTCCATCCCAGCTCTACCAAGTGCCCCACATGGAGAGATCAAAAGAAATGGTAGGAGAACAACACTCAGAGAGATGACACGTGGAGATCCTTCAGATTGAAAGTACAAACTTGATACCCAGGAGGAAGAACAAGAATATATACAAACAAATCGTGTCAGAGTGAAACTGGGGAATACTGCAGACAAAAAGAAGAGGACTTCCACTGCCACGTAAAATGTGGTAAGTTGCAGTCTCCCAAAATTCCTACTACAACAACTAAAAGAAAACCCTGATGCTGGGAAAGCTTGAAGGCAAAAGGAGGAGAGGCTGGCAGAGGATGAGAGGGTGAGACAACAGCGCCAACTCAATGGGCAGGAACTTGAGCGAACTCCAGGAGAGCGAGGAGCACAGGGAAGCCTGGCGCTCTGCAGCCCGTAGGGTCGCAGGGACTCGGATAGGACTTAGTGACTGACCAGCAGCCACAACAAACCAGGGGCTTCCCTGGTGGCCCAGTGGGTGAGAACCCGCTTGCCAATGCAGGGGACGCAGGTCTGACCCCCGGCCCAGGAAGATTCGGCGCGCCGTGGAGCAACTCGGCCCGTGCGGTGTGACCGCTGAGCCCAGGCGCCCAGAGCCCAGGTGCTCCACGAGAGAAGATGCCGCTGATAAGTCTGCACGCCACAACTAGAGGGGACTCCTGCTCTCTCAGCTAAGCAAGCCCGCACAGCAACAAGACACGCGCAAACAGAAAGCAAATAAATAAACTTTAAAATAAAGCCAGGGAAATTACACAAAGTGTATTTGAAAGACAACGGGGAAATATGGAAATAACAAGGACTAGATGGCTAGGATTCCTAATAGCAGGAAACTTTCCCCAAAAAAGAGGGCTCTCCCATGATGGAAGATTATACCATGTAAAACTTCTATGGTTCTTCCATAAAAAATAGCCAGTACACAGTAAAAAAACGAAAAAATTACCAGACATAAACATCAATAGGAGGGAATGTCCTGGCAGCCCACTGGCTAGGACTCGGTGCTTCACTGCCAGGACCCAGGTTCACCCTGGTCAGAGAACTAAGATCCGGAAAACTGCATGGCTCGGCAAAAAAAAAAAAAAAAGAGGAAAATGTGACAAATAATCAAAAGGAGAAAAGTAACAAACGCAGACTCAAAAATGATTCAGCTCTTACTGTTAACTAGCATAGACTTAAAATAAAGATAAATAGAAAAATGCTGCCAAAAGAGTGTCCATAAAAATATAATAAAATGGACATTCTAAAACTGAAAAGTACAATATATAAGGTTCAGAATTTATCAGATGGTTTTAACAGATGACTGGACATAACAAAAAACAGAATTAGAGAATTCAATTAAAAAAAAAAAAAAAAAAAGCCTGTGGAAAAACATCCAAACCAAAGCAGATAGAAATGAGAAGGCAAACAATAAATGAGTGTAAAAGACATGTGGGAATGAGCCAACAAGTCTAACATAAGTGTAATTGGCAAATCAGAGGGAAATAAGACAGAAAATGGGGCAAAAGCAATATTTCAAAAGACAGAGGTTGAGAATATTTTAGACTCAACCAAAGAGATCAACCCATAGACTCAAGAAGTTCAGCAAAACTCAAGAAGAAGAAACTTTTAAAACCCTAGCTACAAAATGATCATCTTCTGAAAGAAAAAAGTATTAAGGTCTTAAAAGCAAACAATATGGCACATAATTCCCAAAAAAGCAAGAGTAACATTTAGAACTGACTTTTCAAGAAAAACCATGGAAGCCAGGGGACAATGGGACACTATCTATAAAGGAGTAAAGGAAGAAACTTGTTAACAATTCTACATGGGAGATTCTACTTTAAAAAAATAAGTTTTGCAAAAGTGAAGCTTAAATAAAGACATTTTAGAAAGATAAAACTAAGAAAATTCTTCACAAGCAGACTCCAGAAATACTGAAAGATGTTCTTCAGGTTGAAGGAAAATGGCCCCATAAAATACACACAGATCTACAGAAAGGTGTAAACAGCACTGGAAAGTGTAAATATATAGATCGACACAAAAGAGTAATGACCACAATGAGCTGAATTGTGTCCCCCCCAAAACTCCTAGATTGAAGCCCTCATGAAGGATCTGGAGATAAGGCTGTTATGTTAAGAGCAATGCTCACTCAGTCACTTCAGTCGGGTCTGACTCTTTGTGATCCCATGGACTTGCAGCCCACCAGGCTTCTCTGCCCATGGGATTTCCCAGGCAAGAATACTGGAGTGTGTTGCCATTTCCTCCTCCAGGGGATCTTCCCCACCCAGGGATCGAACCCTGGTCTCCCACATTGCAAGCAGACTTTTAACCAGCTCAGTCACAAGGGAAGCCCAAGAATACTGGAGTGGGTATCCTGTCTCTTCGCTAGCGGATCTTCCTGACCCAGGAATCAACCCAGGGTCTTCTGCATTGCAGGTGGATTCTTCACCAGCTGAGCCATCAGGGAAGCCCTGGTAAGGGCAGAATTAAGGTTGAGTGGATTAGTAAGGATGGGCTCCACCCCGGTAGGACCACTGTCCTTATAAGAAGAGGAGACACATCAGCTCTCTGTCTCCCCCTGCTCTCCTGACACAAAGCAATGGTCATGAAAGGGTACGAGCCAGAAAGAGATGTCTCACCCAAAACCAGCTTTGATCTTGGACTTCAAGGCTCCAGAATTGTTAGAAAATAAGTTTCTATTGTCTCTGACACCCAGGATGTGGTCCTTTGCCAGGGCAGCCAAGCAGAGCCATACACTAAGTGTTTAAGGCAACAGTAACAAACGTGGCTTCTGGGGTTCACAGGCGTGTGCAAGTGAACTGTGCAGCGACAGCCCTCCAGCCAGCAGGGGTGCGGTGACCCCGAGTAATGCTCTCGGTCTCCTTGTGAAGGAGTGACAAGTACTAAGCTGGACTAAATTTGTCGAGGAGATCCTGAAAGGCGAGAGATGAACAAACACAAAAGAAAATCCAAAATAATCTACAAATAAAGTGTCACAATAAATAAATAAATTTAGCAGGATCAGCGGGGAAACAACAAATATAAACTAAATTTTCCAAGTATACTAACAACAACAATTAGAAATTTAAATGCAATTTTAAAATGTATATTTATTTTTATTAAAATATAAAAACTATTTATAATTGATCCCCTAAAAGACTGAGCGAGTGAACTGAACTGAAAATCATAAACCTAGAAATATAAATCATATGAAGGGTGTAAAAATTCTCTAAAGTGAAATTATAAAGCATTACTGAAAGAAATTAAAGTGGATTTAATAGATGGAAAGCTACTCATGTTCACAGATCATATGATTCAATGTTGAAAAGATGTCAATTTTCCAAAAATTGATTACTGTGTTCAATTAAAATTCTAGCATTTTTTTTTTTTAATTTGACAAACTTAACTTTGAGTAGAAGGGGTAATAGTGAACATTCTTACTTTGTTCCGAGTCTTACAGAAAAACTTTGTTTTTGCTTCTCTGAAGGACAGGGAAGCTTGGCATGCTGCAGTCCATGGGGTCACAAAGAGTCAGACATGGTCTAACATGATTAACTACACTGATCCATTTTCAAATATTAAGGAAATGTATTTTTTAGGTATGATAGTATGAGAGACTGGTATTAGATACTGTCTAAAAATAAAGCATAATTTTTATTGGTAATATGATTCTTAGTTTTATTTCAATTTAAAGTAGCCATAAGCACATAATAATTCTTTCATTAGTAATGTGCATGTCTTACTCTGTCAGACATTTTTTAAAATTTATTTATCTATTTTAACTGGAGGAAAATTCCTGGGGTAAATCCTCGTGGAAAATTTTAAACTATATGTCTACTATCTTGATTAAAAAATTAAAATTAATCTTTATATGGTAAATAATAAATTTAGTGTGAAGAAGAATTGGAAGTTAATTCTCTCCTAAAAAATCTGAGAGGAGGTGCATTTGGGGCAGTGAGCATAAGCTGGGTTCACTCACTTGGAGCCACGAGCCTCTTCCTGGGCAGGCAGACACAGAGGAGGAGGCCCCTGGGAGTCTGCCAGGGTGGAGACCTGGGCCATCCTATCGAGGGTCACTTGTGATGGGCAAAAAGGTCAGGTGACCAGTTCCTAGGGATGTCAGGGAAGGATCTGGCAAGCAGAGCTCAGGCCCTAATTATAGGAGCCAAACGGGGGAAGACACCAAATGTAGAAACCTAAGAAAACAGGCACTCCTGAGTCAGTCAGAGCACAGTGGCAAGGAGAGAACAACGCGACCAGACAGGAACCAGGAAGGGAGCATGTGCCCAGGTCACACCTGCCCCGGCAGGAAAATAGAGGCTCCTGGCCCAGGAGGCCCCACACTGAGCAACTTCTCTCTCTCCACCTGCTCCTCCGACCTGCTCTGGCATACCATCAGTGGTAGTGGAAACCAGAGTGTGTTGGCAATATTTGCTGAAATTTACAGTATTACACATAGAGCTTCTTTTTTTTTTTTTTTTTAATTTTTTAGACTTTTTTTTATGTGGACCATTCTTCTTGTAAGTCTTTATTGCACCAGTTACAATACTGCTTCTGTTTTATGTTTTGGGGTTTTTGGCCACAAGGCGTGTGGGATATCTCCCCAGCCAGGCATCGAACCTTCGCCCCCTCCATTGGAAGGCGAAGTCTTAACCCCTGGACCACCAAGGACGCCCACAGGCAGACCTTTTCATTCCATGTTCTGCGTTCTCAGTATTTATCGGGAGGAAAGGATACTGCAAATTCACAAATTTTGTTGAAAAAGCTGGTTAACACAAAATTGTTTATCAGAAGATGGAATTAGCCACCACCTAAAACTGAATGGCTGACACTTGTTTATATGACTTATGATATACTCTCTGGGTGGATGGTAAGGGGCCTCCAGACAAACAGTACCAATGCCTGTGGGATCACTGTGGTTTTGTTATTATGTAGTGACAAAAAGTCAGGACACAAAATATCATAAGCAGGTGATCAAAACCATGTGTAGCCAAGACATGGATGAGCTGATGCTTCCTTAATATTCTATTTTTAATTTTAAACATTAGTAAACTTTTTTTAAAAAATACGCAGATATGGGACACTGAGCACTCCTGAGTCTCAGGTGTGCTGGTCACATGGGAACAGAAGTTCGAGGAGCGGTAAACACTCACGGTAGGTCCACTATCCCACCCGAAATCAAAAGCAAAGCACAGAAATGAGAACGAACTATCCAGATGCCCTTCAGTCACATGAAGAAACAGATCACATCAGGGATCCCTGGCGGTCCAGAGGCTGAGACTCCGTGCTCCCAGTGCAGACGGCCCAGGGTGGATCCTGGTCAGGAGACTAGATCCCACACGCTGCAGCGTGAGACCTGGCGTGCCGTGGCTAAGACCTGGTGCAGCCAAATAAATAAACATTAAAAAAAACAGGTCACATCGAAGCCCCTTCCACAGTCGGTGGGAATGTAAATTGATACAGCCACTGTGGAGAACTCTGTGGAGATTTCGCAGAAAGCTATGACGACAGCTATCGTAAGACGCAGCAGTCCCGCTGCTGGGCAAGCGCCCTGAGAAAACCGTCATCGGAAAGAGACACATGCAGCCCGCGCTCACGGCAGCGCCGCTCAGCCTGGCCGCACCGGGAAGCGGCCTGCACGCCCGCTGACAGACGGAAGGATGAACGCAGTGGCGGCACGCGCTCACTGCGGGGCCGCGCCCGGCCGCGAAAGGAATGGACTTGAGCCAGTCCTAGTGAGGGGTGAGCCAGCCTGATACGCAGAGTGAGCAAGTCAGAAAGAGAAGGATAAACACTGCACGCTGACACACACACACACGGAACCCCGCAAAACCGCGCTGCTGAGCGCACCGACGGGCAGGGCGGCACAGAGACGCAGACAGGAAGAGCAGACCAGTGGGGGAGGGAGAGGCGGGTGAACTGAGGGAACAGCCCTGAATCACACGCACGACAGGCGTCAGAGAGACGGCCCGCGGGGAGCTCGCCGACGCGCGTCAGACAGACGGCCATGGGAAGCTCGCCGACGCGCGTCAGACAGACGGCCCGCGGGGAGCTCGCAGACGCGTGTCAGACAGACGGCCATGGGAAGCTCGCAGACGCGCGTCAGACAGACGATTCTTGGGAAGCTCGCCGACGCGCATCAGACAGACAGCCGCGGGAAGCTGGCAGACGCGCGTCAGACAGACGCCCGTGGGAAGCTCGCCGTCGCGCGTCAGACAGACGGCCACGGGAAGCTCGCGACGCGCGTCAGACAGACGGCCCGTGAGAAGCTGCCCTCTGGCACCGGGAGCTCGGCCCAGCGCTCCGTTAACGACCGAGGGTGGGATGGGGTGAGGTGGGAGAGAAGGCCAAGAGGGCGGGGACGTAAGCCTACCTGTGCCCGAGTCACCTTACATGGCAGACACCACACAACATGGAAAAGCAATGATCCTCCAATTAAAAATAAAATTTTTAAAGAACCGATCATGTCAAGTCCAGCGTTGGATGTCAGGGGAAAATCACTTGCCTCGTTTTGCCAGATAGAGGACCAGAGGCCTCAGCCAAGAGCTTGGCCCTGCATTTAGTTTTCCGCCTGTGCTGCCCCTCCAGGACTGCTGGCGTTGTCAACACCAAGAAGAGTTGGGACAGAGCCTGAAACCGTCTGTGGGAGTCAATCTTGTCTCCCAGAAGCTCAGAGTTAGGAAAAGCCCTGCAGGGTACCAGAGAGGCCCAGGCCAAGAGCTGTGGAGGGAAACACAAAGACTGCACAGCCCGTCACCAAAGGGGCAGTGGGTGCGGGGGCTCTGCAGACAGGACTGTGTGTTCCAGGGGCAAGGATGATGAATATCATTCACTGGTGATCACCGGCAGCCAAACATTCCCGCCTTGTGGGGAGGGATCTGTCTAAGGGGGGGAAAGACTCTTTCAACAAATGTACTGGGACAGCTGGAGACCCACATGGCCTTATTTCACACCATACACAGAAATTAACCAGAACGAGACCCAAGAGGGACTTCCCCGGCCGTCCAGTGCTTAAGAATCCACATTGCAATGAAAGGCACAGAGGCTCCACCCCTGCAGACCAGGATCCCACAAGCCGTGGACCCCAAGCCCATAAGCCACAACTAGAGAGCAGCTCCCGGGCCGCAGCTAAGACCCAGAGCAGCAATCAACATACAGATCAATCTCAACAGTAGACTCAAGACAAGTGCTAAGACTATGGAACTCTTAAAAGAAAACATAGGTGTAAGTCTTCACCACCTTGGGTTTGGCAAAGGATTCTTAGATATGACACAAAAAGCAAAGCAACAGGAAAAAAAAAAATGGATAAATTGGACTTTATCAAATTAAAAACATTTGTGCTTCAAATAATATCACTATAAAAGTGAAAAGACAACACAGATTGGAAAAAAAATGTTTGCAAATTATGTATCTAAAATGGGCCTTTATGTGATCTATAAGAAAAGAAAGCTGAGTGGTGAAGAATTGACGCTTTTGAACTGTGGTGTTGGAGAAGACTCTTGAGAGTCCCTTGGACTGCGAGGAGATCCAACCAGTCCATCCTAACGGAGATCAGTCCTGGGTGTTCATTGGAAGGAGTGATGCTGAAGCTGAAACTCCAGTACTTTGGCCACCTGATTCGAAGAACTGACTCATTGGAAAAGACCCTGTTGTTGAGAATGATTGAAGGCAGGAAGAGAAGGGGATGGCAGAGGATGAGATGGTTGGATAGCATCACTGACTCAATGAACATGCGTTTGAGTAAACTCTGGGAGTCGGTGATGGACGGGGAGTCCTGGCGTGCTGCAGCCCATGGAGTTGCAGAGTCGGACACGACTGAGCAGATGAACCGAACTGATGTGATCTATACAAACTTCAGTCTGTCTGATGGTGATTGCCAATGATTTCCTCTCAGGAAATGAGAAATAGAAACCTTCCTCAAACTGATAAAGAACACCTACAGAAAACCTACAGGTAACATCATACCTAATGGTAAGAAACACAAAGCTTTCCCACTAAGATCAGAAACAAGGCAAAAACGCACCCCTCTCACCACTGCTTTCCAGCACCACGCTGGAAGCCGCAGTTAACACACGAAGACATGAAAAGGAAATAAAAGGCATACAGACTGGGAAGGAAGAAATAAAACTGTCCTTGCTCACAGGTGACATGATCGTATGTGGAGAAAATCCAAAATCATCAGGAACAACAACTCCCAGGGACAGACCTCCCACCCGTGTTCCCCACCTCTTGTTTGCAGAAAAGGTCTAGCCTCCAAGGCCTTCCCTGAGTTCCAAAGGGCAAATCAGAGAAGCAAAAAAAAAGCAGAAGCAAAGGAAAACAGTCAAGCAAGACATAGTAGTAATAGTTTAGCCATAAACTACTTCCTCCTCAGCAGCTGTCGATCATGTCGTGAGCCATATCCTGGGGCTGCTTTGCAGACACTGAAACCCCCACCAGGTGGAAGAAGTTAAGTGCAGGCTGCCCACAAGCAGAGCTGGAACCAGGAGGGTGATGACTGAGGCTCTTGAAACATCACCCTATTACCTCACCCTACGACCTCTCTGAAGCTGGGCGCGAGCTAGTCACCCACCCTGTGACCCTCTCCCTCACACTGTCTTTAAAGACCTTCCCCGGGGAAATTCCGGCAGTTCAATGGTGAGGACTCCATGCTTTCACTGCTAAGGGCGCGGGTTCAATCCCTACAAGGAGAACTAAGATCCTGCAAGCCATGGCCATAAATAAATAAATGTAATTCGGAAAGAAAAAAAAGCCCCTTCTCTGAAACCATGGGAGAGTTCAGGTCTTCTAAACCTGAGCTGCAAATTCTCCTTGCTTGATGCCTGCAGCAGACACGGCACTTCTTTCCGGCAGCCTGTGTCAGCACACTGGCTTTGCTGTGTGTTGGGCAAGCCGGCTCACGTTTGGTTTTGCAACAAACACCTTCTTGGGACAGTAGAAGTACAAAGGCACCTGCAGATAAGTGGGGGTCTGGGCTTTCTTTGGGACCCCATAGACAGAGCCACACACACCTATGAATGGCAGATATTGCAATCTAGAAAAGTCCGGGAAAGCTACAAATTCTGGAACGTTCTTTCCATTAATAAGTGCAAAACAAAATGGCAAGAGATCAAATTTAGAAACATGAGAGAGGAGATGGTGGACAGAGCCAGTGAGAGGCCAGGGACAGGAAGTGTGTGCACAAACACACACACACTCTCACTCGTGTGCCCTGGAGAAGTGGCACAAACAGGAAGTACTAACAGGAAGTCAGTATATGATCCACCTGTCCTGGCAGGTATATAAAGGCTCCTGGCCCAGGAGGCCAGACATTGAGCACCTTCTCTCTCTCCACCTGCTCCTCTGAACTACTCCACCCTCCACCCACCAGAACAATGGGCTGCTCTGGCTGCTCCGGAGGCTGCGGCTCCAGCTGCTGTGTGCCTGTCTGCCACTGTGTGCCAGCCTGCTCCTGCTCCGGCTGCGGCAAAGGGGGCTGTGGCTCGTGTGGGGGCTCCAAGGGGGGCTGCAACTCATGTGGGGGCTCCAAGGGGGGTTGCGGCTCCTGCGGGGGCTCCAAGGGGGGCTGTGGCTCAGGCTGCTGCGTGCCCGTGTGCTGCTGTGTGCCAGTCTGCTCCTGCTCCGGCTGCGGCAAAGGAGGGAGTGGCTCCTGTGGCTGCTCGCAGTCCAGCTGCTGCAAACCCTGCTGCTCCCAGTCCAGTTGCTGCAAACCCTGCTGCTCCCAGTCCAGCTGCTGCAAACCCTGCTGCTCCCAGTCCAGCTGCTGTGTCCCCGTTTGCTGCTCCCAGTCCAGCTGCTGCAGACCCTGTTGCTCCCAGTCCAGCTGCTGCAGACCCTGCTGCTCCCAGTCCAGCTGCTGCAGACCCTGCTGCTCCCAGTCCAGCTGCTGCAGACCCTGCTGCTCCCAGTCCAGCTGCTGCAGACCCTGTTGCTCCCAGTCCAGCTGCTGCAGACCCTGTTGCACCCAGTCCAGCTGCTGCAGACCCTGTTGCTCCCAGTCCAGCTGCTGCAGACCTTGCTGTTCCCAGTCCAGCTGCTGCAGACCCTGCTGCTCCCAGTCTAGCTGCTGTGCACCCGTATGCTGCCAGTGCAAGATCTGATGTAATGGTCAGCCCAGCATTCAGCTAACCTCTTCCAACTGCAGCATCTGTGAGGCTCCCTGGCTGGTCATTCTTCTTGACACACCCTGCTCTGTACCTCTTCCCTGCATTTCCTGACTCCAGCAGAGGAAGCACCATTCACATGAGGAGCCATGGCGCTGTCCCCACCCATCTAGGATATCATCACGCAGAGGAAGGTTGTATGATAGCAGTCCTCTAAAAACTAGGTGGCCACCACCTGTCCTTCTGACTCTTCTAAGGGCCATCATCCGCCACAACCAGGCATTGACCCTCATGTTAAGGGTCTCCCAGTGACTGGTCAAGAACATCCAGCTCCTGGCTTCTCAATAAGAAAAGATGCCAGTTTGATCTCATCCAACTTTCCTTCTCCAATGAAGCCCAGTCCAGCAGGACTGCCTTCCTTACAGCAGGTTTCTATACTTGTTTGTTAAAATACAATAAAATGTCCTGTCAATAAAATTACTTGTGTCACTGCCAATCAAATTCATTCCCAGTGTAAGTCTTCATAGCAGTCTCTGTACAACATACTGATGAACAAGGGGGTTCACTGGAAGTGGGAGCCCGGGAGCCCGGGAGCGCACGCCAGCCGACCAGGCGCTGACTCCACTTAGCGCCAGGTGTCCCGTCTGCCTCCAGCCACGACCATACTCCACCACCGATGCAGTGACCAGGGGACATTCCAGGGCGCGGCAGAGAGGCCTGGGCTCCGAGTCAGGATGTGGCGTGTGTGTCCTGGATGTGAGTGTCCAGCGGTGAGACGTTCCCTTTGGGGAGCAGCAGACTTGCTGTGTTGGGGCCAGCATCCTCTGCATGCCCCTCCTGTCTCACTTCACAGAGGCTGGATAGCACTCTCCTGACTCTCTTGTAGCCATGGTTCCAGATGCAATGGGCTCAGCCACTCTGCATTTACCTTCTCATGGTGTTTAGAGAAGAAAAATAAGGCAGAAGCAGATAAGGGTATTGTGGACCTTTGTGTGGGACATTAACGACTCCCACTGTCCAGCCATAGGTGTCATGTTCCTCAGAGTCATAACGCAGCCGGCTGGGCTCCTAACCCAGATTGACAGGTGTCCTCATATACAGGGGGAGTTTAGGGATAGGCGGACGCACACACGGGGAGAACACGGGGAGAAGATGAAGCGGGACTCTGGTGATGCATCCAGGGATCACCAAGAATGGCCGCACGTCTCCAGGACCTGGGAGACAGCACAGAACAGATTCTCCCTCACAGTTGTCAGAAGGAGGGAAGACAGCACTGAGAAATTCACCCAGACTGTAGGAGGACTCCTAAAGGGTTCAGCCATGAGATAGAAGCCAAGAACCGTGGAAAAGAGATCAGAGGCTCCATCCCAGCTCTACCAAGTGCCCCACATGGAGAGATCAAAAGAAATGGTAGGAGAACAACACTCAGAGAGATGACACGTGGAGATCCTTCAGATTGAAAGTACAAACTTGATACCCAGGAGGAAGAACAAGAATATATACAAACAAATCGTGTCAGAGTGAAACTGGGGAATACTGCAGACAAAAAGAAGAGGACTTCCACTGCCACGTAAAATGTGGTAAGTTGCAGTCTCCCAAAATTCCTACTACAACAACTAAAAGAAAACCCTGATGCTGGGAAAGCTTGAAGGCAAAAGGAGGAGAGGCTGGCAGAGGGTGAGAGGGTGAGACAACAGCGCCAACTCAACGGGCAGGAACTTGAGCGAACTCCAGGAGAGCGAGGAGCACAGGGAAGCCTGGCGCTCTGCAGCCCGTGGGGTCGCAGGGACTCGGATAGGACTTAGTGACTGACCAGCAGCCACAACAAATCAGGGGCTTCCCTGGTGGCCCAGTGGGTGAGAACCCGCTTGCCAATGCAGGGGACGCAGGTCTGACCCCCGGCCCAGGAAGATTCGGCGCGCCGTGGAGCAACTCGGCCTCTGCGGTGTGACCGCTGAGCCCAGGCGCCCAGAGCCCAGGTGCTCCACGAGAGAAGATGCCGCTGATAAGTCTGCACGCCACAACTAGAGGGGACTCCTGCTCTCTCAGCTAAGCAAGCCCGCACAGCAACAGGACACGGCGCAAACAGAAAGCAAATAAATAAACTTTAAAATAAAGCCAGGGAAATTACACAAAGTGTATTTGAAAGACAACGGGGAAATATGGAAATAACAAGGACTAGATGGCTAGGATTCCAAATAGCAGAAAACTTTCCCCAAAAAAGAGGGCTCTCCCATGATGGAAGATTATACCATGTAAAACTTCTATGGTTCTTCCATAAAAAATAGCCAGTACACAGTAAAAAAAAGAAAAAATTACCAGACATAAACATCAATAGGAGGGAATGTCCTGGCAGCCCACTGGCTAGGACTCGGTGCTTCACTGCCAGGACCCAGGTTCACCCTGGTCAGAGAACTAAGATCCGGAAAACTGCATGGCTCGGCAAAAAAAAAAAAAAAGGAAAATGTGACAACTAATCAAAAGGAGAAATGTAACAAAAGCAGACTCAGAAATGATTCAGCTCTTACTGTTAACTAGCATAGACTTAAAATAAAGATAAATAGAAAAATGCTGCCAAAAGAGTGTCCATAAAAATATAATAAAATGGACATTCTAAAACTGAAAAGTACAATATATAAGGTTCAGAATTTATCAGATGGTTTTAACAGATGACTGGACATAACAAAAAACAGAATTAGGGAATTCAATTTTTTTTTAAAAAGTCTGTGGAAAAACATCCAAACCAAAGCAGATAGAAATGAGAATGCAAACAATAAGTGAGTGTAAAAGACATGTGGGAATGAGCCAACAAGTCTAACATAAGTGTAATTGGCAAATCAGAGGGAAATAAGACAGAAAATGGGGCAAAAGCAATATTTCAAAAGACAGAGGTTGAGAAAATTATAGACTTAACCAAAGAGATCAACCCATAGACTCAAGAAGTTCAGCAAAACTCAAGAAGAAGAAACTTTTAAAACCCTAGCTACAAAATGATCATCTTCTGAAAGAAAAAAGTATTAAGGTCTTAAAAGCAAACAATATGGCACATAATTCCCAAAAAAGCAAGAGTAACATTTAGAACTGACTTTTCAAGAAAAACCATGGAAGCCAGGGGACAATGGGACACTATCTATAAAGGAGTGAAGGAAGAAACTTGTTAACAATTCTACATGGGAGATTCTACTTTAAAAAAATAAGTTTTGCAAAAGTGAAGCTTAAATAAAGACATTTTAGAAAGATAAAACTAAGAAAATTCTTCACAAGCAGACTCACACTTCCAGAAATACTGAAAGATGTTCTTCAGGTTGAAGGAAAATGGCCCCATAAAATCAAACAGATCTACAGAAAGGTGTGAACAGCACTGGAAAGTGTAAATATATAGATCGACACAAAAGAGTAATGACCACAATGAGCTGAATTGTGTCCCCCCCAAAACTCCTAGATTGAAGCCCTCATGAAGGATCTGGAGATAAGGCTGTTATGTTAAGAGCAACGCTCACTCAGTCACTTCAGTCGTGTCCGACTCTTTGTGATCCCATGGACTTGCAGCCCACCAGGCTCCTCTGCCCATGGGATTTCCCAGGCAAGAATACTGGAGTGTGTTGCCATTTCCTCCTCCAGGGGATCTTCCCCACCCAGGGATCAAATCCACATCTCCTGCATCTCATGCATTGCAGACAGATTTGTTACCACTGAGCCACTGAGGAAGCCCTGTAAGGGCCGAAAGTGAGTGAAAGTCGCTCAGTCCTGCCCGACCCTTTGTGACTCCCTGGACTACACGGCACATGGAATTCTCCAGGTCAGAATACTGCAGTGGGCAGCCTTTCCCTTCTCCAGGGGATCTTCCCAACCCAGGGATCGAACCCTGGTCTCCCACATTGCAAGCAGACTTTTAACCAGCTCAGTCACAAGGGAAGCCCAAGAATACTGGAGTGGGTATCCTGTCTCTTCGCTAGTGGATCTTCCTGACCCAGGAATCAAACAGGGGTCTTCTGCATTGCAGGTGGATTCTTCACCAGCTGAGCCATCAGGGAAGCCCTGATAAGGGCAGAATTAAGGTTGAGTGGAGTAGTAAGGATGGGCTCTACCCCGGTAGGACCACTGTCCTTATAAGAAGAGGAGACACATCAGCTCTCTGTCTCCCCCTGCTCTCCTGACACAAAGCAATGGTCATGAAAGGGTACGAGCCAGAAAGAGATGTCTCACCCAAAACCAGCTTTGATCTTGGACTTCAAGGCTCCAGAATTGTAAGAAGATAAGCTTCTATTGTCTCTGACACCCAGGATGTGGTCCTTTGCCAGGGCAGCCAAGCAGAGCCATACACTAAGTGTTTAAGGCAACAGTAACAAACGTGGCTTCTGGGGTTCACAGGCGTGTGCAAGTGAACTGTGCAGCGACAGCCCTCCAGCCAGCAGGGGGTGCGGTGACCCCGAGTAATGCTCTCGGTCTCCTTGTGAAGGAGTGACAAGTACTAAGCTGGACTAAATTTGTTGAGGAGATCCTGAAAGGCGAGAGATGAACAAACACAAAAGAAAATCCAAAATAATCTACAAATAAAGTGTCACAATAAATAAATAAATTTAGCAGGATCAGCGGGGAAACAACAAATATAAACTAAATTTTCCAAGTATACTAACAACAACAATTAGAAATTTAAATGCAATTTTAAAATGTATATTTATTTTTATTAAAATACAAAAACTATTTATAATTGATCCCCTAAAAGACTGAGCGAGTGAACTGAACTGAAAATCATAAACCTAGAAATATAAATCATATGAAGGGTGTAAAAATTCTCTAAAGTGAAATTATAAAGCATTACTGAAAGAAATTAAAGTGGATTTAATAGATGGAAAGCTACTCATGTTCACAGATCATATGATTCAATGTTGAAAAGATGTCAATTTTCCAAAAATTGATTACTGTGTTCAATTAAAATCCTAGCATTTTTTTTTAATTTGACAAACTCAACTTTGAGTAGAAGGGGTAATAGTGAACATTCTTACCTTGTTCCGAGTCTTACAGAAAAACTTTGTTTTTGCTTCTCTGAAGGACAGGGAAGCTTGGCATGCTGCAGTCCATGGGGTCACAAAGAGTCAGACATGGTCTAACATGATTAACTACACTGATCCATTTTCAAATATTAAGGAAATGTATTTTTTAGGTATGATAGTATGAGAGACTGGTATTAGATACTGTCTAAAAATAAAGCATAATTTTTATTGGTAATATGATTCTTAGTTTTATTTCAATTTAAAGTAGCCATAAGCACATAATAATTCTTTCATTAGTAATGTGCATGTCTTACTCTGTCAGACATTTTTTAAAATTTATTTATCTATTTTAACTGGAGGAAAATTCCTGGGGTAAATCCTCGTGGAAAATTTTAAACTATATGTCTACTATCTTGATTAAAAAATTAAAATTAATCTTTATATGGTAAATAATAAATTTAGTGTGAAGAAGAATTGGAAGTTAATTCTCTCCTAAAAAATCTGAGAGGAGGTGCATTTGGGGCAGTGAGCATAAGCTGGGTTCACTCACTTGGAGCCACGAGCCTCTTCCTGGGCAGGCAGACACAGAGGAGGAGGCCCCTGGGAGTCTGCCAGGGTGGAGACCTGGGCCATCCTATCGAGGGTCACTTGTGATGGGCAAAAAGGTCAGGTGACCAGTTCCTAGGGGTGTCAGGGAAGGATCTGGCAAGCAGAGCTCAGGCCCTAATTATAGAGCCAAACGGGGGAAGGCACCAAATGTAGAAACCTAAGAAAACGGGCGCTCCTGAGTCAGTGAGAGCACAGCGGCAAGGAGAGAACAAACGCGGCCAGACAGGAACCAGGAAGGGAGCATGTGCCCAGGTCACACCTGCCCCGGCAGGAAAATAGAGGCCCCTGGCCCAGGAGGCCCCACACTGAGCAACTTCTCTCTCTCCACCTGCTCCTCCGACCTGCTCCACCCTCCACCCACCAGAACCATGGGCTGCTCTGGCTGCTCCGGAGGCTGCGGCTCCAGCTGCTGCGTGCCCGTGTGCCGCTGTGTGCCAGCCTGCTGCTGTGCGCCAGCCTGCTCCTGCTCCAGCTGCGGCAAAGTTGGGTGTGGTTCCTGTGGTTGCTCCCAGTCCAGCTGCTGCAGACCCTGCTGCTCCCAGTCCAGCTGCTGTGTCCCCGTTTGCTGTCAGTGCAAGATCTGAGACGCTGACCTCAGACCTCAGGTGGTTCCAGTCAGTCCCAGCTCCCTGACTCTGAGCAGTGACACGTCCAGACCCCCAGGGCACACTCCATCCTCTCCAGGGCGGTGAAGTCTGAATCTTCACGACCAGAGATCCTGTTCTACACTTCCTGATGGAGAAAGAGGTTCCCCTCATACTGCCTGAGCCATCTGAGGATTTGCTGCCACTTTCAACCCAAGAGAATCTCCCTCCTTTCAGCTGAACTCCTCCCTCTGCAGGCTGCTCAGGGGCTGAGCCCCAGAAAACCCAGCCCTCGTCCTCTGATGGGCTCGGAGCTGTTCCAACTGTCTCCTTCCTGGCTTCTTGCTGCTCCGCCCTGGTTCTAACATAACCTCAGCGCTGGAGTTGACCTCCCAGGGCCTGGGGCCCAGATCCACCAAATAGCCCTCCCCACTTCCGTGACTCTTCCTTCTGACCTCCGTCTAGCAAATTCTTCTCTGGGCTTCTGAAGCCACTAAATAAACAGACTGTCCTCAACAAGCCTTTTCTCACCATGATTCTTTTCTTATAGCCTTCCTCAGAAGAAGACATTTCTAAATGTCTGGCATACCATTAGTGGTAATGGAAACCAGAGTGTGTTGGCAATATTTGCTGAAATTTACAGTATTACACGTAGAGCTTTTCTCTTTTTTTTTTTTTTTTAATTTTTTAGACTTTTTTTTATGTGGACCATTCTTCTTGTAAGTCTTTATTGCACCGGTTACAATACTGCTTCTGTTTTATGTTTTGGGGTTTTTGGCCACAAGGCGTGTGGGATACTCCCCAGCCAGGCATCGAACCTTCGCCCCCTCCATTGGAAGGCGAAGTCTTAACCCCAAGGACACCCACAGGCAGACCTTTTCATTCCATGCTCTGCGTTCTCAGTATTTATTGGGAGGAAAGGATACTGCAAATTCACAAATTTTGTTGAAAAAGCTGGTTAACACAAAATTGTTTATCAGAAGATGGAATTAGCCACCACCTAAAACTGAATGGCTGACACTTGTTTATATGACTTATGATATACTCTCTGGGTGGATGGTAAGGGGCCTCCAGACAAACAGTACCAATGCCTGTGGGATCACTGTGGTTTTGTTATTATGTAGTGACAAAAAGTCAGGACACAAAATATCATAAGCAGGTGATCAAAACCATGTGTAGCTCAGAGGTGGATGAGCTGATGCTTCCTTAATATTCTATTTTTAATTTTAAACATTAGTAAACTTTTTTTTAAAAAAATACTCAGATTTGGGACACTGTGAGCACTCCTGAGTCTCAGGTGTGCTGGTCACGTGGGAACAGAAGTTCAAGGAGCAGTAAACACTCATGGTAGGTCCACTATCCCACCCGAAATCAAAAGCAAAGCACAGAAATGAGAACGCAGTATCCAGATGCCCTTCAGTCACATGAAGAAACAGATCACATCAGGATTCCCTGGCAGTCCAGAGGCTAAGACTCCGTGCTCCCAGTGCAGAGGGCCCAGGTCCGATCCTGGCCAGGAGACTAGATCCCACACGCTGCAGCGTGAGACCTGGTGTGCCGTGGCTAAGACCTGGTGCAGCCAAATAAATAAACATTAAAAAAAAAACAGATCACATCGAAGCCCCTTCCACAGTCGGTGGGAATGTAAATTGATACAGCCACTGTGGAGAACTCTGTGGAGATTTAGCAGAAAGCTATGACGACAGCTATCGTAAGACGCAGCAGTCCCGCTGCTGGGCATGCACCCTGAGAAAACCGTCATCGGAAAGAGACACATGCAGCCCGCGCTCACGGCAGCGCCGCTCAGCCTGCCCGCACCAGGGAGCGGCCTGCACGCCCGCTGACAGACGGAAGGATGAATGCAGTGGCGGCACGCGCTCACGGCGGGGCCGCGCTCCGCCGCGAAAGGAATGGACTTGAGCCAGTCCTAGTGAGGGGTGAGCCTGCAGCCTGACATGCAGAGTGAGCAAGTCAGAAAGAGAAGGATAAACACTGCACGCTGACACACACACACACACGGAACCCCGCAAAACCGCGCTGCTGAGCGCACCGACGGGCAGGGCGGCACAGAGACGCAGACAGGAAGAGCAGACCAGTGGGGGAGGGAGAGGCGGGTGAACTGAGGGAACAGCCCTGAATCACACGCACGACAGGCGTCAGAGAGACGGCCCGCGGGGAGCTCGCCGACGCGGGTCAGACAGACGGCCCGCGGGAAGCTCGCCGACGCGCGTCAGACAGAGGGGACATGAGAAGCTCGCCGCCGCGCGTCAGACAGACGGTTCTTGGGAAGCTCGCCGATGCGCGTCAGACAGAGGGGCCATGAGAAGCTCGCCGATGCGTGTCAGACAGACTCGCGGGAATCTTGCCGACGCGCGTCAGACAGACGGCCGTGGGAAGCTCGCCGACGCGCGTCAGACAGACGGTTCTTGGGAAGCTCGCAGATGCGCATCAGACAGACGGCCCGTGAGAAGCTGCCCTCTGGCACCGGGAGCTCGGCCCAGCGCTCCGTTAACGACCGAGCGGTGGGATGGGGTGAGGTGGGAGAGAAGGCCAAGAGGGCGGGGACGTAAGCCTACCTGTGCCCGAGTCACCTTACATGGCAGACACCACACAACATGGAAAAGCAATGATCCTCCAATTAAAAATAAAATTTTTAAAGAACCGATCATGTCAAGTCCAGCGTTGGATGTCAGGGGAAAATCACTTGCCTCGTTTTGCCAGATAGAGGACCAGAGGCCTCAGCCAAGAGCTTGGCCCTGCATTTAGTTTTCCGCCTGTGCTGCCCCTCCAGGACTGCTGGCGTTGTCAACACCAAGAAGAGTTGGGACAGAGCCTGAAACCGTCTGTGGGAGTCAATCTTGTCTCCCAGAAGCTCAGAGTTAGGAAAAGCCCTGCAGGGTACCAGAGAGGCCCAGGCCAAGAGCTGTGGAGGGAAACACAAAGACTGCACAGCCCGTCACCAAAGGGGCAGTGGGTGCGGGGGCTCTGCAGACAGGACTGTGTGTTCCAGGGGCAAGGATGATGAATATCATTCACTGGTGATCACCGGCAGCCAAACACTCCCACCTTGTGGGGAGGGATCTGTCTAAGGGGGGAAAAGACTCTTTCAACCATGGCACTGGGACAGCTGGAGACCCACATGGCCTTATTTCACACCATACACAGAAATTAACCAGAACGAGATCCAAGAGGGACTTCCCCGGCCGTCCAGTGCTTAAGAATCCACATTGCAATGAAAGGCACAGAGGCTCCACCCCTGCAGACCAGGATCCCACAAGCCGTGGACCCCAAGCCCATAAGCCACAACTAGAGAGCGGCTCCCGGGCCGCAGCTAAGACCCAGGGCAGCAATCAACAAACACATCAATCTCAACAGTAGACTCAAGACAAGTGCTAAGACTATGGAACTCTTAAAAGAAAACATAGGTGTAAATCTTCACCACCTTGGGTTTGGCAAAGGATTCTTAGATATGACACAAAAAGCAAAGCAACAGGAAAAAAATGGATAAATTGGACTTTATCAAATTAAAAACATTTGTGCTTCAAATAATATCACTATAAAAGTGAAAAGACAACACAGATTGGAAAAAAAATGTTTGCAAATTATGTATCTAAAATGGGCCTTTATGTGATCTATAAGAAAAGAAAGCTGAGTGGTGAAGAATTGACGCTTTTGAACTGTGGTGTTGGAGAAGACTCTTGAGAGTCCCTTGGACTGCGAGGAGATCCAACCAGTCCATCCTAACGGAGATCAGTCCTGGGTGTTCATTGGAAGGAGTGATGCTGAAGCTGAAACTCCAGTACTTTGGCCACCTGATTCGAAGAACTGACTCATTGGAAAAGACCCTGTTGTTGAGAATGATTGAAGGCAGGAAGAGAAGGGGATGGCAGAGGATGAGATGGTTGGATAGCATCACTGACTCAATGAACATGCGTTTGAGTAAACTCTGGGAGTCGGTGATGGACGGGGAGTCCTGGCGTGCTGCAGCCCATGGAGTTGCAGAGTCGGACACGACTGAGCAGATGAACCGAACTGATGTGATCTATACAAACTTCAGTCTGTCTGATGGTGATTGCCAATGATTTCCTCTCAGGAAATGAGAAATAGAAACCTTCCTCAAACTGATAAAGAACACCTACAGAAAACCTACAGGTAACATCATACCTAATGGTAAGAAACACAAAGCTTTCCCACTAAGATCAGAAACAAGGCAAAAACGCACCCCTCTCACCACTGCTTTCCAGCACCACGCTGGAAGCCGCAGTTAACACACGAAGACATGAAAAGGAAATAAAAGGCATACAGACTGGGAAGGAAGAAATAAAACTGTCCTTGCTCACAGGTGACATGATCGTATGTGGAGAAAATCCAAAATCATCAGGAACATCAACTCCCAGGGACAGACCTCCCACCCGTGTTCCCCGCCTCTTGTTTGCAGAAAAGGTCTAGCCTCCAAGGCCTTCCCTGAGTTCCAAAGGGCAAATCAGAGAAGCAAAAAAAAAGCAGAAGCAAAGGAAAACAGTCAAGCAAGACATAGTAGTAATAGTTTAGCCATAAACTACTTCCTCCTCAGCAGCTGTCGATCATGTCGTGAGCCACATCCTGGGGCTGCTTTGCAGACACTGAAACCCCCACCAGGTGGAAGAAGTTAAGTGCAGGCTGCCCACAAGCAGAGCTGGAACCAGGAGGGTGATGACTGAGGCTCTTGAAACATCACCCTATTACCTCACTCTATGACCTTTCTGAAGCTGGGCGCGAGCTAGTCACCCACCCTGTGACCCTCTCCCTCACACTGTCTTTAAAGACCTTCCCCGGGGAAATTCCGGCAGTTCAATGGTGAGGACTCCATGCTTTCACTGCTAAGGGCGCGGGTTCAATCCCTACAAGGAGGACTAAGATCCTGCAAGCCATGGCCATAAATAAATAAATGTAATTCGGAAAGAAAAAAAAAGCCCCTTCTCTGAAACCATGGGAGAGTTCAGGTCTTCTAAACCTGAGCTGCAAATTCTCCTTGCTTGATGCCTGCAGCAGACACGGCACTTCTTTCCGGCAGCCTGTGTCAGCACACTGGCTTTGCTGTGTGTTGGGCAAGCCGGCTCACGTTTGGTTTTGCAACAAACACCTTCTTGGGACAGTAGAAGTACAAAGGCACCTGCAGATAAGTGGGGGTCTGGGCTTTCTTTGGGACCCCATAGACAGAGCCACACACACCTATGAATGGCAGATATTGCAATCTAGAAAAGTCCGGGAAAGCTACAAATTCTGGAACGTTCTTTCCATTAATAAGTGCAAAACAAAATGGCAAGAGATCAAATTTAGAAACATGAGAGAGGAGATGGTGGACAGAGCCAGTGAGAGGCCAGGGACAGGAAGTGTGTGCACAAACACACACACACTCTCACTCGTGTGCCCTGGAGAAGTGGCACTAACAGGAAGTCAGTATATGATCCACCTGTCCTGGCAGGTATATAAAGACTCCTGGCCCAGGAGGCCCCACACTGAGCACCTTCTCTCTCTCCACCTGCTCCTCTAGCCTACTCCACCCTCAACCCACCAGAACCATGGGCTGCTCTGGCTGTTCCGGAGGCTGCGGCTCCAGCTGCTGTGTGCCTGTCTGCTCCTGTGTGCCCGTCTTCTCCTGCTCCGGCTGCGGCAAAGGGGGATGCGGCTCGTGTGGGGGCTCCAAGGGGGGCTGCGGCTCCTGTGGGGGGTCCAAGGGGGGCTGTGGCTCCTGTGGGGGTTCCAAGGGGGGCTGTGGCTCCTGTGGGGGGTCCAAGGGGGGCTGCGGCTCGTGTGGGGGGTCCAAGGGGGGCTGCGGCTCGTGTGGGGGCTGTGGCTCCAGCTGCTGTGTGCCAGCCTCCTCCTGCTCCGGCTGCAGCAAAGGGGGGTGTGGCTCCTGTGGGGGATCTAAGGGGGACTGTGGCTCATGTGGCTGCTCCCAGTCCAGCTGCTGTGTCCCTGTTTGCTGCTCCCAGTCCAGCTGCTGCAGACCCTGCTGCTCCCAGTCCAGCTGCTGTGTCCCCATTTGCTGCTCCCAGTCCAGTTGCTGCAAACCTTGTTGCTCCCAGTCCAGCTGCTGCAAACCTTGTTGCTCCCAGTCCAGCTGCTGCAGACCCTGCTGCTCCCAGTCCAGCTGCTGCAGACCCTGCTGCTCCCAGTCCAGCTGCTGCAGACCCTGCTGCTCCCAGTCCAGCTGCTGCAGACCCTGCTGCTCCCAGTCCAGCTGCTGTGTCCCCGTTTGCTGTCAGTGCAAGATCTGAAGCTGTGACCTTGAACCCCCGACAAGTGTCTCCAATCTGAGCTCCCATGGCCAGTGAGACACCCGGTATCCTCAGAACGCAGAGCCTCATGCATCTTCATCGGGAAAGGCACCGCCTGAGACTCTGGGTCCTGATGGCGCAGCAGGGCCACCTCGTGCTCTCTCCCCAACTTCTCATCCTCACCTCTGCTCTCTTACCTGGGGCTGAGCCAGAAACACCCCCCACTTTCCTCACTGGCTCCAAGGACCAATTAGTGCTGTTACTGCCAGAGACCAGCCCACCTCCCATTACCTCTCTTCACCACCTGTAATACCTGAACTGTGTGGGTTCAAGACCCCCAGGAGGTCGCTAACGCTCCCCAGTCCTGGGATTGCCCAGGACCCCCAGTCCATTTCCCCTCCTCCTGGACCTTGCTCTCCAGCACCTGCTCTCTCTGTCCTCTGTCCACCAAGGTCTGCTCCAGACCCCAAAGAACCCCTAAATAAACATGGTCTCCAACACACACCTGGGGCTCACTGTGGTTCTTTTTTACTTGCTCTGTAGACGAAACACCATAGAAACACCAGTGGAAGTGAAAACTGGTGAAGTCTCATGACATTTACAAATGTATGTATAGAAATAAATGAAAATGAAAACACAACAACCCAAAACCTATGGGACACTGTAAAAGCAGTGCTAAGGGGAAGGTTCATAGCATTACAGGCACACATCAAGAAACAAGAAAAAAGCCAAATAAATAACCTAACTCTACACCTAAAACAATTAGAGAAGGAAGAAATGAAGAACCCCAGGGTTAGCAGAAGGAAAGAAATCTTAAAAATTAGGGCAGAAATAAATGCAAAAGAAACTAAAGAGACCATAGCAAAAATCAACAAAGCTGAGAGCTGCGTTTTCTCAGAATGTGTCCTAAGGGACAATTCCTGGTTATTCCTCAGAAACACATGATAAGTCTATGAGTCAGATTATTATTTACAGAAGCGAGAACTTGGGCGGTGCCTGCAAATACAGCCAGTGTGATCCGGTGATGTAAGTTTTCCATCCTCAGGTGGGCATCAGGCAGAGGGCACGGACATCTGTGCGTCCTTGTCACCTGAAAGGATGGCTCTGGTGTCAGGAAGGACGCACTGGGACGTGGCCTTCTCTCAGCTTCTGCGCCCTCGGGACCTTAATAACACTCCGCTTTCATTGCTTGGCTGGTGCTCTGTTCTGCTCTGACGCAGTCCGAACCAGCCTCTTATGAGACTCTGAGCTTATCTCATGAACCTTTTTAAACTACACATTTATTTTGTTGCTGCTGAGCCACTAAGTCGTGTCCAAGTCTTTGTGACCCCACGAACTGCAGCACACCAGGGTTCCCTGTCCTTCACCATCTCCCGGAGTTTGCTCAGACTAACATCCATTGAGTCATTGATGCCATCCAACCGTCTCATCCTCTGTCTTCCCCTTCTCCTCCTGCTCTCAATCTTTCCCAGCATCAGGGTCTTTTCCAATGAGTCGGCTCTTCACATCAGGTGACCAAAGTATTGGAGCTTCAACTTCAGCATCAATCCTTCTAATGACTATTCAGGATTGATTTCCTTTAGGACTGACTGGTTTGATCTCCTTGCAGTCCAAGGGACTCTCAGGAGTCTCCTCCAGCACCACATTTTAAAAGAATCAATCCTTCGGTGCTCAGCTTTCTTTATGATCCAACTCTCACACCCATACATGACTGCTGGAAAAACCACAGCTTTGACTATACGGACCTTTGTCAGCAAAGTGATGTCTCTGCTTCTTAATATGCTGTCTAAGTTTGTCATAGCTTTTCTTCCAAGAAGCAAGTGTCTTTTAATTTCACATATTTTTGATTCAAAGATATGGTTTAAAATAACACATAAATGATAAAAAGAAATGATCCAGATTGTCTAAGTAATTCCTAAAGTAAGGCATTCTAGACCCCGGAACTCATGGCCTCTCAGAGGAGAAACATCTCTGGTTTTCAGAGGCTGCCAGCCCTCACCGGCTCCATGTGCACTTATTCAGCACTTGCGGGTACCAGGCCCTGTTCTGACTCAGGAAATAGCAGCAAACAGTGTAGACGACCTGCTCTCGAGATCTTGACTGTCCAGTCGAGAGGAGCAGACAGGAAGAGCATGATCAGCCCACAGGTTATGCTGGGTGCTGAGATGGCACCATGGAAACTGGAGGGAAGGCTGACAGGGCGAGCATCACCGGGGCCACAGCATCACAGTGCGGAGCTCACAGCCACATGGAGGACCTGTGGGCACTTGGGACACAGACGTGGGCGGCAGCCTCCTCCCCGTAAGACTAGAGCAGTGACGCTTCCCAAGGCCGGCAGGAGACAAGAAGGTTCTGGTTTATGGCAAAACTCTCCCCACCCATAGGGAAAAAAAAAAAGGAAAAATCTGTTTTTCACAAAGTTGAAATGGTGCAATGCAGTGACTTCCCTGGAGGTCCACTGGCTAAGACAACACTTAGCCAGGTGGGTGCTGGCAAAAGCTGAAAGCCAGATTAGTGTAAGCATTCTGTATTTGGGGGCCAGTGGGAAATAACATCCCACTATATCCTCTATCCTCTGTCCTAAAGGTCCACGGCTGAATTTGCCACTTCAGGAATTTGGAACCATGGACAGACAGCCACCAGGACAGGTGGTCTTTATGGGCCCATTTTCTTTTCTTTTTATTAAATATTTTAAATTAATTTAAAATGGCGGGGCAAGGGGTGGGGGACATGGATTCAATCCTTGATCAGGAAGCTAAGATCCCACATGCTGAGTGGTAAAAAGGAAGAAGAAAACTCAATGCAAAGAGCTAACCTTGCCACTGAGTTTCTATCTCTGCTCACAATCGAGGCGATACCTGACACTGGTTTCAGCGATGGGCGCTTTTCCACGGCCTCGATGGCAGAAATAAAAGCTGCCAACAATCAGTCGTTCCCTAGGACCGTTTTGTAAAATTCCATAGGCCCATGAAATCCAGAACCCTTAGAGCCACTCTCTTGGTCCTAATAAGACATGAGCCCCTGATGAGAAAGCCCCTCCGATAATGTGATTTGTTGGGGGATCCACTTTGCAATAGGAAAACACCCCGTGGACACTCACAGGAAAGCACACACAAGCTCTCAGATCAAACGTTGCTGATGGCGGCATTTTAACGTATGGGCTACCCAGGTGGCTCAGTGGTGATGAACCTGCCCGCCAACGCAGGAGATGCAAGAGACCAGTGGTTCGATCCCTGGATCAGGAAGATCCCCTGGAAGAGGAAATGGCAACCAGTATTCTTGCCTGGAAAATCCCACGAACAGAGGAGCCTGGAGGGTAGAGTCCACGGTGTCACGAAGAGTCAGACACAGCTTAGTGACGAGGCACGTGTGCACGCATTTTAACTACCCTCTTCGAAAACCAACTAGAATTACACTATTCACTTTACTTTTTAAGCAACTTGATTTTTTCCAATAACACATATTACCCTGGATACCCCTCCCAGGAAGTGGATGAAGGTCTGACTTTTATTCGGCTCTTTGTCTTTACACCTAGACAACCACAGTTTCCACGCTGGACTCACTTCTCTAGTGTCATCTTCTTAGGCAGCCTCCCACCGACCTCCCCCCACCCCAACCCCACCCAACTACCATGCTATCCCAGCCTCAGGGACACACCCAAAATACATGCAGGAGACATTCTGCATTGTTTGCAACAAAATAGGATGGTATTCTGCTCATTATCTGCAACTACATTTATCACTGATGCTGAAGCTGAAGCTCTGGTACTTTGGCCACCTCATGTGAAGAGCTGACTCATTGGAAAAGACCTTAATGCTGGGAAAGATTGAAGGCAGGAGGAGAAGGGGGCAACAGAGGATGAGATGGTTGGATGACATCACCGACTCAGTGGACATGAGTTTGAACAAACTCCGGGAGACAGTGAAGGACAGGGAAGCCTAACAAACTGCGGTCCGTGAGGTCACAAAGAGTCGGACTCGACTTACTGACTCAACAACAACGCATTTATCACTAACCAATGCCTCAGGGAAATTTCTCCCATCCAACTGATGTGGCTCATCTAATCTCCTTAAAGGGCATTATTATTGGTTTCTAATTGGCTGGTATTTTTTGGCCAATGCTAATCTAAATATAAAGTATCTATGTGTGTGTTTATGTTTGCTTTTATTTTTAGCGATTTGAAGTCAAATTGTATTGATATCACCTGTTTTAGTTGTTGTTTTCAAGAAAAGGAAACTGTAACAATTTATATTCCCAGAAAAAGCGTATAAGGGCACCCTCTTCTTCAAATTCACCAGAAGTAGTTGCTATTATTCTTGTTAATTTTTTCCCAACTGGTAGACATAAATAATTCATTCTTACTTTGATTTGCTTTTATCTGACTACCAAGGAATTTGATCTACTTTTCGTTGGGGGCGGCAGAGGATAAAACGTTTAGATAGCATTACTGACTCAATGGACAAGAGTTTGAGCAAACTCGGGGAGATAGTGAAGGACAGAGACGCCTGGCCAGCTCCAGACCAAGGGGTCACAAAGAGTCGGACACAACTGAACACAACAATTTGCTCTTCATATAACTGCCTATTTTCTATTGGATTGTTTGTACTCTACCTGTGAATTTGTAAGAGCTGTTAATGACTATAGATCTTAGAACTGATAAATGACTCCAGCAGGTTTTCAGGCTACAAAGTCAACATGCAAACCTTGATTGCATGTCTGTTCACTTATAGTGAACAATCAAATTAAGAATGCGATTCCGTAGTTCCACAAAGAATAAAATACTTTGGAGTAAATTTAACAAAGGAAGTGTGAAACTGATGTTCTGCAGATGAGAAAACACTATGGAAAGAAACTAAAGATCCAAGTAAATCAAAAACTGTCACGTGTTTGCTGTGTTTATGTGCCTCTAAAAGTCTGCGTTGAAGCCCTAAGCCCCAGTTTGGCTGTATTTGGGGGTGGGGCCTCTAAAGGAGGTCATTAAGGTTAAGTGAGGTCACAAGGGTGGGCCTTCATCCTGTATGAAGTGTCCTTTTTTTTTTTTTTGGTCATATCTCTAGGTTCTCAGCAATGAAAGTGCCAAATCCTAACCACTAGACAGGGAACTTCTAGGAGAAGGGTCTTTATGAGAAGAGAGAGCAGAGAACCCTCTCCTCCTCCCTCCCTCTCTCTCTCTGTCTCTCCATCTCTCTGTCTCTCCTCTCTTTCTCTCTCTGTCTCTCTCTTTCCCTTCCCCCACGCCTGTGCACCCACATCCTAAGGAAAGACCATGTGGAAAACACAGAGAGAAGGCAGCCATTGACAACCCAAAGGGCAAGCCCTCACCAGAAGCTGAGTCGGGCAGCATGTTGATTTGGACTCCAGCCGCCAGAACTGTGAGAAAATAAATTTCTTTTCTTTAAGCCATGAGTCTATGGTACTTTGTTGTGGCAGCTCAGGCTGACAAATATAGCCTTCATGTATCAGAAGATTTAGTGATGCTGAGATGGCAACACTTCCCAAATTGATCTACAGATTCAATGAAACCTCCATCAGAATCCCAGCTGGCCTCTTTGTAGAAACTGAGAAGTTGATCTTAACATGCACATGGGAACTCAAGGGACCCAAAACAGGCAAAACAGCCCTTCCAAAGAGAAACACAGTTTAAAAGCATAATTAAAAAACATAGCTAAAAAGGAGAATCACATTTCCTGATTCCAAAACTTACTACAAAGCTCTTGTAGTCAAGACAGTGTGGTCCCAGCAGGACAGGCACACAGGCCAATGGAATAGACTCGAGAGCCTGGAGGCAAACCTCCGTCTGTGACCAGCGACTGTTGACAAGGATGCCCAGATCAACAAGGAAAGGATAGTCCTTCAACAAGCAGTGCTGAGGGGCTTCCCCGGAGGTCCAGTGGTTGGGGCTCCGTGCTTTCACTGCCAAAGACCCAGGTTCAACCCCTGGTTGGGGAACTAAGATCCAACAAGCTGAGCAGCACAGCCAAAAAGGAAAAAAAAAAAAAAAAAAGAATGATGCGGAGAAGACTGGACCTCCACACTTTTAGAAGACATGGGGGTAAATTTTCATGACCTTGAATTTAGCGATGGTTTCTTAAGTATGACACCAAAACACAAGCAACAAAAAAAAGAAAATCACACTTTTCTGAAGTTTTGACAGTTTGTGCATCAAAGGACACGACCAAAAAAGTGAAAAGATAACCAGCAGAATGGGGAAAATATTTACACATCACATATCTGTTAGGGCCTAGTAACCAGAATATATTAAGAATTCTTACAACTCAAAAATAAAGAGACAGATAACCCAATGAAAAAGTGGACAAATGATCTGAACAGATATTTATCTGAAGAAGGTCTAGAAATGGCCAACAAGCACATGGAAAGGTTTGCAGCATCATTAGTTATCAGGGAAATTTAAACCCAAACCACAATGAGATACCAGGAGAGGCCATCACAATGAGAAGCGCAGGCACCGCGAGAGAGTATCTGCCGCAACTACATAAAGCCCACGCCCAGCAGCAAAGATGCCGTGCAGTCAGAAATAAATACACACATGCACTGTTTAAAGAGATAATGGGAGAAAACCTGGTGACCTTGGGTTTAGTGAGGACTTCTTAGACACATCAAAAATGTAATCCATAAAAAACAATAGGCTGCACTTCATTAAAATTAAAAATACCTGCTCTGCAAAAGCACTGTTAAGAGAATGAAAAGACAAGCCACAGCCAGGGGTAGAAGTTAAAAAATCTTTCCAAAGCATGTCTCAGATACAGGACTGGTATCCAAAATACACAAAGAATTCTTAAACTTGACAAAAGGAAACGAACAACTTAAAATGAACAATTTAAAAGTGTGCAAAAGATCTGAAAGGACACATCCCCAAAGAGATGTCAGATGACAAATAAGCCCATGAAAACAAGCCCGTGGGGTAGACCATTCAGGAGTGGCAATTATAAGTGAAAATGAGATACCACTACGGACACTCTGGTAGGAATGCAAAACGATGCAGCCACTTCTGCAGTTTCTCGAAAAATTAAACACGCTCTTACCTTACTAGTCAACACTCACATTCCTTGGTATTTACCCAAAGGAGTGGAAAAATGGTGTCCACACAAAAGCCTGCAGATGGATGTTCACAGCAGTATTACTAATAATGACCAAAAATTGGAAGTCACCAAGATGCCCTTGAGTAGGTGAGTGGATAAATAAACTGTGGTCCATCCAGACAGTGGAATATTACTCAGCGCTAAAAAAGAAATGATCTATCAAGGCAGGAAAAGACAGAGAGGAACCTTAAAAGCATGCTACTAAGTGAAAGAAGCCAATCTGAAAGGCTTACACACCGTATGACCCCAACCACACAACCTTCTGGGAAAGGCGAAGCTGTGCAGACTGTAAGCAGATCAGGGTTTGTGGGGGTGGGTGATGGTAAGGAGACGAGATGAGCAAATGGAGGGCAGAGAATGTTTAGGGCAGTGAAACTATCATTCTGTATAACACAACACTCGTCGAAACCCACAGGATGTATGACACGAAGAGTGAACTCTAACGTAGACTATGGGAACCTCCCTGGTGGTCCAGTGGTTAAGAGTCCAGTCTTCCAATGCAGGAGACATGGGCTCAATATCTGGTCGGAGAACTGAGATTCCACATGCTGAGGGGCAATTAAACCCGTGTGCCACGACTAGAGAGCCCTTGAACTCACAACTACTGAGCCAACATGCTGCAGCTAAGACCTGATACACCCACAAATGAATAAATAAAATAAAACACGGGCTTTGGTTAAGTAATGATAGATCAGTATTGGCTGATCAACTGCAACCAATGTACCACACTAATGGAAAATGTTAAAAAATATATATATATGGGAAATCGTATGGGTGGAAATAAAGGGTGTGTAAGGGAATCCTCTGTACTTTTTACTCCATTTTTTCTGTCAACCTAAAACTGTCCCAGAAAAATAAAGTCTATGAAATGTTTGTAAATCTTTGGGTGTGCCTCTGACTCCCCTTAGAGACTCTTCAGTCTTGTTGTCGCTTACTTGTCATGCCTCCACACCAGCAGCTCCATCTTGTTGGGAACTGGTGCCCAGGCCTCCAATTCCATCACCCGTTAAGTGGGATCTCAGACCTCTCGCTGCCCCGTGGCATCCACGCCATCTGCTAGGACACCTGTGCTGGCTGCATTCTCACAGGACGTGGAAGGGTCTCTGGGCTCTGGCCCTGGGGACCATTAGGCAGCACAAAGGGAAGGTCAGACCCCCACCAGGGCATCAGGTGGAATCCACTCTGCTCCGCCGTGTTCGTACTGTGCTCCTGGAAGTAGAGAGGACTCTGCCCCTGTTCTCCCGGAAGTAGAGAGGACTCTCCCACTGTGCTCCTGGAAGTAGAGAGGACTCATGTTTCCTTCTTCTTACCTCCTTGGGGACAGAGAGTGAGGACACTTGACCTGACTCCCACTCTGCTCCGGGGTCCTCTGTGGTCCACATAAAGACAGACACGAATACCAATGAAACAGAATTGAGAGCGTAGAAACAAACTCTCATCTATATGACCAGTGACTGTTGACAAGGATCCAAGTCTCCCTCCAGACCCACTGCATCCCAATATTTCCCCAGGCCAGGGTCCTGACTCTTTCCTACTTCTCTTCAAGTCCAGAGTTTCAAGGAAAGCCTGAAACTTCATCCATAACCCCATTCATGACCTCCCTGCCTGCTGCCCTTGAAAAACACATGGGTTGGAACCAAAGTGGACAACAGAGGAGACATGCTACATATTTAAGCTGCCATCTTCCTAGAATCCCCTCCAAATTTTATTTCTGAATAGAGATGCAAATTTTCTAAATATTAATCAACAGAATCCAACACTGTATCAAACTAAACATACACTATGACCAACGTGGGTTTATTCCAGGCATGCAAGGATGGTTCAATACCAGGAAATCTAGTCAAACCCACAGATGTAGAGCTCACTATCTGACTGTTTACTAAGAAGCCCTGAGATAAGGGTACAACCAAACATTCGTGCTGCAGATTGGTGAGGGAACTTGACTGTGTAATCAAGTAGAAGACAAACTTCACGAGGAGAAAGGTGCATCTTTACCGATAGCATTGTGTATTTGCAGGGTTCCTTCTCAGGACCAGAATCAGAGGGAGACACTGAAAGAAAAGCAGGAAAAAAGGCAGGGAATTCTCATGAAAAGGGAGGATGCCCAGCCAAGGGCAGCTAGGTTGGGGGCTCAAGGAGGAGCTGGTGCCCAAGTGGATTCGGGTGTACTGATACCTGGGACACAGGCTTAAGTCTTCCTTTTCAGTAGAGTAATCCTCTTACGCCCTCTTCAGGGCTTAAAACCATCCCTTCAAACAGTGTCCTTGAATCACCAATGGTTTGGTGACTAGAGGGGAACCTCTCTTCCTCACATGGAGCAAGGTTGGGAGGGAGGACCAGAAGCCAAAAGAAGCAGCATCAGGAGGGGATGGTTTGAATGAAGAGGGGAAGAACAGGACCAAAGACCCTTGGGAAGGGCAAAACCACCCAGGGAGGGAAAGGGGCTCCCTTATAACACCAGGAAGGGGGTTGTTGTCCAGTCACTCAGCCGTGTCTGCGACCCCATGGACTGCAACACACTAGGCTTCCCTGTCTTCTGAGTTCCCTGTCCTCCCGAGTTCTGCATCCTTCCGAGTTCCCTGTCTCCTGAGTTTGCTCAAACTCATATCCATTGAGTCCATGATGCCATCCACCCACCTGTCCTCTGTCACCCCCTTCTCCTCTTGTCCTCAGTCTTTCCCAGCATCAGTCCACTTACCAATGAGTCAGATGAGGGGATTGGGGCTATAATCCTTCTTATTTGGATATTAAAGAAAAGGGCATTCCCAGAGAACTGACAGAGGCTCTGGTAAAAAGAGGCAAAACTACCGACATACTTGTTCATGCCTAGAAACCAAACAAAAAGCCATCTTCAGGTGACAGGATTACAGGCAATCTGCTTTCTTCTCTAGTTTTTTTTTTTTTTTTTTTTTTAACTGTTTCCAGTAAAGACCAAGAATGATCTTTAAACTCTACTCATGTAAGATTAACACTGTCAGGGAGAAGCCAACACAGCAAAGCTAAGAGCACCTGAGTGGACTCTGTCATCTGTAGGTCATCTGAGGTCAGCAGAGAGGCCAGGTGACTAGTGCCCTGGAGCCCCTGGGGAAGCACTGAAGCCTGAGGTCCTAAGTACAGGGGCCAAGAAAAAGGGGAAGAGAATAAAGAGGAAACAAGGAAAGTGGATGCTTCCTCCCGAGCTAGGAGGAAGTAGGAAGCAGCAAAAGGGAAAACAGGGCTAGAAAAAGCATAAAAACAGTCACAAGGAAGTGAGCATGTGCCCAGCATCACACCTGACCCTGCAGATATATAGAGGCTCCTGGCCCAGGAGGCCCCACACTGAGCACCTTCTCTCTCTCCACCTGCTCCTCTGACCTGCTCCACCCTCAACCCACCAGAACCATGGGCTGCTCTGGTTGCTCCGGAGGCTGCGGCTCCAGCTGCTGCGTGCCTATCTGCTCCTGTGTGCCAGCCTGCTCCTGCTCCGGCTGTGGCAAAGGGGGCTGCGGCTCGTGTGGGGGGTCTAAGGGGGGCTGTGGCTCCTGTGGGGGGTCTAAGGGGGGCTGTGGCTCGTGTGGGGGCTGTGGCTCCTGTGGGGGGTCTAAGGGGGGCTGCGGCTCCTGTGGAGGCTGCGGCTCCAGCTGCTGTGTGCCCGTGTGCTGCTGTGTGCCAGCCTGCTCCTGCTCCGGCTGTGGCAAAGGGGGCTGTGGCTCGTGTGGGGGGTCTAAGGGGGGCTGTGGCTCCTGTGGGGGGTCTAAGGGGGGCTGTGGCTCGTGTGGGGGCTGTGGCTCCTGTGGGGGGTCTAAGGGGGGCTGCGGCTCCTGTGGAGGCTGCGGCTCCAGCTGCTGTGTGCCCGTGTGCTGCTGTGTGCCAGCCTGCTCCTGCTCTGGCTGCGGCAAAGGGGGGTGTGGCTCCTGTGGCTGCTCCCAGTCCAGCTGCTGCAAGCCTTGTTGCTCCCAGTCCAGCTGCTGCGTCCCCGTTTGCTGCTCCCAGTCCAACTGCTGCAAGCCTTGTTGCTCCCAGTCCAGCTGCTGCAGACCCTGCTGCTCCCAGTCCAGCTGCTGCGTCCCCATTTGCTGTCAGTGCAAGATCTGAGTCTCTGCCCCCAGACCTTGTGTTCCTCATGTTTGGAATCTTGTGTTCTTATGGCTTTCCTGCATCAACTCCCTTCCACACATCCTCCCTGATTTACCCACAGTCTCCTCTCTTCCTCGCTCATGTACACATCTCCCTCCAGGCTCAACACTGGGGCCTGTCTTTACCCTCCTCTCCAGGGAGATGTGTATTTTCGGTCACAGGAGACGCATCTCCTTGGCATCAGATGGCCCTTCTGAGTCATGTGTGGGTCACCTTCTGCTCTTCCTGGGCCAGCTGGGACCCTGTAAGGCCAGGTCCATGTTCTGAGTGATGGCCAAAGATCCTCCTTCCCTGGGCCCTCTGCTCCCTATGAGAGCTTCCTTCCTTCCTTCCTGCTGCCTCCAGCTCCCTGTTTATAAAAATAAGAACTGAATTCCCTCTAATAAACATCTCCCATCTCTGACACCAACTGTGACTGTTTTCCTTTCACCCTGTTTCTTGGGTGATGACGATTAGCGGCTTCTTTGTAAATGTGCTCTGGGATCCTGAGAATCGTGCTGGGAGGTCCAGGCTGGAACGCCCACATGTTCACAAACCATCTACTAGTTTCTGTCTTCCCAGCAGTCCCCAAATAGCCTCACCCTCTCTGCTTCCAGAACAAGAGGGCTCAGCCCTGGGGGAGTGGCAGTGGGGGGGTGGGGGGTGGCAGAGGCGTCTACCCAGGAGGTCCTGATGGGCAGACAGTTCTGAGCACTGACACCCATCGAGTAGGGATATGGTATGTGTACCCAGTTGGGTAAAAGACGCCCACTCTCCCATCTCCTTCTCCTCCCAGGTCCCAGGACAGGAAATGCTGGTCCTCAGAAAGACCACAGAGCCAGCCACGGTTGGGGAGAGGAGGTGTAAAACACCAGGATATCCTAACCATCAAGCCACATTTCACCTTTTATAAATTATTGAATGAAAAATCCTTCAAATTCTATAGTGCTTTACAATTTTCACAAGTCTGACACACAGATCAATGAGACAGGATAGAAATAAACCCATGCTGCTGCTTCTGAGTCGCCCAGTTGTGTCTGACTCTGCGACCCCATAGACTGTACCCCACCAGGCTCCTCTCTACATGAAATTCTCCAAGAAAGAGTACTGGAGTGGGTTGCCATGCCCTCCTCCAGCAGATCTTCCAACCCAGGGATCGAACCCAGGTCTCCCGCATTGCAGGCAGATTCTTTACCCCTGAGCCACCAGGGAAGCCCCATTAACCCATGTACATATAGTCAATTAATCTATGACAAAGGGGGCAAGAATATACAGTGGAGAAAAGACAGTCTCTTCAATAAGTGCTGCTGGAAAAGCTGGACAGCTACCAGTATAAGAATGAAATTAGCACATTCTTTAACACCATATACAAAAATAAACTCCAAGTGGATTAAAGACCTAAATGTAAGAGCAGATACTATAAAACCCTTAGAGGAAAGCACAAGCAGAACACTCTGACATTAATCACAGCAATATTTTTTGGCTCCGTCTCTCACAGTAAAGGCAGTAAGAGCAAAAATAAACAAACAGGACCTAATTCAACTTAAAGGCTCTTGCACGTCAAAGGCAACCATCAACAAGATGAAAAGACAACAAAATGAATGCGAGAAAATATTTGCAAATGATATGGCAGATAAGGAGTTAATGTCTAACACACACAATCAGGTCACACAACTCAACATCGAAAAGAAAAATAACCCAATTTTTAAAAAGGACAGAAGAACTGAATAGATAATTTTGCAAACAGGAAATGCAGATGGCCAACCAGCACGTGAGAAGATGCTCACCAGCAATAACAATCAGGGAGATAAAAGTCAAAACCACAGTGAGATATCACCACCCACAGATCAGCATGGCCATCACCAAAGAGGAAACAGGTAACAAGCTGGTGAGGGAGTGGAGAACAAGGAACCCTTGCACACTGTGGGTGGAAAAGCAAATTGGTGCCGCCACTGTGGAGAAGAGTACAGAGCTTTCTCAAAATACCAAAGCTAGAACTACCATGCGACCCAACACTTCCACTCCTGAGCATATATCTGAAAGAAACCAAAAACACTAATTTGAAAAGATACATGCATCCCAGTGTTCATAGCAGCACTATTTACAACAGCCGTAAGTTGTATGGAGACAGCATATGTGCCCACAAGTGTTCAACACTTAAACATTAGGGTTTCCAATGCATAGTCTTTTCTGGGCTCCTCTTCTGTCCCTTCATCTATTTATCTGTTTCGGTGCTGGTAGCAAACTTTTAGCATCTGAGAGTTTAAGAACACCTTAGTATCTGCCAGAGGGCTCACTCTTGCCCGTTATTCATAACTGCCTCAGTTACTCATCAACTTTACATAGAAGTTTTAGATCTATGCAGAAATTTCAAAATTAAATCCTTCTGGGACTTCTATTGGAACTGAACTAATATGGAGCATAATATGGGGGAATTAACATTTTATAACGTTAATTCTTTCCACCCCAAACATAGTATCAGTTCAGTTCAGTTGCTCAGTCGTGTCCGACACTTTGCCACCCCATGGACTGCAGCACACCAGGCGTCCCTGTCCATCACCAACACCCAGAACTTGCTCAAACTCATGTCCATCAAGTCGAGATGCCATGCAAATACAGTATACTCCACCATTTATTCAGTTCCTCTAAGTTCTTAAAAAAAAAAAAATCAAAGAGGGATTGCCCTGGTGGTCCAATGGCTAATATTCCCAGCAGATTTTTACACTTTGCCCTTAGGGGTCTCAGGCATTCTTTACAGATCAATCCTTTGATATGTAAGATTTTGTTGGTATTTTAAATAATGGCTTACTCTCCTTTGGATTCTCTAATTATTTCTGGTGAAAAGGAATGCTCTGTTCTTGTTGGTTGATCTGGAAACCTTGAAAACATGAACTTGGCTTTGCTGCTTGCTGGTTCTTCGAGGCTGTGATTTATTTATTTATTTATTTTTCATTTATTTTTATTAGTTGGAGGCTAATTACTTCACTACATTGCAGTGGGTTTTGTCATATATTGACATGAATCAGCCATGGAGTTTCATGTATTCCCCATCCCGATCCCCCCTTCCACCTCCCTCTCCACCCGATTCCTCTGGGTCTTCCCAGTGCACGAGGCCCGAGCTCTTGTCTCATGCATCCCACCTGGGCTGGTGATCTGTTTCACTATAGATAATATACACGTTGTTCTCTCGAAACATCCCACCCTCACCTTCTCCCATAGAGTCCAAAAGTCTGTTCTGTACTTCTGTGTCTCTTTTTCTGTTTTGCATATAGGGTTATCATTACCATCTTTCTAAATTCCATATATATGTGTTAGTATGCTGCAATGTTCTTTATCTTTCTGGCTTACTTCACTCTGTATAATGGGCTCCAGTTTCATCCATCTCATTAGAACTGATTCAAATGAATTCTTTTTAACGGCTGAGTAGTATTCCATGGTGTATATGTACCACAGCTTCCTTATCCATTCGTCTGCTGATGGGCATCTAAGTTGCTTCCATGTCCTGGCTATTATAAACAGTGCTGCGATGAACATTGGGGTGCACGTGTCTCTTTCAGATCTGGTTTCCTCGGTGTGCATGCCCAGAAATGGGATTGCTGGGTCATATGGCAGTTCTATTTCCAGTTTTTTAAGAAATCTCCACACTGTTCTCCATAGTGGCTGTACTAGTTTGCATTCCCACCAACAGTGTAAGAGGGTTCCCTTTTCTCCACACCCTCTCCAGCATTTATTGCTTGTAGACTTTTGGATAGCAGCCATCCTGACTGGCGTGTAATGGTACCTCATTGTGGTTTTGATTTGCATTTCTCTGATAATGAGTGATGTTGAGCATCTTTTCATGTGTTTGTTAGCCATCTGTATGTCTTCTTTGAAGAAATGTCTGTTTAGTTCTTTGGCCCATTTTTTGATTGGGTCATTTATTTTTCTGGAATTGAGCTTCAGGAGTTGCTTGTATATTTTTGAGATGAATCCTTTGTCTGTTGCTTCATTTGCTATTATTTTCTCTCAATCTGAGGGCTGTCTTTTCACCTTACTTATAGTTTCCTTTGTTGTGCAAAAGCTTTTAAGTTTCATTAGGTCCCATTTGTTTATTTTTGCTTTTATTTCCAATATTCTGGGAGGTGGGTCATAGAGGATCCTGCTGTGATTCATGTTGGAGAGTGTTTTGCCTATGTTCTCCTATAGGAGTTTTATAGTTTCTGGTCTTACATTTAGATCTTTAATCCATTTTGAGTTTATTTTTGTGTATGGTGTTAGAAAGTGTTCTAGTTTCATTCTTTTACAAGTGGTTGACCAGTTTTCCCAGCACCACTTGTTAAAGAGGTTGTCCTTTTTCCATTGTATATCCTTTCCTCCTTTGTCGAAGATAAGGTGTCCATAGGTTCGTGGATTTATCTCTGGGCTTTCTATTCTGTTCCATTGATCTATATTTCTGTCTTTGTGGTTTTTTGAAAAAATAAACAAAATTAACAAACCATTAGCAAGACTCATTAAGAAACAAAGAGAGAAGAACCAAATCAACAAAATTAGAAATGAAAATGGAGAGATCACAACAGACAACATTGAAATACAAAGGATCATAAGAGACTACTACCAGCAGCTCTATGCCAATAAAATGGACAACTTGGAAGAAATGGACAAATTCTTCGAAAAGTATAACTTTCCAAAACTGAACCAGGAAGAAATAGAAAACCTTAACAGAGCCATCACAAGCAAGGAAATCGAAACTGTAATCAGAAATCTTCCAGCAAACAAAAGCCCAGGACCAGATGGCTTCACAGCTGAATTCTACCAAAAATTTAGAGACGAGCTAACACCTATCTTACTCAAACTCTTCCAGAAAATTGCAGAAGGTAAACTTCCAAACTCATTCTATGAGGCCACTATCACCCTAATTCCAAAACCAGACAAAGATGCCACAAAAAAAGAAAACTACAGGCCAATATCACTGATGAACATAGATGCAAAAATCCTTAACAAAATTCTAGCAAACAGAATCCAACAACATATTAAAAAAATCATACACCATGACCAAGTGGGCTTTATCCCTGGAATGCAAGGATTTTTTAATATCCGCAAATCAATCAATGTAATAAACCACATTAACAAATTGAAAGATAAAAACCATATGATTATCTCAATAGATGCAGAGAAAGCCTTTGACAAAATTCAACACTCATTTATGATTAAAACTCTCCAGAAAGCAGGAATAGAAGGAACATACCTCAACATAATAAAAGCTATATATGACAAACCCACAGCAAGCATTACCCTCAATGGTGAAAAATTGAAAGCATTTCCCCTGAAGTCAGGAACAAGACAAGGATGCCCACTCTCACCACTACTATTCAACATAGTGTTGGAAGTTTTGGCCACAACAATCAGAGCAGAAAAAGAAGTAAAAGGAATCCAGATAGGAAAAGAAGAAGTGAAACTCTCGCTGTTTGCAGATGACATGATCCTCTACATAGAAAACCCTAAAGACTCTATCCGAAAATTACTAGAGCTAATTAATGAATATAGTAAAGTTGCAGGATATAAAATTAACACAGAGAAATCCCTTGCATTCCTATACACTAACAATGAGAAAACAGAAAGAGAAATTAAGGAAACAATACCATTCACCATTGCAACAAAAAGAATAAAATACTTAGGAGTATATCTACCTTAAGAAACAAAAGACCTATACATAGAAAACTATAAAACACTGATGAAAGAAATCAAAGAGGACACAAACAGATGGAGAAACACACCGTGTTCATGGATTGGAAGAATCAATATTGTCAAAATGGCTATTCTACCCAAAGCAATCTACAGATTCAATGCAATCCCTATCAAGCTACCAACGGTATTTTTTGAGGCTGTGATTTAAATCATCACGTTCTTTACAAGAGGGTAAGGACGTCCCTCCTCCCATCCTCCGCTGAGAGCAGGGCCGAGCTCGCTGCCAGGCTTCCCCAGAGTGTCTGCAGTTTCCCCCAAGGGTTTCAGGGTTACGTTGACTGCGTGGGTGGGAACGCCACCATTCCATGCATTCGCCGCTGATCTTTCCAGCCCCCACGGGGACCAGAACCGCCTTGAGGACCCAGACTCTGGTCAGAAGGCCCTGGTCCAGGCCCTGCAGGTATATCCTCATCTGTGAAGACCCCCGCCCCGCACGCTGGACCCCCGCCCCGCCCGCTGGACCCCCGCCTCCAACAGCTCGGCTTGTGCAGCTCCTCTGAGCAACAGCGCCTTCAAGATCTCCTCTGTTGGGGCCGGAGGGTCCCCCGGCCCCTGCAGGGGACCAACTTGGACACCCCGCATCTCCCGCTCCGGCTCAGCCCTCCACGGGCCCTGGGGGGTCCCCTGCCTCCACAATGGGGGCGGGGAGCGGGGCAGGGCAAGGAGGAGAGGCCCAGAGGACGGGCGCCGCCACTGGGCGCGTCCTGCTCCTCCCGGCCGCTAGGGGGAGCAGTCTGAGGAGACACCCCCAGGGTCAGCGTCTAAGGCGGAAGTGGAGGCAGGCAGGTGAGGGGCGGCTTCTACTGAGAGCAGGAGGGCAGGGCGCCGCCGACGGGGCTGGGCGAGGCGGGGACTGCCCCCCGCACAGACCCCCGACCTTTCCTCAGGGTGTTCAGAACAAGGCAACAGGCTTAAATCGAGGTGCTTCTGCTCCCCTATGTCGCCACACTGAGACAAGGCTGATGACGGTTGCAGCTTCTCCCAGGAATGGAATGTTGGACCCGTCCGTCAGGAACGGCCTGGTCAGCTCTGGTGACGTCGCGGCCTGCTCGACACCTGCGGCCCCGAAAGAGACCGACCTGCTCACAGCCAGCCCACTCTGGGCTACCGCGACTGCCTCCGGCCTGCAGAAGCTTCCCTGGGCAGAGCTCCTTGGAGTTCCTTCTGTCTGCTGGACCGGGTGCTGCGAGTCACAGCGTGCTGAATAAAGGAAACAAGATCTTCAAATTGCAGTTCAGTTCTGTTTTTAACACAGGGAAAAAGTAGGCCAGAAAAAATCCAAACACCAGCAAGGCAGCTGACGAACCCCAGCTCTGGCTTCACTGGACGATTCCCACAGGTTAAGCACAGATGAACTGTGAGCTCACAACCCAACATTAAACACCGCAGGAAACACCAAACCACGCAGGATGGATGTTTTCTCAGCCCGAACAACAAGCAGCCAATTTAGAACCCTGGAACCTCAAAGACAGGGATGGACGAATAGAATACACTTCAAATATTTAAGCATTAAAAATTACAAAGGTATCAAACAAGTGCAAACAGGGCAGGCACTTCCCTGGTGGCCCAGTGGTTAAGAGTCTGTGCTTCCAACACCGGGGGCGTGGGTTTAAACCCTGGTCAGGTAACTAAGACCTACATGTCACAGCCAAAAAAAAAAAAAAAAAGAGCAAAGGCATCTTTGGAAAAAGACAAAGTAGAACTTCTGACAATTAACATTCAAAGTAGCTTCCAATCAGCTATGGTTGAAGAGAAAGCTGAATCCAGAGAAAATACCCAGAATGCCACAGGAGATGAAACAGAACCCGAGAAAGTCGCCTCCAATACACGGGGACAGGTCAGCAGGTCCTCAAAGACCCAACCACACAACCAACAATTCTCCCGGGCATCCACTCAAGAGACATGAAAACACACACCAGCACAAAAGCTTGAATGCAAATGTGTAGTGGCATTACCCAAGAGAGCCAAAAAGTGGAAACAATCCAAATATCCATCAACAGGTAGATGGGTAAATACCAGGTGGACCATCCACACAATGGAATGACACTTGGTAATAAGGAGTGAAGAAATGAAGTAGTGACGACAGATTGATGCATTGACAATATGTGAAAAAAAATGAAAGTGAGAGTGTTAGTTGCTCAGTCGTGTCCCACTCTTTGCGACCCCATGGACTATAGCCCACCAGGCTCCTCTGTCCATGGGATTTCCCAGGCAAGAGTGCTGGAGTGGGTTGCAGGTCCCTTCTCCAGGGGATTTTCCCATCCAGGGATCGAACAGGCAGATTCTTTTGACAACATGGATGAGCCCTAAATTCAACATGCCAAGGGAAGGAAGCCGGTCACAAAAGATCTCACATAGTATCATTTATGTGAAATGTCCAGAACATACAAATCTAGAGACAGAAAGTAACCTAGGATGGGGGAGGGGCAGGGGTGTAGGGTTCGGGAGGAAAGGGGAGTGACAATAATGGGTGTGGGGTCTCTTTGGAGGTGATGAAATGTTCTAAATTTGATCACGGTGATGTCTGTACAGCATCATCATGGAACTGTGCTGTATGATTTTTTTTTTTCTTTTGACCATGCAGCTTGTGGGATCTTAGTTTCCTGCTCAGGGAGGGACCCTGCGCCCTCTGCAGTGAAAGCACCCAGTCCTAACCACTGGACTGCCAAGGCGCTCCCTGAATTGTGTGCCTTAAATGGATGAATGGTGTGATATGTGAATTTTATGTCAGTAGAGCTGTTTTTTTAAAAAAAAAAAAAAAAAAAAAAAAAAAAAAACATGGCCAGAGCAGCATGACATTTGTCCATTTGGAGAATAGACAGACTGAGGACAGGCCATTTCCAAAGAGAATCTCCCGAAACAGTGAGAAAAAAGCACTGACTTCCCCAATGGCTCAGTGGTAAAGAATCCATCTGGAAAGCAGGAGACACTGGTTTGATCCCTGGGTCGGGAAGTTCCCCTGGAGGAGGAAACGGCAACCCACTCCAGCATTCTTGCCTGGAGAATCACCATGGGCAGAGGAGCTGGTGGGCCGCAGTCCAGGGGGTCACACAGAGTCCCACACGACTGAGCACGCGACACATTAAGCACCCTCCGGGCCCTGAAGCACCCTGCGCATAAGGCAGGTTAAACAGTCAAACCCTCAGCAGACTCTAAAAGTAGACACAGAAGATGCATGCTCAGAGAGGAGGTGCAGACAGACGGACCTCAGCAAAGACAGCAGGTGGGCGCACAGAAAGCCCTGGGGAAGACAACCGCCAATCTGGAATTCTGTCCCCAGTGAAAATAGTGTCCACAAGTGCCGGGGGAAAGCCAACCGCCGTCATGGAAAACAGTCTGCTAAGACATGCTCGGTGAGGGGGCTGCAGAGGACGGTCCTGAGAAGCAGGAAAGTGAGAGGAGGAAGGACTCGGGCGTGAGAAGAGGGTAAACAGGGCTGTCAGCAGACGTGGGGGTGAGTTCAAGCAAACACAGGCTGTAAAAATAAACAAGAACACACCAGAGGCAACAGAAAACACACCCACACAGGATGGACTCGGGTGGAACTTTCCTGAGCTCCTCCCACTGTGCCCCGGAGGCAGGTAGAGGGCCGATCACATTTAGACAATGTTTTATTTAACATATGTATGAAATAGGGGCTTCAGTGGTAAAGAACCTGCCCGCCATGCGGGATACCCAGGTTTGATGCTTGGGTTGGAAAGATCCCCTGGAAAAGGAAATGGCTACCCACTCCAGGAGCCTGGAGAATTCAATGGGCAGAGGAGCCCAGGGGGTTACAGTCCGTGGGATCACAAAGAGTCGGATACCACTGAGTGACTAACACTTTCTTTTCCTGGCATTCTCAATGCAGGGGGCGCAGGTTCAATCCTTGGTCAGAGAACAAGATCCCACATGCTGCAACTAAAAATCCCACATGCTGCAGCTAAGACTCAGAGCAGCCAAATTAATAAATAAAAATAAATATCTAAAAAATAAATGAATAAAAATATGTCTGAAATGGAGAGGGTTGTCAGTAACACAGGGAATACAGTAAATAACTCCTAAGTCAATCAAGGTATAAAAAAAAAACTCTTAAAAACCCCATATTTGCTAGGAGGAATAGAAAGAAAGCATTAAAATAGGACAATTAAATGCAAAGAAAGGAAGGAACAAAAGTAAATATATCAGAAATCACACTGAGTCACATGGATTCCGCTCATGGGTTGATGGACAGAACCCCCAAATACGGGAGCTTTTCAGGAAGTTCTACACTAGTCACAAGAGAGAACCCCAAAACATAAGTGTGCAGGAGGCTGAAAGACCCTGGCCTGGAAAAGGCAGGCCAGCCAGTGTCAGGACAATGCCTAATCGAGTAAGAGGTTTTCTTTGTTTTTATTAATTCTTTTTATTTCTTCGGCTACACCAGGTCTTAGCTGTGGCATGTGACATCTTAGTTCCCCGACCAGGAATCGAATCCAGGGCCCTGCGTGGGGAGCACGGAGTCTCAGCCACTGGACCCCCGGGAGAGTCCCAAGTAGGAGGTTCTGAACACGCTCCTTTAGTCAGTGATAATCAAGCAGGCAAAGAGTCTGTAAGGCCGCAGAGTATCTACCACACCGTAGGTTGTCGTAAAGGGTTCGCTGAGCCTGGGGAACACAGAGGGCTCTTAAACACGTCGGGACCACTTAGGAACTGTCCCCACGTGCCAGCCAGGGGCGTCCCCACAAATGCCAGACGCCAGGACCCTGTGCTCAGGCTTCCTCACACCACAGGCAGAAATCAGGCTGTGCCATCGGCCACAAAAACCTGGTCATTAGGAACACTTCCACCGTTTCTAGACAATGCAGGGGCCAAAGAGAAAATCAAAAGGGCAATTATAAAAATAGTTACAACTGACTAGTAATGAAAATAGCACGTGTCAAAACTTGGGTTACGGAACTAAAACTTTATTTTAAAATAATGTTTAACCCAAAATGCTTGTTTCAGAAAAAAAAAAAAGACTAGAGATTAATGAGCAAAGTATCTATAACAGAAAGTAGAAAGAGAAACAGTAGAGGAAGATAATAGAGTAGAAGGAAATCAAGGTGAGAACAAAAATAGTTAATTTTTTTCCAAATTTACAAATAATTATTATAAAGCAATATAAAATAGCATTAGGTTTTTTAAGAAAAGAAAAGGCAATTACGTTAATTTTTAAACATCTCCCTGTGTCTATGCCTGAGTATGTCTGTGTATTGGCATCACAGATACATATAGTTTAGAATCTTGCTTTAGTCACTTAGCTGTAGTCTTCTCATCTTATCCTAGGACTTTCAGCATTACACATACTTTCAGGATCTAGTTTTTCTTTATTAGTGAAGCATGGTTGATTTACAATGTTGTGATACCTTCAGGTATAGAGCAAACTGATTCAGTTATATGTGTCCTTAATCTATGCTTCTTCAGATTATTTTTCTTTATAGGCTATTACAACATATTGAATATAGTTCCCTGTGCTATACAGTCCGTCCTTGTTGATTATCTATTTTAATAAAAAAATATTTTTAAATACACAATAAAGATCAACACCACCAGAAACTGGTCTTTGCAAAGACTAAGAAATTCACCAACTCCTGGCAAAACTGACCAGGGGAAACAAAAGGGAAGAAGCAGGAATATAAACTAAGTGTAGCAGTGTATGACCCTGGGGAAGGAAATGGCAACCCACTCCAGTATTCTCGCCTGGGAAATCCCACGGAGGGAGGAGGCTGGCAGGCTACAGTTCATGGGGTCGCAAAGCAGCGTATATGAAGTAGGAGCCAAACCAGCACATCGACAGACCCAGCAGTTATCAAACAGGAGAGCTCGGTGGAAAAGTGCCTGCCAATAAATGAGAAAAACTTGAATTTGTGACAATCTTGTCTTAAGAGACAGGAACAGGCCAAGGATATCTCAGTCACATGAATCAGTGAGTGAAACTTCACCCTCCGGACAGTCGCATGAGACGCACATTGCGTCACAAACAGGTTCTACCAAATGACCGAGCAATGAGTAACTCCTCATGCAACAGACCTCTCCAGCCAGTAGAAGATGTGGGACACACCCATCACCCCCACCCCCAGACCAGTGTGAGCCCAATATCAGAAGTGGGGCAGGGGTGTCTGGGAAAATGAAAACCACTCAACGGGTTTGTTTATGAACTAGGCATAAAAACTCCGTGAGCAGAACCAATCCAGTAATAACAGAATGTGAAAGTTGTAACCATGCTCAGGAATGCAAGGGCTATTTACATTTTAAATCAATCCTAAAATTCACCATACTAATCAAAGGAGAAAACTTCTAGCCACTTCAACAGCTGCAGAAATACTCAATAAACTTCAACATCCACCGAAGACAAAGGGAAAATCGCTGGACTAAAAGGAACATCCCTTTATCTGACAAAAATCTGCACCAAAAGTTCACAACCAGAATTTCATATACTGGTGAAATGTTAGAAGCATTACCTTGAGTGGATGTGAACAAGGTGACATCGCAGCCTATGGGGAAGACCTTGATATTGGGAAAAATAAGAAAATGAAACCCTGACTTCAAAAAACGTCCAAAATTTAATTCCAGGTAGATTCCTAAAACTCCAATCTTGGATTTTCCTGGTGGTTCAGATGGTAAAGAAGTCACCTGCAGTGCAGGAGATCTGTGTTCAACCCCTAGTGGGGAATATCCCCTGGAGAGGGAATGGCAACCCATTCCAGTATTCTTGCTTGGAAAGTTTCGTGGACAGAGGAGCCTGGTGGGCTCCAGTACATAGGTCCTCCAAGAGTCAGACCTGACTGAGCGACTAACACTTTCGCTTTCAATTTTTCCAATCCAGCACGCACTGAGCTTTGGACAGGAAAAGTGCAATATTGTTTGAAATGGCGACAAAAAAGAGACAAAATGTCCAACAACCGGTAAAAGGGGATAAGTCAGTGGAGGAGCCTGGTGGGCCACAGTTCATGAGGTTGCAAAGAGTCGGACATAACTGAGTGAATAACACTTCCACTTCCTTGTAACTTTAGCAGTGGATAAACAGAGCCATGTGCCTCACCCGTGTTGTTGTCTATACCCTTTGTAGAGCTAAAAGACATCATTTTTAATCAAGGAGTCTCAGGAATGGGATGGACCCTCGGGGGTCTCCCTCAAGTCTGGACACAGATTCAACAAGGGGAACTTGATTCAGTGAGTGGCCAGTAACAGCTAATGACACGTGGACCTTACTTCAGGGGCTGATATCCAGAGGAAAACAAGAAGAAAGTCCCAAACTGGGAACAAACAGGAACCAGGAAGTGAGCACGTGTCCAGCATCACACCTGACCCTGCAGATATATAGAGGCTCCTGGCCCAGGATGCCCCACACTGAGCACCTTCTCTCTCTCCACCTGCTCCTCTGACCTGCTCCACCCTCCACCCACCAGAACCATGGGCTGCTCTGGCTGCTCCGGAGGCTGCGGCTCCAGCTGCTGCGTGCCTGTCTGCTCCTGTGTGCCCGTCTGCTCCTGCTCCGGATGCGGCAAAGGGGGCTGTGGCTCGTGTGGGGGGTCTAAGGGGGGTTGTGGCTCGTGTGGGGGGTCTAAGGGGGGCTGTGGCTCATGTGGGGGCTGTGGATCCTGTGGGGGGTCTAAGGGGGGCTGTGGCTCATGTGGGGGCTGTGGATCCTGTGGCTGCTCCCAGTCCAGCTGCTGCAAGCCCTGCTGCTCCCAGTCCAGCTGCTGCAGACCTTGTTGCTCCCAGTCCAGCTGCTGCAAGCCCTGCTGCTCCCAGTCCAGCTGCTGTGTCCCCGTTTGCTGCTCCCAGTCCAGCTGCTGCAAACCTTGTTGCTCCCAGTCCAGCTGCTGTGTCCCCGTTTGCTGCTCCCAGTCCAGCTGCTGCAAACCTTGTTGCTCCCAGTCCAGCTGCTGTGTCCCCGTTTGCTGCTCCCAGTCCAGCTGCTGCAAACCCAGCTGCTCCCAGTCCAGCTGCTGCGTCCCCATTTGCTGCCAGTGCAAGATCTAATTTTCAGTTTTACAGGGATTCTTACTAGACCCAGCACCTTCCCTGGTCCGGAGTCCTGGGCTCCAGTGCAGCCACCCCATCCTCCTCCCTTTCCAAGCGTGAGAATTTTTTTGACCTCCTGTCAAATGCGATGGGGGTGTATGTCCAACGATGACTTCCAAAGCCTCATTCCCAGCATCTGGAGACCCTCCCCAGCCACCTGCAGCAGTGAGTGGCCAGTCCCAAGCCCTGCCCAGCTGCACCTGCTCCCGCGAGGACATCTGAGCAGACGACACAGGCTTTTCTCAGCTCTGCCCATTCTGTGTCACGGCCACTCAGATCTCTCTGTCCCTTAACCTAATAAAGTCACTCGTCCCAGAACCCGTTGCTGTTTGCTCTATCTGCTGGGGTGGGCAGGGTGTGTGTCAGAATTACACCTGTGGCCACGCTCATTCCTGGACCTGCTAACAGCCCACCTGCCCGAGCTGCCCATGGCGTCCTCAGCTAATGTAGATCTCCGTCTCCCAAACGCCGTGTGTGTGTTTTCTACAGCCAGCTAGCTGAGCAGCCTTGAGCAAGTCACCTTTCCTCCCCAGACATCAGTGTCCACACCTGTAAGACGGGCTGCTGACAGCACCTTCCTTGCAGGAAATGCTCCGTGAACAGTAAAGCAGCTGCATGAGGCGGGACTATGCTGAGCCGGCCAGCTCTGAGTTCTGCACGCACCCCAGGCTTAGTGCTGAGCTGAGTAGTGCGATGACCGAAGCAGCCAGACCAGAGCATAGCCCCTCCTGTGTGGGTCTGGCGCTGTGTGCCTCCTGAAAGCCCACAGCAGCCCCAGTGCGCCAGTGTGAAATGGCCCGATCCCTGATCACAATGAAAACCAAAGACACAACCTCCCTCCACCCAAGCCATCCCAGACCCGCTCACCCAGAGTCTCACGATGTGAGTCATAAACCCTGTCCTGCCCTCTCGGTGTCATCAATGCTGATATCTGAGCCAGTGTCGGGGCAGACGGTTCATCCCACCTCCTACAGGGCAGCCACAAACCAGTGACACTTCCCTGTGTCCCCGCTTACAGAGCTGGGCGGCCAGGACTGAAAACCTCCAAGGCTGATGCTGAGCCCACACTCCTACCCTCTGGAATGTGAAGGTTCGTGATGGTGTGCAAAGACCAAGAGAGCAAAGCTTCTACTTCCAGAGGGGATATAACATTTATGGAAGGCCCACAGTCCCATTTTGTCAACTGGAAAAGGCCAAATTAATTGCAAAACCCATAAGTAAAACCACATCAGTAAATTTTATACAACCATCATGGAGAGCAGAATGGTAGTTCCTTCAAAAACTACAAATAGAGCTACCACACGACCCAGCAATCCCACTACTGAGCGTATGTTTTCAGAAAACCACAATTCAAAGAGATACACACACCCCAGTGTTCATAGAAGCAATATTCACAATAGCCACGACATGGAAGCAACCTAAATGTTGACCAACAGAGGAACGGATAAAGAAGATGTGGTACATATACGCTATGCTAAGTCGCTTCAGTCATGTCCATTTCTGTGGGACGCTATGGACTGTAGCCCGCCGGGCTCCTCTGTCCACAGGATTCTCCAGCAAGAATACTGGACTGAACTGCCAGGCTCTTCTCAGGGGATCCTCCCGACCCAGGGATCAAACCCACATCTCTTACGTCTCCTTTATTGGCAGGCGGGTTCTTTACCACTAGCGCCACCTGGGAAGCCCATGGTATATATATGTATATATATATATACGATATTCCACTGCAGTACATATTTACAGTGGAATATTATTCAGCCATAAAAGAAGAATGGAATCATGCCATTCACAGCAACATGGATGGGCCTAGAGATTATCATACTAAGTGAAGTAAGTCAGTCAGAGAAAGACAAATACATGGCATCACTTACATGTAGGAGCTCCCAAAAATGATACAAATGAACTTATTTACACAACAGAAACAGACTCACAGATTTTGAAAGCAAATTTATGGTTACCAAAGGGAGAAGACTGGGGAAGGGGTAAGTCAGGAATTGGGATTGACATATACACACGACCATATACAAGATGGATAATTAACAAGGACTCACCGCAAAGCACACGGGACTCTACTCAACGCTCTGTAATGATCTCTATGGGAAAAGAGCCTGAAAAAGGGTGGATACATGTACATGTATGACTGAATCACTTTGCTGTACACCCAAAATTAGCAGAACACTATAAATCAGCTGTGGAGGAGGAAAGGGCAACCCACTCCAGTGTTCTTGCCTGGAGAATTCCATGGACGGAGGAGCCTGGCGGGCTGCAGCCCAAGGGGTCGCCAAGAGTCGGACACGACTGAGCAGCTAATACAAACACAAATGAACTCTACTCTAATGTAAAATAAACATTAAATTTAAAATACTTAAAGAGACATCAGTAAATCTTACGTGCTTCACCACAATTTATTCATTTATATTTTTAAGTGGGATGTATACATTAATACATATATGACATCAGAGAATTGTGGAAGCAATGAGGTCCAGATGAAATAAATTCCAGAGAGGGAAAGCTCTTCTCAGATAAAGGGAGCATCAGTCGCTGCGCTTTCTTCCTTCAGGTGATTACCCAGTTGTGCGTGAGGGCTGGTCATCAGGATAACCCAGAAGGAGGAACTACACAAGGAAGGAAAAACCAGCAGAGCTGGTGGCAGCTAAGACCTGGTGGCAGCTAAGACCTGCGACAGCCAAATAAATAAAAATAAATATTAAAAAAAAACAGAGAAAATAGTAAAAGCAACAGGAGAAGGACACAATACCTTTGAAGGAATAATCATATAAAAATGATACTTGACTTTTAAACAGAAATGATGGGATCCAGAAGATAATGGGACAACATTTTACAGAGCTGAGAGGAAAAAAACCTCCCAGCTTGGAGTTTTACACAGAATGAAAATATGCTCCAAAATATAAGTAGAGTAGAGTTGTTTTCAGCTGAAAGATGATATCACTGAAAGACCTACAACACAAGAAATACTGAAGTTCTTCGGGCTGAAGAAAAATAACTCCACGCGGGAGTATGGAGGGTCAGGGACTGAGCAAAGGATAGTGGCAAGTGTAAACATGTTGGTAAGCACAAAAAAACTAACTGTTTTAAACAATACACTAACATCCTGTAAGATTTTTAACACTTACAGAAATAAAATGTAGAAGTATAAATGGAATTAAAGAATTGTGAAGTTCTTTCCCGATTCAGGAAGTCATGAGACTTCAAGAATGTAAAAGTTAATCTCCAGAATAATCATTAAAGAATAATATATGAACATATAACTCAAAAGCTAACGGAAGAGATAAACTGAATTTTTAAAATTCAGTGAATCCAAAAGAAGGCAAGAAAAACGAATAAAGAAGCAAAGAAGAGATGAAAGTAATAGAAAATAAAAAACAGCAATTAAACCCAACAATATCAACAATTACAGTCAATGCAAATAATCTAAATACTCCAATAAAAGTCAAATGTCAGATTGGAAAATTAAAAGAATTTTCAACCTCATATTATTTACAAAAGACACACTTTCAATAATGGGACCCACAAAGGCAGAAAGAGAAAAATGGGAAAAGGATATATCATGCAAACACTAATTTTATAGAAAATTAGTGTAGCTATACTAATATCAGACAAGGTAGTCTTTAAGACAAAACTCTTACCTGAGAGAACAAAGAGCATTTCATGATGCTAAAAGAGTCAACGAGACCAGAAAAGTAAACAATCCTAAATTTCTATTAACCAAATAACAGGGTTTCAAAATATATAAAGCAAATGTTGACAAAACTAAAAGAAGGAAAATACAAATCCACAAAGAGAATTGAGAATTTTCACTTTTATTGAACTTTTATCAGTAACTGATAGAACAAGGAGAAAAATCAGTAGGGAGTTAAGAGCTCTGAATGTGGTTAGCCAACTTGACCTCATTGACATTTACTGAAATAATACAGAGTATATGCTTTGACAGAGAGACAGAGTATATGCTTTGACACATACTCAGTAAGAGAAAGGTATGTTTTCAAAACCCCAAATGTTTGAAAATTAAGGCATAGATTTCGAAATAACCCATAAGCCTAAGAAACCACAGTGGAAATTAGAAGATATTTTTGATTGCCTTTTAATGTAAATATGACATCAAAACCTGCTGGATACAGCTAAAGCAGTGCTTAAAGGAAATAAACCCTGAATATTCACTGGAAGGACTGATGCTGAAGCTCCAATACTTTGGCCACCTGACGTGAACAGCCAACTCATTGGAAAAGACCCTGATGCTGGGAAAGACTGAGGACAGAAGCAGAAGGCGTGTCATCCTCATGACACAGGATGAGATGGTTGAATGGCATCACCAACTCAATGGACATGGCTTTGACCAACTCTGGGAGATGGTGATGGACAGGGGAGCCTGGCATGCTGTAGTCCATGGGGTCACAAAGAGTTGGACATGACTTAGCAACTGAACAACAAAGAAAAATCTATACAGGTCAAAACACATGTATTAGAAAACGAGAGTAAGTGAAAATCAACTATCTAAACTTTCAAGAAACCAGAAAAAGGAAAGTAGATTGAATCTGAAATAAAGTAGAAGAAAGAAAATAATAAAAGCAATAAAATAAAAATAAATATTAAAAGGGAGCACAAATCAATGAAATTGAAATCAGATGTAAAACAGAGAAAATTAACATAGTCAAGTGTTTGCTCTTCATAAAGATTAACAAAATTTATAAACCACCAGCAATACTGGCCCAAAAACAGAGGAAAAGACACAGTACAAATAACAGAAATGAAAAGGTGACATCACTGCACACCCTGAAGATAATAAAAATATAACCAGGTACAAGAATAAATTACATGAACAGTTTCAAATTTTATATGAAATAAGCAAAGTCCTGAAAAACACAACTATATCTCAACTGAGATAAGAAGAAATAAAGTGTGAATGGTCCTATATCTGTTAAGGAAATTGAATCTGTAAGTGAAAACCTTTCCAGGAAGAAAGCAGAAGGCCAGTGTCTTCAAGAGTGAATATCTTCAGGGATTTCCCTGGTGGTCCAGTGGCTAAGACTCTGACTTCCAATGCAGGGGGCCTGGGTTTGACCCCTGGTCAGGGAACTAGATCCCACAAGCCAGAACTACAATCCAACACAGCCAAATAAATAAAACATTTTTTTTAAAGAGTGAATACCTCCAGATACTTAAGGAAGATGTCATACACCTGTGGTAGACAGAATAATAGACACCCAGACATGTTCACATTCTAATCCTCAGAACCTACATGGCAAAAGAGTCTGTGTTTCTAACAGACTTGCCAGCGATGCTGACACAGCTTGTCTGGATGACCACCTTATCTGACGCTAGGAGATACCTACTAAAATATTCCTGGAAGCACTGCTACACATAGGAAAACAAGCAGCAGAGGAAATGTGTTGTCAGTGGAGACCTGCACAACAGCTACGATGGATGGACCAGGCTCGCCTGCATCAGCAAAGATGAAAAGACGGCAATGGGAGAAGAAAGGAAACTGCAGGAGGGCAGTTACAGTGATTCTATATATAAATATTTTACAGCACACAAGATAATACTGTGTGATGTTCACGGGACTTAAACATGCAGCAAAGTGACAAAAACAGAACCAGGAAGACACTGGCCATCTGGAGTGGCAGCTGCCTCTGGACAGAGGTGGAAGAAGTTCAGAGAGCCTGCTGGCGTCTACACTGTGGTGTTACAATCTGAAGCAAAACAGGAGAAAAGGTTGACATGTTTGGGTCCCTGAGCTAGGAGTTTGTTATACCATGCTCTGTATTGATTTGGACATTACAAAAATGTTATAGCATACTAGGAAAGAAGATAGCCTGAAATGTGAATAATCTGAGAACAAAAGCACATAAAAGGGACTTCTCTGGTGGTCCAGGGGTTAGGAATCCCCTGCCAATGCAGGGGACACAGGTTCAATCCCTGGTCCGGGAAGATTTCACAGGCCCAGGAGCAACTGAGCCCCCCGCGGGCACCACAGCTACTGATGCCAGAGCACCTAGAGTCCGTGCTCTGCAACAAGAGAAACCACCGCAGTAAGAAGCCCGCACACTGCAACTGGGGATCTGCCCCGGCTGGCTGCAACTAGAGGAAGACCCAAATGCAGCCATCGAAGAACCAGCGCAGCCAAACAGAAACAGCGCACGGACTGAGGCCACTTTACTGCACGGCTTTTAACCGCCAAGATACGGAAAGAATCCGGAGCATAAAAACGGAGAGTTGGTTGAAGCCTCCGCACACACCCACAACATACAGCTAGCTGCGCACAGTTACAACCAGGCGGTGGGAAGCGGGGATGCGACGAGCCTCAAAAGTGCTTTGTTGCTTGAAAAAAAAAAAAAAAAAAAAGACACAAAAGCATGCACACCTCTTGCTCCCGCGTGTACGAAATTCTAGAGCAGCAGCACCAAGTGGGGATGGGTCAGAAAGCGAGGGGAGACTGGGAAGGGATCGCCAGGGAATTTTTAGGACTAGCTCCGGGGGGTCAGCGCAGCTGGCAAAAGCCGCTGTTGGAACACCCGAGATGGGCGTCGTGCTAACTACACCTTGACTTATAAAGGCTGTGGGAAACGTAACGCCACGGGCACAGGCTTACTGTGTGTCTTCAGGAACTAGTGAGCTCCGTTTCCTTTGGCACCGAAGGAGGCTTTCAGGGCGACCGGCAGGGGGAGCGCACGGGCCGCACCGACCTCGCTCGCACCTGCCCGCGGCGGGCGCGGGTCTCTCGAGGGCTGCGGGCTGCGAGAGCGCCGGGCCAAACTCGACCCTCCCCCTAGGAGCCACGGCGCCTCCCGGGGCCCTCGCAGAACTCTGCTCCACCCTGGGGACCCCGAGGCGGCACCCGCATGTGCGGGCTGGCACGGCAGCGATCACCTGCCCGACTTGGACATTGACCGCCTAGCACTGCTGCCCCATCCCCAGGGCCAGCTGGGGAGCTGTAACCCACGCGAGGCGCCCCTTCAGCCCGCAGCCAGCTTCCCAAGCCGCCCCTGCCCCTCCAAAGCCGCGCGCCCGCCGAGATGCTGGCCGCCCCTCCCTGAGCCTGCGGGATCTGGGGGCGTGAGCGGAAAGGGCCACTCACCAGGCAGCCACCTAGACCGATGGCCCTCCGCGGCTGGTGCTTCGGAGGAAGGTGGTCTCGCCTCCCTTGCAGAGAACCCAAGAATGCTGCTAGGCATCCTGGTGACCTTGGAAGTCGCTGTCCTCCCCAGAGAGGGTGCCGCCCTACCCAAATGCCCCATTCTTGCAGAAGCCCAGCTTTTACACCAGAAATTACTCCTAGGATGATAAAATAATCCTGAACTGGAAAGTCCCCCGCGGTCCAGCGATTAAGGCTATTGTCCTCACTGCCCAGGCCGCGGGTTCAATCCCTCGTGGCGGCAACGAAGATCCCGCAAGCTGCAAGGTGCGGCCAAAAAATAAAATAACCCTGGCCCAAACACGCTCCCCCAACCAGCCAGACACACCCAGGGAAGCTGCACACCACCACCTCCCTCCCAGAGGGGGCACGAGGACACCACCCCTCCCCTCAGTTTACTGCCGCCTGCTCAAGCACAGAGCCAGGAGCTGCCCTTGGCCACATGCAGGCGCTAACCACGCCTCGGCTGGGCAGAAGAGGAACCACTTGGACGGCCCTCCCTCGCCCTCTCCACTGGGATCAACCTGGGTCTGGCCCAGGGAGCAAGCGGAGCGGGGAGTCCTCCCAGCCCAGCTGACAGCTCCCCTGTCCCCCACTCCTGAGGGTCCCAGGCCCTTTGGGGTCTGTCCATGCTTCCCCAAGGACCTCAGATATGGACTCAGGCCACCCAGCCAGCTGGGGGGCTCAGCCTGAATCTTCCCACCCTCTCCCAGGAGCAAGCCTCCCCCACTTTTCAGACATGGAATGAGCCCAGATGCAACAAGCTCCCCGCCACACCCTACACTCCATCCGGACCTGACCTGGCCACGCAACTGGGCTGGGCATCTCGCTGAGTTCAGGGTCCACCTCCAGCCAGGACTTCTCTCCTCAGCAACACCTTCCTCCTTTGGGTCCACCTCGGCAGGGAAAGAGGAAGGACTGGAACCCAGCCCCAGACCCAAATAGCCCTGGAGTTAGCCCTGCTTCCTTCCGGGACAGCCCGACCCCACCCCCACCACCCGATGTTTGGTATCCTCAGTGCTGGCTCCGAACCAAGAACACTCTATCACACACACACACACACACACACACACACACACACACACACACACACACACACACACACACACACACACACACACACACACACACACACACACACACACACACACCCCTTGCTGGAGGGGCCCCAAGCACTTACTAAGCACCTACTGTGGACAAAGCTCTGAGGCCAGAGGTCAGGAGAATTGAGAGTAGGGAAGAGAGGGCCCAGCAGAGGCCTGGCCATCACGACCGTCCCCAGCTGCACTCACAGCTCTGGGATCCCGAGTGCCCACCTGTCCCAGGAGAGTATAGAAAGCAGTCTCCTGCAAGAATTTTTGTGACCCTTCATTCAAACAGCCGAGGCTGGGGGCGCCTCTCAGATCCCTCCCTCCAGGCGAAGGGGCTGCGCTCTCCTCTCTCGGGGGGCGAAGCCTCTCAGAGGCCTGAGATGCCCCCGCGGGCTAGAGGAGGCCCCGCCCTCACTCTCCACTGGGCAGCCGAGGGGACGGGGGTTAAGGAATGTTTGGCTCGTCTGGTCGCAATCCCCCCCCCCCCCGCCCTCAAAATTATCACCTTCAACAGCTCCCAGGGCTCCTTGGCCCCCTAGGCAGAAGTCTTCCTCCCCTTCCTCAGAGCGAGGCCCCCAGAGCCTGGTACAGGTACTCATTTCACACCTGGCGCAACACAGATGCCCGAAACATGCCCCCCCCCCCCCAAGCCGCCCCGGCTGCCCCGCGCCGGCGGAAGGACCAGGTCTTCGCAGCCTGCGGGAGGTCTCTGCGGCGTCTCCGTGGCCTCCAGTCGCTGTCCATCCTGGGGTGGCCTCCGGGACGCTCCCCTCCCCGCTGCGGGGTGTTTTCGCCCGAGACCGGCCGCGAGGTGTAATTACCTATGTTTGCTCCCGCTCTGGACAACCAGCGTCCAAGCGGCCGAGGGCTTGTGTTCCAACAGCGGTCGCCTGGGGCGAACCCTCAACTGCCTTTACCGGGCTGGGGGCACCCTGCGAGGGCGGGTCCCGAGAGCGCCGCTTAGGGTGGATTTCTAACTGGAAGCGACAAAGGCTGGAGGTCATCGGTGGAGCAGAGGTTACAGAGCTGTCCAGGGGGCCGCCACCTCCCGCCAGAATTCAGATGCGCGACCAGAGGCACACCTTCTCGCCTCTGAGCTTCCCACTCTACCCCCCGCCCCGTAAAACGCAGACCCAGGCTCCCACCGCCAGGGCTCGTGAAGAGGGGACGCGCGGATGCCTACGGTAAAGCGCCGCCTGGGCCGGCTCGCGGGGTGCGCTCGTGCCCGCCCCGGGTTAGAGAAGCCGCCGCCCGCGGCAAGCCCCGCACGAACAAAGACTGCCAGGGGTGGGGTGGGGGGTAGCTCCTGCCAGGCCGGCGGAGAGAGGACGCTTGCGCTCGGGACCCGGACGACTGGACCCTCCGCGGGTGTAGGATGAGACTGAGGGGGACGCCGGGTGGGGCGGGCCGCTGGGGCCCGGAGGGCTTCCTGGAGGTGGGGTTCCAGGCGCGGGATCCGAGGCCGCGCGGCCCCTTTAAGAGCCGGGGCCGGGGCGAGAGGGGAGGGCAGAGGGCGCCCGGCGACGGCGCGGAGCCCGACCCCCGCCCCCCACGGCCGCCGCCTCTAATCTGCACCCGGAGCCGGGGCGCTGGCTGACGTCACCTGCCCCCGAGCCGCGCGCGCTGATTGGCTGCAGGTGACGTCAGGGGCTTTTTTCGCTCGGCATGACCTCATCCCCGCCGGCGGCCCCGCCCTCCGCCCCAGGCCTGTCACTCGCGGCCGAGCGCGGCGGCCAAGCCGGCTCCGCGGCCCCCGCCCCCCGCCCCGCCGGACGCCGGACCCCGAGCCCGAGCCGGAGCCGGAGCAGCCCCGGCCGCGCCCGCCGAGCCGCGGGGTGGGATGCGCGCGTGCCCGCCCGCAGTGCGCGCGCTCGGGCCCGTGCGAGCGCTCCCCGCGGCGGCGGCGACGGCGGCGACCCGCGCGCTCCCCCGGCCCCGGCTGCGCGGGCCACCGCCGGGCCCATGGGCTGCGCGGCGGAGCGGGCGCGCTGAGCGCAGCGCGGGTCCCGGGTGCCGCCCTGAGGCGAGCGAGAGCGAGGTGAGCGGGGCGCCGGTGGGGCTGGGGGACGCGCGAGGCGCCGGCGAGGCCGGGGGGGCGCGCTGGGCGCCGGGGGCCTGGGAGAGACGCGCGAGGCGCCGGGGGCTGGGGGTACGCGCGGGGCGCCGGGGGGCTCGGTGCTCATCGGCGCGCGGCCCGAGCGCCCGGCTCGGCCGGGCGGGCGCTGCATCGAGAGCGCTCGGGGGTCTGCGCGGGGCGGTCACGGGAAAGAGGAGATGGCCTGGAGGTGAGCAGCCCCCATCGGCCCTCAGGAGCGCCGCGGACCCGACCAAGAAGTCCTTCCCCAGCTTCCCGCGGCGCCCCGCGGACCCCGGCCCGGCACACACTGGCCGCCGCTTCGCAGCCTTTCTACGCGCAATTCTTTCTTATTTTGGCTGGGGGAGGGGCATGAATTAAGGACGAGGACGACCATTAAAATCGAGCGTGGATCTATCTGAGCTCCATGTGTCCCCCGAAAAGCCCCCCAACAGGGACCAGAATTGGAGAGGTTCGTCCTTTCCAGCACCGGGCGCGGAGATGCGGCGCCCTGGGCCGTAGGAGCTGAGGGCGTTTGGCGGGTGGCAGCCTCAGGAGAGGCTCGCTCCGTGTCTGGCCTTCTCCCCTGTCTTGCCAGGCTGCGATGGGCACCCCCACCTCGGGGAGCTCAGCTGGCCTCTGCGGAATAAAGGCCAGCCGCCAGCCTGCTGCAGACGCGGCGGGTGCTGGGGGAGGGGCTGGCACTGCCAGGCTGAGTGCAACCAGCCTCCTTCAGCCTGTGCGCCCACCTTGGGGTGAGGGGTATGTAGTAGTCTGACCTGGAGGAGAAGGGGCAGAAATGGGCCCAGCCCGCACGAGGTCATCCCTTCTGGGAGAATCTACCCTCTGATTTCCTGCTGCAAAAAATGTACTGACCTTACAAGGGGGAGCGCTGGGGCCTGGGCACCGCGGTGATGGGTGGGGGTGGGCGGCCTCCGTAGGTGGAGGAGAAAGGTGGCGGATGGAGTGTGCAGTCTGCAGTTTTCTTGTGCAGCTTGGTGTAGGGGCAGAAGGTTCTTCCCTTTTGTGCGCTCTGCTCCTGGGGGTCTGTGGAGGTCTGAGAGACTGTCCGTCCCCAGCATCTCCCGAGTCCTCCTTGCTCCCACGGCAGCCCAGGGAGTGCAGGGAGCATCCAGCAACCCTGTCCTGCCCCAGGAGGGCAGGTGTCCCTGGCATTTGCTCCTCAGATGGTTGATAAGCATCTGCCAAAGATAGCCAGGTCATGTGACCAGGGACCCGGAGTTCGTCCTGAAGTCTAACTGAAATACCTCCTGCTGTAGTCAGCCTAGGGCCCTGGGAGAGTTGCTAGGCAGGTTCTAGTCCCCTGCTGCCCTTGGGAAGCTTCCTGGGTCCCAGAGGTTGCCTCTGGAAAGGGCGCGTTCCAGGCACAGAGATGCAGAAAGATGTTTGAAGCCCCTTTCTGCACCAGGACCCTTCCCAGCATTACCTCTCCTCTAGGCTGAAGCTGACCTTGAGGCCCAGAACCTGCAACCAGACAGAGAGCTCGGGGGGGTCATGGGCCGGGGTTGGAAGAAGCGAAGGTTGTCTGCCTGTCTCCTAGATGTCCAGCTCCCAGGGAGAGGAGAGGAAGGGGCGAGCCCATAGCAGGAGTGATAAGGCTCGGGCTGACTGTCGGAACACGCAGGCAGAGGCCCCCTCTGCCTGAACCCTCAGCAGTGACCCGTAGGCGCTGGCCCCGGCAGGTAGCATGGTGGAGGGGTGCCTAGTGAAGTCCTGCAGATCAGCGGAGCTAAAACCAGCCAGGCAGGAGCAGAGGAGGCTGAGACTGGTGCGTCCTGAGCCTGCCTCCCCGAGGACCCTTGTGCCAAGCCCTCCGTCCCAGTTCAGCCCCAACCCCTGGGCACTGAGGGTAGATCCCCACCCCACTGTCTCCCAAGTCCATACCCTCCCCAGGTCAGGCTGGCTCTGCCTGGCCTTGCCAAGAACAGCCAGGACAGGGTGGACGCAGCTTGGGTCCTATGCCAGTCATCTCAGAGAGCTGGCCGGGGGGGGGGGGGGGGGGGGCGTGCAGAGAGCAAACCAGGTGAGCACGTGGGCCCCCTGCCTGTGAGAGGTCACCCCCTGCCAGCCTCTCTCCTGGCTTCCTGAGGGTACCAGTTTCTGCCTCCAAGCCTGCCCCAGGGTCAGAGGGAGCCAGACACCCAGCACCCGGGGTCCATCTGCCGCCAGCTCTGCCTGAGGCCTGCCTTTGTGGCCGGGCTCTGCCAGGCTGGAGCCACGCTGAGTGGTGGTCACAGTCTCTGCCCGCCTGTCTCTGGGGGTCCCGCATCCCCCCGATGCTGAGCACAAAGTGCCCAGGTGAGGATGCCCCTAGTTTGGAGTTTTCTGGTTGTACACGTGCTGAGGGACAAGGATGTCCCTCTTGGAGGCCATGGGAGCTGGTGAGGAGAGGCTGTGGTTGCCTCTGGGGCTGGGGCGTGCTGGGATCTCAGGGCACTCGCGTGCAGAAGGTGAGGACGCATGCGTGCAGCGACCACATGAACGCGCACACACATTGTCATGTGAATCATGGCACGCAGGGCTGGGATGAGTTGTGGGAACGGGGTATGTGCCGAGCCCTGAGCATGGCCAGTATGCAAAGGGCTGTGTCCAGCCTGTATTTCACATGAGGGCCAGGCGGTGCCATGTACCCAGCCTCCCCCAGGAAAGTGGGGAGGCGGTGCCGGTGGCCTCCCAGGGGCAGGCAGGGAGGGTAGGGGCTCCTCCTGCTTCTGGCCTGGGACCCACTGTCTCCTCGGCTGCCGCCCTCTGGTGGGGCTGACTCAGGCTCCCAGCTGACCTAGGCTCTGGGTACTCCCTCGCCAGGGGAGGGGTCTCAACTGAGCGTGCAGAGGGTCCTTAAAAGCGGGGAGGCCCAAGCCCCTCCCATGTCTGTTTCCTCTGCGCCCCTGGCCTATTGCAGCATCTCCCCCCTCCCTGCTCTGCCCAGCTCTGTGCCCTGGTCTGACTGTTGCAGCTGGGGAGGTGAGGGGTCTGCCCAAGGAGGGCCTGGGGGCCAGGTGCCCGCCCAGGGGGCCGACACGGTGCAGGGGGTCTTGCCCAGGAAGGGAGAGTGAGCCTGTGCCTGTCGGAGGTGACAGGAGGGTCAGGACCGGGTGGGGTGGGTGAGGGCGGGCTGGCCGGGCTGGGATGGACACCTGAGGGCGGTCGCAGGGAGCGGGTGAGGAGAGGACCTGGCTCTGCAGCTCCACCCGCTGCCGCAGAAGCAGCGGTTGCCTGGCACCCCTGCTGTTGCCATGGCAACAATGGAGGTGCCAACTTGCTAATGAGTCCCCCTCAGCTGCGAATAACAATACTACAGTGGTTAATAGGGCCAAGCCGGAGGCTCCTCAGGAGCCCAGGGTGGGGACCAGGTACCAGGTAGACCACAGGATCCAGCCCTCCACCCCTCCAGCGCCCCCCCCCCCATGGGTCTCGGGCCTCGCCTCCCGGCCCCTCCGCCAGGCTCCTTTTCCCTCTGTGCAGTGGGCACCCCTCCACACTTGTCCGGCCATGTAAGGACCGGAGGGCAGGGGCCAGCATGCCGGACGCAGAGCAGCAAAGGCCTCCTCTGCCGCCCCACCACCCCCTGTGGGAGGATGCTCTGCCCATGGTGTCCCCAGCCCACGGCCTCCTGGTCGGGGTCCTGAGCCTCTGACCTGGACGCGGGTCCCACACCCCACAGTGGGAGGCTCTGCCCAGGTAGGTCAGGGGCGGGGGGCCTGGAGGCGGGGCCTGTCCCATCCTTGATGGGAGTCAGTCAAGAACTCAGGAAAAGCTTCTCAAAACCGCTCGCACAGGAGTCGAGTTGGGGACCCCTGGACATGCAGACAGAGGCCTCAGAGCAGGCAGGGCCCCTCAGCAGGCAGAACCACCGTCTTGGCATGGCCCTCGGGAGGGCAGGGCCCCGTCTGCAGCCCAGGCCCTGCCCCCACCATCCAGGCGCCCAAGCGCTGGAGGAGCAGCGCCTGTGAGCAGGACCCCGAGGCCCCTGCGCTGTGCAGGGCCTGGCCCAGCCGTGGGCTGCCCATGCCAGGCGGGCCGGTCCCCACCTGCCTTGCACCTGCTCCCCTGTGACCTCTGCCACCCCCTTGCCAGCCTGGAAGCTCAGAGACGGTGGTCCCTGTGCCCAGGGCCGTCAGTGCTGCCTGAAAGGTGAGGCGCCCCCAAGTGCCGCACCCCAGCACCTTCTGTGGCTGCAGCCTGGGGGCTTACCGAGGGAGTTCACTCACTGGGCCGGCGGCGGAGTCCGTCTCGCAGCCTCCCCGCCCCCAAGCTGGCAGAGGAAAGACCCCGGGTGAACAGGGCAGCCGTGGGCCTGGTTCTGTCCAGTGTCCTTGATGTGACCTTGGGTTGATCCCACCCCTCCCCCGAGCCTCAGTTTCCCCAGCTTTCGAGCAACATCCTGAAGATGCATGCCTCCCTGGGCGCTGTGAGGCCTGGGAGGTGGGGGGCGCTGAGAAAGGCCAGTCCTGGCAGGTGGGCCAGTGGTGGCAGAGGCTTGGCACCAAATCAGAGGGGTTTCCGCCCAGACTCTGGCGCCTCACATCCCACCCACCTCCCACTCCCTCCAGGCACCCCTGAGCCCGAGGGTCCTACACACAGTCACCCACACTCACCGCTGACCCCTGTCCTTGGGTGCCCCCCACCGCATCGCAATCCTTGGACCCACCAGGCCCCCAAAGGGGCCCCCTCGACCCCAGGGCACTGCTGTGTCTGGGGTGCCCCGCTCTGCTGTCTCCCCCGTTCCATAAGTGTGTGACCCAGCCCTGTAGGAGAAGGAGGCTGGCCCCCCGTGCGCCTGAACCCTGACCTGCAGAACTGGGACGCCGAGCTCCCGGCCATTCGGCGCCCCGCCCTCCACCCCGTCCGGATGATCGGCTTATGGAGCCAGTGGGCAGGAGGGGTCGGGCGGCAGGGAGAGACCTGCGTCCCCACGACGGGACAAGCAGAAGGGGGTGCTCTGGGAGGGGTTAGTGTCCGGGGGTCCTGGGCCCGGGGGAGGAACCCTTGGGCCTCGTCCTGCCTGAGTCCCATGGCCATGCCTTCTGTGGTCCCCACTCACCTTGCCACGTCCTGCTGAGAGGCTGGTGCTGTGACCTGTGGGGTGCAGGACTGGAGAGGCCACTCCCGAGCACCCTTCCCGGGGTCACAGACTCCATGGGAGAGCAGCGGGGTTAGGGAGCTCCTCCACGAAGGAGCCCCAGGGGCGAGAGCCCTCCCCGCGGGCACATATCAGCCCCAGATGCGCCAGCCCCTCTGAGGCCCCGGGAGCCCGCGGCACCTCTGACCGTCCGCCTCTCCCTGCAGGTCTGGCGCCATGCCCGGGCACTCCAAACCCTAGGCCAGACTCAGGCCATTGGAGCTGCCCCTGCCCACTCCCGGGGTCGCCCCTCCCCACTGCCCACTGCCACGCCATGGCCGGGGACCGGCTCCCACGGAAGGTGATGGACGCCAAGAGGCTGGCCAGCCTGCTGCGGGGCGGGCCCGGGGGCCCGCTGGTCATCGACAGCCGCTCCTTCGTGGAGTACAATAGCTGGCACGTGCTCAGCTCCGTCAACATCTGCTGCTCCAAGCTGGTGAAGCGGCGGCTGCAGCAGGACAAGGTGACCATCGCTGAGCTGATCCAGCCTGCCGCCCGCAGCCAGGTACTCGGCCTGCCCGCCGCTCCGGGCCCTCCGGGAGCCAGGGCTGGGCAGCCTTCCCTCTTCCTGCCCTTGAAGCTGCCCTGTGCTCCTCGAGGTCAGATTCCGAGCCATTGGCGGGCAGCGCCCCTCTCCACCTGTGGACCTCAGGCTCCACCTGAGGACTACAAGAGCGCTTCTCCCCAGGGCGACCCTCTGCTGACAGACTCAACGCCCTCCTACCGGCTTCCTGCCCTCCCCGCAGCCACTGACCCTGCCCAGGTCCCCACTCAGCCCCACACGGAGGCCTCCATGCAGGGCCCAGCCGTGCGATGTGGCCGCGCACGGGATGCGGATGGGGGTGAGGGACATGGGAGACAGACAGGCAGCAAGGGGCAGGCGGCCAGGCCCACTCTGACCACCCTGAGGACTCGGGAGGACTGGACGGGCGGCTGGGGGGCTCACACAGACACAGGGCATCCAGCCCCCGGTCTCTCCCCCCTGGAGTCTTGAGGACCAGGAATCCTCTCTGAGACCCACAAGGCCGTCTCTGGTCACCTGCAGTCAACAGTTGTCTCTGTTCCCCAGGGGCATCGAGCCCACGTTGGACTGTGACCCCGGAAGGCCATGTGGGGGAGGTGTGGCTCGCCCGGCGGCCCAGAGGCTCAGGGAGGGGTCTTGGTCACCAGCCCTGCCCTGAGCAGGAGCCAGACGGGAGTCCCCTGCGGCCTCCAGGGAGGGGAATCCGGTGATGAATAACCCCCAGCAAGCGTTCCGCCAGAATACTCTCCCATTGGCTGTCGGTGACATCATCGGCCCAGGGCCGGCAGCTCAGCAGGCTTAAGGGCTGAGTGTGCTGCGGGCGGGCCACCAGCTGCTCCGAGCCCAGCGGCTGCACATCTGGGCCCCCACCCCCGCCCCGGCTGGCAGCAGAGAGGGGAGGGCTGGTGGGCTTCAGCTTTCCACTGCTGCTGCCGGGATGGCTGGGGGCGAGGAGGGCCTGCTGCAGCCCCCGGTGGCCCTATCACTGGCCAGGGACGGTGGGAGAGCCAGACCCAGAGGTCCCTCCACCCAGCCTTCAGAATCCCCGAAGTGAGCCTCCTGGGGCCCTCGGCCTCCCCAGGAGCCAGCCCGGCCTCCCTGTGCCCCAGAGGTCAGGGCGCCCGTGTGCACCTTCCGGGAACTCACGCCTGTCCCGCGTCTCCTCCACAGGGGCCAGGCCCTTGGGGGGTGTGTCCCCCGCCCCTCCCTGCTCCGGGGGGGGGCTGCCCTGTGGCTGCAGGTTCACAGCTGTCCAGGTGTACACGCGGCTGGGCGCCCTCCCTCCCTGCCCTCGAGGCACCGCAGGGACAGGGCCCCCCTTTCCACCGCCTGACCAGCAGCAGTGGAGGCAGCAGGGGATACGGCGACTGGTGGGTGCCTGGCCCCTCTGACCTCTGCCCTCTGCCCAGGTGGAGGCCGCGGAGCCTCAGGACGTGGTGGTCTACGACCAGAGCACCCGGGACGCCAGCGTGCTGGCCGCAGACAGCTTCCTGTCCATCCTGCTCAGCAAGCTTGACGGCTGCTTCGACAGCGTGGCCATCCTCACAGGTGCCTTCCTGAGAGCCCCTCTCCCCGGCTGGCAGTAGGGCGTGCGGCGGGGGGTGCCGCTGTCCAAAAGGGTCACATTCCAGATTGGCCTCTGCTCTCCTCTCTAAGCCCAGAGCCCAGAGTCTGCTGGGGCAGTAGGGGCAAAGCTCTGGAGCTCTGAGTTCTCAGGGACTCTGCCGACCCCCTCCCCCGGGCCCCCACACTTCAGATCCCCCCTCCAGTGTGGGCCCAGGCCCACCACTAGCAGGTGAGACATGGACAGTGGGAAACCCTGACATAGGCCTGAGGCAGGGGCGGTGGGGAGGGATCTAGGCAAAGACCTGGTGTGCCTTGGAAGCTGCCCCCCTTGCACACACGTGCGCACATACACACGTACACACACGCACACTGTCTGAGGGAGGAGGCATAGGCCCCACCCTGGGGAAACCCCAGTCTGAGCTGGAATTGGTCCCCCACTGAGAGGGGTCCTCTGAATGCTCCAGCTGGCACAGGGAGCCTAGCAGCCTGCTTGATCACCACCGCTCTCTGCCCAGCCGGTGGAGGTCCCCGCCGGTCTTCCATTCCTCCAGATCAGGCTGGCCAGCCCCCTCCCCAGGTGGCCCAGGGCCTGTCCTCCGGGATGTACGTCCTCCCTGCCTGGGTGCCCTGGGCTACAGCAGAAGGGGGTCGGGGGAGGGCCCACACCAGCGTCACCCCCACCATCACACGGCTGCTAGGGTGCCTCTCTTCATTCTGACACCCGCCCGGAGCACCTGCTGAGCATGCCGGACGTGGGGGCACTAGGCCGGCCCTGCTGTGAGGAGAGGGGCTGCAGCCTGCTCTTCCAGCTGCGGGAGCCGGGGCTCCGGGCAGACCCGTCAGAGGAGGGGTCCCGTGAGCATGTGCTGTGCCCTCCATGTGTGGATTGGGGGGGGGTGGTGTGTGTGTGTGTGTGTGTGTGTGTGTGTGTGTGTGTGCGTGCGCGCGCACGCGCTCGCGCGCATGTGTGTGCGCTCTGGGAACCAGAAGGCGCAGAGCTGACACAGCTGATGTGCCCTGGGGCTGTGTGGGCCGAGCAGTGGGGACTCTCACAGGTGTCACGGTCTGCCCGCAGCCCCCCGGGGAGCCCCGTGTGTGTGCATGCACACGCGTGTGTGCCCTTGCTACAAGTGACACCAGAGGCCCTCTGGGACGTTTGAGAAGAGGGTCCCGGAGCGGCGCCCCCCCTTACTCCTGGCCTGGGCAGAGCCCCTACTGGTCTGTCGCCGGTGGGGGAGGGGAAGTCCCCAGGGGGGAGTCCCCTGCGACCTGGCGGTGCCCCGCCCCAGGGTTAGAGGGTTCCCCCCGTTTCTCTGAGGACCAAGGCAGGGAGCAGCCATGACCCTGTGAGGAGGGCTCAGGCTTGGGGCAGGGCCGAGGGGTCAGAGGCAGGCCGTCGGCCCAGTGAGCTAGGCAGACGGCGCGGGCTGGGCAGACGCCCGCAGGAGGGACAGACCCCCTCCGTGGGTGGGCAGAGGGGCGCCAGGGAGAAGGGAACTCCACGGCGGGGCGCTTTGCGGGAGCGGGCGGTGGAAGCGGGCCGCGCCGGGATCCGGAGCCCGTGCCCAGACCACGCTGCGCCCCTCCCGCTCGGCTGCTGGCCGTGACGCCTGGCGGGGATGGGAAAGCGTGCCTGGTGCTTTAAGCGCGTGGCCCTGCGGAATGCGGGCCGCCCTCGGACCCGCCGGCCTGAGACTGCGGCCCCGCAGAGGGCAGGTGCAGCCCCAACCCGGGATTGCGGCGGGCAGCGGGGGCTCCCGGGCGCGCCCCCCTCAACCAGGGCCGAGCCCCATCCGCACCACAGTGCGCAGTGAGAGAGGGGGCCGGGAGTCCCTCCTGGGACACGCGTTTCCCCTGACCTGCAAGGCATGGTGGTGAGGGCGGGGGGCCGGGGCAGGGGCACCCTATGGAAGTAGGCTTCCCCGGAGAGCCTTGGGAGATCTGGGCGCCTCCCCAGGTCCTGAGAGGGCTGCGCCAGGCGAGTGGCAGACAGAGGGTCCAGGGCTGCTGGCACGGATGCTGCCCCTTCCTTACCACCCGTTCCCAGGCCCTGGGGTGTCCTGAAATCATGGGAGGACTGGAGTCTATCGGGAGCACTCCAAGCTGCCTGACTCTGCCTGGGGGGAGTTCTTGGGGGTTCCAGAAATTGCAGCAAAGGCTGGCAGATCTCTGCCCCTCCTCAGGAAGAGGGGGTTCCTGGTGGAATTCTCCACCCCACACACTTGCCTGTCTTTGCTGCTGAGAGAGCAGAGGAAAGGAACTGACAGAGAAGGGTCTTCAGAGAGATGGTGCAGCCCCCCCGCCCCTCCCCCAAGGACACTGTCCCCCAGTCCCAGCAGCCAGGGATCCCTGGCTCTGGACAGTGAGCTGGGGCCCGGCCCAGGCTCCCCTGGGGGGACCTGAGCGGCAGTGTTGGTGCCACTGCCACCTGCTTCTCCCTGTCCAGCAGCAGGCTCCCCTCCAAGGCTGATACCTCCATGCCCCTAGCCTGGAGGTCGTGGTCCCCCAAAGTCCAGCCTTTGTTAGGGGCACCGGGAGTGCACGAGACAGGCACTCTGGTTTCGCTGAGCTGGGTCAGGGTGAAGAGCAAGGTCGCCAGTCATCTCTGGCCTCAGGAATCAGCCAGGTCTGGCCCCAGCTGCGTCTGCCAGCCCCCGCCTCGCCCCTCTACCTCCTGCGGGCACGGTCGGCCGTGGCCTGGTTGTTTGCTTATCCATTCCATGGATCTCAGCGCAGTGTCTGGGGCAGGCAGGACAGGACACCCAAGCCCAAGGTCACTCGCTGAGTCAGACGTGTGCCCGTGGGTCCCCCTCAGCCCCTTCCTGACCAGCGGAGGGGCTCCTTCTGCCCACGTGTGGTCCAGCACACACGCGCGGGCAAGCAGGCAGGACACACAGTGGCCACATGTAGAGCGTGTGGCCCGCGTGCTCCGGTCCCCAGTGCTCCCCTCTCAGTCCAGCCTCTGCTCCTCTGTCGTCCCCTGCTGGGTGGAATGGAGGCGTAACCCATGTGCCCATGGAGCGCACATGCCCCTGTGGGCTATGCCAGCTCCAGAGAGTGATGTCATGCCCGGGGCGGGGGGGGGGGCCCTCAGAAGCCCTTGCCTCTCTGTCCTGGCATCCGAGCCTGGCCCGGGGCTCCCGGCCAACTGGAGGGATTGCATCAGCCCTGGGGGAGAGGCGGGCAGGCCCATCCTGGCCCCACGTCACGGTGTGAAGACCCCTCTGGCCTCTGAACCTGCCCATGCCTGGTCCCCGCGCGTGCTGCCTGGTCATTTTTTGCGGCCTCCACTTTTATGGGCATCACAGCGGCGTCCTGAGGGAGGTCAGCCCCTGACTGGCGTGAGGAGGAATGTGGACCCAGGGGCAGGTCACGGGAGCGTGCCAGCCTGGCGCCCTCCAGGACCAGCACCGAGATCAGGTGCTCCAGCTGGGGGCTTGCTGGGGGTCTGGGCAGGGGGAGGCAGGGCAGGCCGCTCTCCTTCCCCAGCCAGCCCACCCCCTGACACGAGTCTCATCCGTCTGCCCACAGGGGGCTTTGCCACCTTCTCCTCCTGCTTCCCCGGCCTCTGCGAGGGCAAGCCTGCCACCCTGCTTCCCATGAGCCTCTCCCAGCCTTGCCTCCCTGTGCCGAGCGTGGGCCTGACCCGCATCCTGCCTCACCTCTACCTGGGCTCCCAGAAGGATGTCCTGAACAAGGTGCGTGTGCAGCCGGAGCCTGGAGCCGCTCCTGGGCTGGGCTGGAGGAGGTGGGTTGGGAGCTGACCGTTGATGTGGCGGTAGATACGCCTGGGTGTGAACCTGCCTATGGCTTCACAGGCTGGGGGCGCAGGAGGACCCCAGAGGTCCTGGCAGGACCAGGGCAGCAGGGGGGAGGTAGGGCCTGGCAGGGCTGGACAGTGAGGCGGCTCCCTGCCCCTTTGGCTCTGCAGCCTACATGCCAGACTGCTGATGTCACTGGGCCCCTGGCCAGCCCTGAAAGAACCCCGTGTTTTAAAAATGGTGACGCGGAAAGAGGGTAAAGGCACCGCCCAGGCAGCACAGCCTTAAAATTCCTGGGAGCTGCACACAGGCTGTGGGCGGGCCTCACAGGGGCGGGCCCCCCACCCCTCTCCACCTAGCTGGGGGCTTGCAAGCTCTGCAGTGGAGGGTGGGGGGGCTCCAGGAACCAGATTCCAAGGCCCCAGGAACCGGCCCCGCCTCCAGAGCATACGTTTTCAGCCTCCTGCCCAGCCGCACCAGCTTCCACCCTGTTCCCTACCCTCCCAGGATCTGATGACCCAAAACGGAATAAGCTACGTCCTCAACGCCAGCAACTCCTGCCCCAAGCCCGACTTCATCTGCGAGAGCCGTTTCCTGCGCATTCCCATCAATGACAACTACTGTGAAAAGCTGCTGCCCTGGCTGGACAAGTCCATCGAGTTCATCGGTGAGGTGGCCGGCACCCTCTCGCCCAAGGCCGGGGGAGGGCTGGAAGGCCGGAGGCGGGAGAGGGTGGGAGAAACCTGGGGGAAGGGAAGGGCTGTGCGGGCCCCAGCCCTCACGTGGACCCCTGCCCCCAGATAAAGCCAAGTTGTCCAGCTGCCAAGTCATCGTCCACTGTCTGGCCGGCATCTCCCGCTCTGCCACCATCGCCATCGCCTACATCATGAAGACCATGGGGATGTCCTCGGACGACGCCTACAGGTAGCCCCGCCCCTCCACCCTCGCCCCGCCCCTCCACCCTCGCCCCGCCCCCTCCACCTGCTCTGCCGCGGAGCCACGGTTCACGGCCAGGGAGTGGGCCTGAGCCCAGCCCCGGCCCACCGGGGTTTGCCCAGCGGCTAGGTGCCCCCGAGTGGGCACTGGGGGCGGGGGCGAGCCTGGGGAGCTGCGCCTGGCCCAACCGGAGCCCTGCCTGCATCCCGCGGCTCTCCCCCAGGTTCGTGAAGGACCGGCGCCCGTCCATCTCGCCCAACTTCAATTTTCTGGGCCAGCTGCTGGAGTACGAGCGCAGCCTGAAGCTGCTGGCCGCCCTGCAAGGTGACGGGACGTCCCACCCCGGGACCCCGGAGCCCCTGCCGGGCCCTGCCGCCCCACTGCCGCCGCCGCCGCCACCACCTACCTCAGAGAGTGCCACCACCGGGAGCGCCGCGGCCGCCGCCTCCAGGGAGGCTGCACAGACTGGGGGTACGGAGACCCCCGGCCCCGCCCCGGCCACCAGCGCGCTGCAGCAGGGCCTGCGCGGCCTGCACCTCTCCTCCGACCGCCTCCAGGACACCAACCGCCTCAAGCGCTCCTTCTCGCTGGACATCAAGTCGGCCTACACCCCGAGCCGGCGGCCCGATGACCCCGGGCCCTTGGACCCAGGAGAGGCCCCCAAGCTCTGCAAACTGGACAGCCCGTCCGGGGGCACGTTGGGCCTTCCCTCCCCCAGCCCCGACAGCCCGGACGCGGCGCCCGAGCCGCGCCCCCGGCCCCGCCGGCGGCCCCGGCCCCCAGCCGGCTCCCCGGCGCGCTCCCCGGCTCACGGCCTCGGCCTGAACTTCGGCGACGCCACCCGGCAGACTCCGCGGCACGGCCTCTCGGCCCTGTCGGCGCCCGGGCTGCCCGGCCCTGGCCAGCCGGCCGGCCCTGGGGGCTGGGCGCCGCCGCTCGACTCCCCGGGCACGCCCTCCCCTGACGGGCCTTGGTGCTGCAGCCCCGAGGGCGCGCAGGGCGCGGGCAGCGCGCAGTTCACGCCCTTCGGCCGGGCCGGGGGGCCAGGCGTGGGCAGCGGCGACCTGCGGCGGCGGGAGGCGGCGAGGCCCGAAGCCCGGGACTCGAGGACCGGCTGGCCCGAAGAGCCGGCCCCCGAGACGCAGTTTAAGCGCCGGAGCTGCCAAATGGAGTTCGAGGAGGGCATGGTGGAGGGGCGCGCGCGCGGCGAGGAGCTGGCCGCGCTGGGCAAGCAGGCCAGCTTCTCGGGCAGCGTGGAGGTCATCGAGGTATCCTGACCGCGGCCGGAGCGGCCTCTCCGCGGGGACGCGGCGCCCCGAGCCCTTGGCTGCCCTCGGCTGGGCCCGCTATAAATATATATTATATATAATGCAAAGAAAGGTAAATGGTTTTACTGCGATTTTTATCGAGAAGTAAATATTTCAATTTTTTATTTATTTAAGCTGTTCATTCTGGCAATGATTTGGCAACAGTGCGGGCGGTCCTCGGAGCTCTATTTTTACTGTCTGGTATTTAAACTGAAACCCACGTTTCTAAGCAATATGAGGCCACCTTCAGTTGCAAGCTGGGGTGCCAGGCCTGGGGTTTCCCCGCCCCCTCCCCCAGGAAACACTGCTGACCATTGCAAAGAGGCTGCTGAGCTTTCGTGCACTTTTTACATAAGAAAAGGGGAAAAAAGGATAAAAAAACCTTTGCCGCAGACTGAGCCGCAGAGCCTCCCTGCCCTCCTGCTGCGTCCTCTCCTGCCCCTCCCTTCTCTGCTCCTCTCCTGGCTCCTCACCAAAGCCATAGGTGGGAGGGGGTGTCCTGGGAACCGGGCCCCCCCACCCCAGGAGGCGCTCACAGCCCCCTGCCCCCTCCAGGCACCAAGCTTCAGTGCCACCAAGGGCGCCTCTGCCACCCACCCCCCCAGCCTGTTGCCTGCCAGGTGCTGGGGGGTCAGGGTGGGGTTCGGAAGAGGGTGGCAGTGCAGAGAAGGGGGCTCTGAGTGTGAGGGGACGTGGGACCCCAGGGCAGGGGTGGAGGTGGAACACCTCCACTCCCGTCTGAGCCTGGGTCCAGCTTCACGTGTTCCGAGGAGGCTGCTACCCTCTCCTCCACTTTGTGGGCCCCCCTCAGCGCCAGCTGCCAGGTGGGGAGCCGACAAAAGGGGAGTTTGGCCCCTGGAGGGCAGTGGAAATAGCTGGGCCAGCCAGTACTGGCTCCACTGGTCAGAGGGCCGATAGATTCAGGGTCTTGTTCTGCGGGTCGAGGGGCCTCTCAGAGGAGGCACCTCATGCCTCTGGTGGGGGGGTTGGTGTGGGTGTGGACGCCTTCCTTCGCTTGGGAGAGCCCCCTCCAGCTAAAGACCCCTCATGTGAGCAGATGCTGGAGGTGTCCCCCATGTCTGCCAGCCCCCATAGGGCTGTCGGAGGAGAAAAACCCCGTACACCCCACTCCTGTGGAGCGCTCCCCTCCCAAGTCTCCCTGGTATATTCGAGGTTGCCAGTCCCCAACCCCCGTTAGCTTTTTGGCCCAGGTGGGCCAGCCTGGGGGTGAGGGCAGGAGGAAAGCCCCAGCTGTCCTCACCTCCCACCATCGGGGTAAAGGGGACCCGAGGCTTTTGGCGGCAGGAGCGGGTGTACCCCGAGCTTCGGATGTCCTGCAGCATCCAGGAGTGGATGCTGGTCACCTTGGGAAGGGGCCAAGGCTTGGCCGGAGGGGTGGCCTGGGCAGGACTGAGTCCTTGGGCAGGTGGGCGGAGGCTGCCTGCCCCCAGCTGCCCTCCAGCTGTTTATTCTGTTTGTTCTTTTGACCCCAGCTCCTGTCCCGTCAAACCTCCTTTGAGCAAAAGTCCTGTTCCTGTTCCTCTGTCCCCACCCCATTCCCCCAAGAAAATAAGCTATCATTGTTGTATTTGCAATCTATGGATTAGAGGTTTAAGTATTTATTATTATTGGTTAATTATTATTATTATTATTGATTATGTAAATCTGCCTCCTGTCTGTCTATCTCGTTGGGTTTCTGAGGTGACCCTGGGTGTGGAGGATGCACTGGTTCCCCCTCCGCGCCCCACGCCTGTGCTGTCCCGGAGACAGTGGTGGGGGCCACTGGTTGAGCCCCACAACCCTGGGGGCAGGTCCCACGGCCCGTTCCCCTCTCTCCGTCCTTCTCCAGGCTGCTGGTGCCCTGTGGCTTTTGGCCTGGGGCACATGGGGGGGGGGGGGGCTTTTGCCCTTGAGACACTGGCTGAAGTGAGTCGTTGTGAAGGGAGAAGTCCCTGTCTCAGCCCCCCAGCCCAGCCTCTCTCCGTGTGGCGGGGGGGCACGAGGCACCCGTCAAGAGCCCCTCCCTGGTCAGTCCCACCCACTCCTTGGGGGGGGGGGCGGAGTGGGGCCCCAGGGCCCTCCCCTCTCCTGCTGGCCCAGTGCCCTGGCACGGGGTCCCCAGAATGGACCTGGCCCCCTCCTATTATTTGCTGGAAAGTCCAGCGGAGGAGAGGTGGCAGGTCCCCCCGCACGGCTCCCGGTCCCTCTGGACTGGGCTGCCCACCCACCTGCCCGCCCCTCCTCATCGCCCTCTCCCCCAGCGCGGCCGCTCTCTGCTCCCTGTCCTGTCCCCTTCTTTTGTATTTGGAAACAACGTGTTGTAATAAATCCTGAGATGGGTGTTTTCTCCATGCGTCTGACTGCCTCTTTCTTCAGGCTGGTGGGAGGTGGTGTGGAGGGGCTTCCTGGGGCCAGGAGGCGGGGGTATGGGGCTTGGAAAGCCAGACTGCCTCCGACTCATGGCTCTGAACCCAGAACCCTAAACCCAGGGGGCAGGGACGGGAGCGGGGAGGGGCAGATGTAGGATGTAGAACAGCCCTTTTGTTGCTGTTTCAAGCTACTGAGAATTTAAATAACGTAGAACTATATAAAAGGGAATCTCAGTTTTCGGCCTTCAGCTCCCCCACCCCCCTCTCCAGAAAACTGCTGGGAGCAGTTCCACGTCTCCCTGCAGACCTCCATGTGAGTGCACGCATGTACCTACCACACAACAGCTCTTCCTTTTCAACAGAAATGGGGGTCCAGCTCTACAGAGCGTCTGCATCTACGTTTAGGGCACTGTTTAAATTCCTTACGGAACGTGCAAGGCCCGGAGGATACCTGGTGGGAAGCACCCTGTGCGTCTCCAGCCCCGGGGCTCCTCTCCCTGGAGCCAGCGCCCCCTGCAGGCCTCGCTCCCTCCCTGCCCGGGAGGCCAGGCTGCAGGGTCAGTGTCCCCGGGGCCGCCGAGCGTCCTCCGCCCACGCTGCAGCGCTGCGCATCCCCGCGGTGTCTCCTGGGACACATTCTGGACCTGACTCCCCTGGCTCCCTCCAAAGTTTGCCCAGCCGTTACTATAACAACGGCCCCGACGTACTGACTGCTTCTGATGTGCCAGGCACCACTCCCTGAATTTCCTGGGAACCTCATCTCGGGAGTCTCCAGGCAGTGTCCCCGGCAGATCTGTGCCCTCTGCCCCGCCGTCCTCTGGCTAATGTGGCACAAGGTCTCCACTGGGGGGTCTGACCCTTCCTGGCGGTTTGACCTGCCTATCCTGGGGACCCTCCCCCGCTTTCTGAGCAGGCAGGTAGCCTAACCAGTGACACCAGCCAGACCTGTGTCTGTGCAAGTGTGGGTGACCACACACACGTGTACACATGAGCACACGTGCATGCGTGAGAGCACACACACTTGTGTAGTGTATGTGTGTTTCAGGAATCAGGAGAAAGCTAGGCAGGCCCCTCATCCGGGTCTTCGGGAGGAGGTAGGGTCCTTGAATCCTGCATCCTTAAGAGTCCTCAAAGAGGCCAAAAGCTAGAAGCATTGCTGTCCTCTGGCAAGGCTATTTTTAGCTCAAGAACATCTATTTATAGCTCTGGCAGCCCCTTGGAGTCAATAAAGAGGACTGGAAAAAGCTGATGGTTGTTTGCAGCAGCGCAGTGGCGCTTCTCCACCCCAGTTCTGTAGGAGGACGGGAGACCAGCAGGGGCCCTTGGGCCAGGGCAAGGCTCCAAACCCCCCAGCTCCCAGGGGTCAGCCGGCCCCAGCACCGAACCAGGCAGGCAGGGTGGTCGGATCTGGACCTTGGGAGCTGGCCTCTGTCTGCTCTCGACCACAGTCTGGTCCCGGCCACACCGGGTCACCTAGGTTCTATGCCCTCTGCTTATGTTTCCACGTCTGCCCCCGCCACCCCTCACCCCCAGACCAGGGGCTCTAGGCCCTTGACGGGTTTGGGATGGGGGACAGATGGTGCATTGGGGTTGTTTGTGGTTGGCCTCAGACTGCTGACCGCGATGCTGCGGGCTGGGATGCCCTTGGCCCTCACCTGGGCCGGTGCTACTTGCAGGCGCCCCCGCGCATCTCAGCAACCACCATCAGGGAACTTTGAAAAAACAAGGTTTATTACAGGCCCTAAAGTACACAGTAAGCCTGTGTTAGTTGCTCAGTTGTGTCCGACTTTTTGCGACCATGTGGACTGTAGCTGGCCAGTCTCCTCTGTCCATGGGGCTCTCTAGGCAAGAATACTGGAGTCAGTAGCCATTTCCGCCTGGGGTCATACAAAGAGGTCACAAGGAGAGAGGAAGAGTGCAGGCCTGGGGTTCTGCTCTTTTCGGAGTCAAGTGTGGGGTGCCTAGGGTTTTGCAGTTTCCCTCTTTATTGGTGAATTAAGATATGAGTGGGAATTAAGGGAAAGGGACAGTTGTCTAGGTCACCCAGGGCTTTCCACATGGGGCTCTTCATGGGTAGGACGGCCTGACTCTTCAGCGGTGCAGCTGGCGTGCATGCGTGCTCAGTCACTTCACTCACATCCGACTCTGCAACCCCATGGACTGTAGCCCACCAGGCTCCTCCTCCATGGCTTTCTCCAGGCAAGAATACTGGAGTGAGTTGCCATGCCCTTCTGCAGAGGATCTTCCTGACCCAGCGATTGAAGCTGTGATGTATTTATTCCAGATGAATATCTTTGAAATGGACGCCTCAACAAGCAAAAGCTTAGTGTCTGGCACTACCTTTACAATCAGAAAAGCTAACGATCAGGCACAGGGGTGGATGGAGAGTTGGATGGGTAGCTACATGAGTGGGTAGGTGAGTGGATGGGAGGGAGACATGGATGGGCAGGTGGGGGATTAAGGTGAGGATGGGTGAATAGGTGTACATGGATGGATGGTGGGTGGGTAAATGGGAGGAAGGCAGGGAGGGAGGGATAGAAGGAAGGTGGGTGTGTAGGAACCATCTGTCACACACTTGTGTGCGTGCTAAGTCACTTCAAATGTGTCTGGCTCTGTTCGACCCTGAGGACTGCGGCCTGCCAGGCTCCTCTGTCTGTGGGGATTCTCTGGGCAAGAACACTGGAGTGGGCTGCCGTGCCCTCCTCCACGGTATGTTCCTGACCCAGGGGTCGAACCTGCGTCTCTCAAGTCTGTCTGCATTGGCAGGTGGGTTCTTTCCCACTGGCGCCACCTGTATGTTCCCATCCATCCTCCTGCTGGACGATAGGCATCCTGTCCTTGGTTAAGGAAGGTGCTCCGTGACGGTTCAATGACAACCACAAACCACCCGCCTTGGAGCTGGACACCACTGCAGAGACCCAGTCATCCCACTCCAAGATCCCAGGAGGGGACCCAGCTTCTCCAGCAGCACAAAGGGTCAGGGTCAGCCTCAGTGGCCCCTCAGGGCCCTTGCAACTCAGACCCTGCCTCTGTGAGTTGGTCGGTCCAGGTGTTTCTGAGGCTGAGAGCGTGGCAAGAGCCAAGAGGGCTGGTTCTCAGGAAGGCTGTAGGTGGTGGTTTGGCCTCTGAAGGCCAGGCTGCACGTGGAGAGGCTAGGGCACGTTCAGGCAGAGGGCAGAGGTGGGGCTGTGCCCACAAGGGTCAGGCAGGAGCCGAGTGCCTCTGGTCAGGGAGCGGGAGGGAGACATGGCCCTCTGTGGCTCTGGAAGACAGCTTGCGGCTTCATCTCTTCTGCAGAAAAGTGGTCCGTCCTGAGAAGGGGAGAAGCCACAGAACCTCCAAGGGCCTGAAGAATGGACAAGGGGAGTTGGTGTGCCACTGTTCCAGAAAGAGGGGCCTGGGCGCTGGGCACACAAGTTGGGGGGGAGCTGATACCAGTAGGACTTCTCATGGGTGCCAGGCAGCGGGGGCTCATCAGGCCGAGACCCTAGAGAGACCCCGGTCTTTTACCCTTTTTGGCAGGGGGCAGGGTTTCTAGACTAGTAAGGCAGTTCTGGCCTGCTCCTGGCCCTGGGGCTGGGGAGTCTCCAGACACAGGGTCTTACTGAAGGAGGGGTCAGACCCTGAGGATGTGGTGTGGCTTTAGGAAAGGAGGACTGGTAAGGACCAAGGATGGGACCAAAGCTAGTCTTGGGCAGAAGGGAGGCTGCGACAGGGGCCATTCCCAGAGCTGGGAGGGGAGGTGGGGGACGAAGGAGGACAAATGAGCTCCCGCCCCGCCCCCACCCCAAACACACAAAGGCTGCGGGGCAGGGTGACACCAGAGCCAGGCTTGGCCAGCTCTAGGCAGGTCCCTGGGGGAGCTCCCTCCAGCCTTTCAAAACCGAGCCAGCCTTCTAACGCCCTGGGCCAGGGGAACGGCAGGCGAGGGACTGGGGAGAACAGGGGCAGACCTGGTTCTCACCATCTCTGAGCAAACACCACTCAGGAGACCAGGGCAGCCAGGGGCAATTTGAGAACAGGCAGAGATATCCCTTACCCCATCTCCCCCTTGAATTAAGTGGAGCATCCCACCTCCTAGCAGCACATACGCTCCTCGGGCTCCCCCCACACAGACACCTGGAGACTCTGCCCAGATCCACCAGAGCAGATCCACCCAGGAGAGCAGTGTTGGCACCACGGGCATCGGGCCGGTGGAAGCCAGCCTCAGACTGACACAATTGGTGGACGTAGCTATAAAAAGCCGAGGAGACTTTGAAATAGAAGTGGGGGAAGGGAAGGGGGGCTGGGGGGGGCCGGAGTCCTGGAGGGAGGCAGGCAGGCAGGACAGAGGGCCTGGGTGCTGACACCAGGGTAGGAGACAAAGCCCCCTTCTGGAGCGCCCCAGTCCACCCCACCTGTCCAGTGGGAGCTCACATCTGGAAACATTTGCAGAAGCAGGGTGAAGTCCAGCCAGCCCGGTGCCCGGAGTTGGGGGGCGGTGTGCGGGACAACAGCGCGACCAGTGCTGCCCATACCTCTCGCCTGGCTCCGGGCAGGTGGCTCCCAGGGGACCTGAGGGCAGCAGCCCCTTGCTCTGATGCCTCCGGTCGCTGCCTCTTCCCGGGGTCAAGCCCCCCACCAGGCCCCCAGCTCCACAGGGGCCCAGATCAGGGGGAACGAGGCCTGGCAGGAAGAGGCTACCTCACTGTGCCTTTCCCTGCTTCCCCTACCAGAGTCTCAGCGGCACCAGCCCAGGATACTGGGCTGACGGGGGTCCCATGTATCTCGGGCTGTGGACGTCAAGGCCAAAATCAGGCAACCAGAGGCCTGCAGGACTGAGGCCCCCTGTGGGCCCAGAGGGAGAAGAGAGATCCTCAGAGCTCCTTCCCTGAGTCACACACCCCCCTCCCCGGCTGATCTCAGCCCTGGTCCCCATGGGTGCATCACTGTTTCTGAGGTTCCCGCACCTAAGAGCCAGCCTCTGCTCCTGGCCCCTACTGGTGGTCGGCTGAGGGGAGCTGGGCGCCAGGTGTTAGAGCAGATCTAATAGAAGGGGGTGGTGGGGAGGAGGTGATGAGGCCCTTCCCCTTGAGTCCGCCCTAACAGGAAACGCCCGGAGGACTGGATTTGGGGCCGCGCAGGACGGGGTGAGGGTACAGTCGGGGGCCTCAGCTCTCCCAGCCGCGGGTGGCTGGTGCCCTGGCCCTCCCCGGGGTCCAGCAGGGGAAGGGTGTGGCTGCACCGCCAGTGGGGGGAGTGGGCGCGGCCCCCAAGGGCGAGGGTAGGGCTGGCCGGCTGGGCGGTGACGTCAGCCCGGTGTAGGGGTTCCCAGGGAGTCAGCCTCGCCGTCACACTCCAGTCCCTGGGGTCCCCCTCCTGGGAGTGCAGACCCCGCCCTACCGCCCCGCACAGCCGGGCCAGTCCCAGGCTCCCAGGGCGCGGAGGCTAGGCGCGGTGGGTGCGCCATCCGCGGGCGCTGAGCTCGCGCGGGGAAGGACCCGGCCCGCCACGGCGCCCTTGGTCCTCCAAGCGCCGCTGCCCTTGTTCCCCCGCCTCCGCGCTCCCTCTCGGGCCAGCAGGGGGGCGCGGTGAGCACCTGCCAGGCGCCAAGCCCGAGGGCATCGTGCCCCCGCCCCAGGCCCCCGGTGCGCCAACACCTGCCGGCGAGGACGAGACAGGGGCGCCCCTACTAGTGCTCCTGGCCGGCCTTCCGCTCCCACCCAGCTCTTCCCGATCCAGGCGAGAAGCCCGGCAGCGCCCCCTGCTGCCTGAGCCCTGGACGGGGCGGCCGGTCCGCGGGAGCCGGACCCTGAGGGCCCTACAGGCTGGGAGGAAGCCTGGCCTGGGAGCTCAGGTCTTCAGAGGTCTCCAGCCTCCCGGCACCCTCCCGCATCCTCCTCCGAGACCCTCCCCTTGGCCCACATGCAGCCCCGACTGCTCACAGCGTCACCCTGCTGCGGGCCTCTGGCCCACTGCCACACCCCAGGGCTCAGGGTCACATCTGCTGTCAACGGCCACAGTTGTGTCTCCGGCCAGCTTTCATCCTTGGCCTTCAGAACCAGAAAGGACAAGCTGCCAGGTGCCGCCTACAGTCTAGCTGGCATCTCGGCTCCCTTCCTTTCCCCTTGCCCACCCCTCACCCCTGCTTCCCTCCCCTCACCCCACTGCCCTCCAGTGAGCAGCATGGACTGCGGCCCCCACCCCCTGCACCTCTCCTCTGGATGGGGTCCTGGCCTCCTCCGTGGGTCCCCACACCTTCCCACCGCCACTGAGCTGCCTGCAAGCACCCTCCTCCACCAGTCACTGCTTCTCTCTTCCTGGAAGGTGCCCCTGCCCTGGTGCCAATGTGTTCCATGTCCATCCATGGCTCCCCCAGTCTTGGGTGCAGTTGTGTGCTAAGTCGCTTCAGTGGTGTCCAGCTCTGTGCGACCCCATGGACAGTATGCCAGCCAGTCTCCTCCATCCAAGGCATTCTCCAGGCAAGAATACTGGAGTGGGTTGCCCTTCCCTTCTCCATCTAGGTGCAGAGCCTCACTCAAATCCCCCCATTGCTGAGCAGCCATTCACACTTGTCCTCCTTCATTAGGGGTCTGCCTGTGGCCTCACTGCCCAGCAGGGCCTGGCGCTGAGAGTCCTGATCTCTGCCTTCATGTTCACGTGACATTCTCCTGTGCGCCTGAGTGTGTCCAAATATCCTTTGTTTACAAGGACACCAGTCATCCTGGATTAGGGCCCACACTCGTAACCTTATCTTAACTAATTTCATTTGCAAAGACCCCATCTGCCAGTATGAGGGGTGCACCCCCACCACCTCACTGCAGGGTCCCACCAGCTCTGCTGCCCCCCCACTGTTGTTTAGTCCATGCAGAGTCTGATCATCGCAGGAGGTCTCACCATGCCATCACACGGATGATGTCCCCTTGAGAGACTGCAGAGCCCAGCACTCGGGATATTCTAGACGCTAAAATAACACACGTGCATGCCGAAGGGATAGATCTCATGAAAATTTAGGAACTTGCCACAGCTAGGTGACTGTACCTTTGGGGGGGTTCAGTTATCTGGGAGTGCCAAGATGTCCCCTTCAATGTGAAGGACAAGTTTTTACACCTGAGCACCTCAACACTGGAAGAGTACACATATTTTGATGGGAATATCAATCAGGCAACTGTCTAAACTGGAAAGAACAGCAACATAAGATCTTTTCAATTAAAAGAAGTCCAGGGAATTCCCTGCTGGTCCAGTGGTTAGGACTTCATGCTTTCATTGCCAAGAGCCTTGGTTCAATTCCTGGAGGGGAACTAAAATCCCGCAAACCACACAGTGTGGGGGAAAAAAAGTCCAGAATTAAGAAGTGCAAGACTGCTGTGGAGGTCTCAAAGTTTCAGCAGGAACTCAAATCCTTTCCATCTTTCTGCTCTGCCATCATTAGCATGCCTCACGATCCAAGATGGCTGCAGAAGTTCTAGCCATTGTCTTCCTATTATTGGCAGGAACCAGGAGACTGGGCCAGGGTTGGGTGGGATGGAAGGATAAAAGGATACCCTGCAAGCCTCCTAACAACTTCCACTTACATCTCATTGGCCACTCTGTCTGCATGGAAAGCTGGGATAAAGGAGTAGAAGGAGGAAAATGAAGGAACAGAAAAAAGGAAAGGAGGAGAAAAGGATATGACATTGGGCAGGTGACATCATCTCTGACCAGAGTTCACTGAGTGTGCTGAGCTCACTGTGTGCCTGCTCGGTCGTGTCCGACTCTTTGCGACCTCATGAACTGTAGCCCACCAGGCTCCTCTGGCCACGGGATTTTCCAGGCAAGAATACTGGAGTGGGTTACCATTTCCTCCTCCGGGGGATCTACCTGACCCAGGGCTCAAACCTGCTTTCTCCTGTGTCTCCTGCATTGGCAGGTGGATTCTTTCCCACTGAACCACCTGGGAAGCCTTGAATGTGCTATTCTTATCTAATTAGTTAGAGATCTAAGGGTTTGCCCACTTTGAACGTGCCCCAGTTTGAGAAGATGATTTCGCTGAGGCTGCAGTAAAGCAGTTCTACCACTTGGCACTTATGCCTCACTAAATCCAGTGGTGCTTGGTGGAGATGGTGGAGCTGTCATGGGTGAACGAGATAGGAGGGCCCCAGGTTCTTGGAACAAAGCCACATCCTCTTACGAAATAAGTCATGATTCTTTGAGATGCGAGTTTTGACTTGCCACTGGGCTCCACTTCAGACCATGCGTAAGACCACAGGACACTTCACGACTACGTGATCTGAATGGCCCATTACAGATTGGGTGACACAAAGCCATACAGTGGGGTGCACCCAAGAATAAACCACGATCAAGGGGAAGGGGTGGGCCTTGAGCACAGGTGAGTTGCCTGAGCAGGAGGGTCACACTCTCAATATGCCAAGTCACAGCTCCCGGCTTCCCCATCTTCAGCCTCCACCTGTGACCTCAAGATTTTTAGGACATTGTCATTCCCATTCCACAAATAAACCACCTGAGTCACAAGGGCGGTAAACAACTTCCCCAGGTCATCCAGTCAGTGGAAGAGCAGGGACCCGAAGCCCAGACCGCCACAGGGACATAGGATAGCTGGTCTTGGGGCAGGAAGATGGACACACCCTCGGGGGGGACATCTGGGGTGTGAGGGGACAGCCAGTGTGAGGAGACATCTGGGGGTGTAAGGGGACAGCAGGTGTGAGGGAACATCCGGGGGTGTGAGGGGACAGCAGGTGTTAGGGGATATCTGGGGTGTGAGGGGACAGCAGTTGTGAAAGGACAGCCGGTGTGAGGGGACATAAGGGGTGTGAAGGGACAGCCAGTGTGTGAGGGGACATCCGGGGTGTGAGGAGACAGCAGCTGTGAGGGGATATCCAGGGTGTGAGGGGATATCCGGGGTGTGAGGGGAGAGCAGGTGTGAGGGGACAGCAGGTGTGAGGGGACATCTGGGGCGTGATGGGACATCTGGGGGTGTGAGGGGACAGCGGTGTGAGGGGACATCCGGGCTGTGAGGGGACATCCGGGGTGTGAGGGGACAGCAGGTATGAGAGGACATCCGGGGTGTGAGGGGACATCTGGGGTGTGAGGGGACATCCGGGCTGTGAGGGGACATCTGGGCTGTGAGGGGACAGCAGGTGTGAGGGGACATCCAGGGTGTGAGGGGACAGCAGGTGTGAGGGGACATCTGGGGCGTAAGGGGACATCTGGGGTGTGAGGGGACAGCTGGTGTGAGGGGACATTCAGGCTGTGAGGGGACATCCGGGCTGTGAGGGGACATCCGGCATGAGGGGACATCCAGGGTGTGAGGGGACAGCCGGTGTGAGAAGACATCGGGGTGTGAGGGGACATTGGGTGTGAGAGGACATCTGGGGTGTGAGGGGACAGTAGGTGTGAGGGGACATCTGGGGCATGAGGGGACAGCCGGTGTGAGGGGACATCCGGGCTGTGAGGGGACATCCGGGGTGTGAGGGGACATCCGGTGTGAGGGGACATCTGGGGCATGAGGGGACAGCCGGTGTGAGGGGACATCCGGGCTGTGAGGGGACATCCGGGGTGTGAGGGGACATCCGGTGTGAGGGGACATCTGGGGCATGAGGGGACAGCCGGTGTAAGGGGACATCTGGGCTGTGAGGGGACATCCGGGGTGTGAGGGGATATCCGGTGTGAGGGGATATCTGGGGCATGAGGGGACAGCCGGTGTGAGGGGACATCCGGGCTGTGAGGGGACATCCGGGGGTGTGAGGGGACATCCGGTGTGAGGGGACATCTGGGGCATGAGAGGACAGCTGATGTGAAAGGACAGCAGGTGTGAGGGGACATCCGGGGTGTGAGGGGACATCCGGTGTGAGGGGACATCTGGGGCATGAGGGGACAGCCGGTGTAAGGGGACATCCGGGTTGTGAGGGGACATCCGGAGTGTGAGGGGACATTGGGTGTGAGAGGACATCTGGGGTGTGAGGGGACAGTAGGTGTGAGGGGACATCGGGGGTGTGAGGGGACAGCAGGTGTGAGGGGACATCCGGGGTGTGAGGGGACATCCGGTGTGAGGGGACATCTGGGGCATGAGGGGACAGCCGGTGTGAGGGGACATCCGGGCTGTGAGGGGACATCCGGGGTGTGAAGGGACATCCGGTGTGAGGGGACATCTGGGGCATGAGGGGACAGCCGGTGTAAGGGGACATCCGGGCTGTGAGGGGACATCCAGGGTGTGAGGGGACATCCGGTGTGAGGGGACATCTGGGGCATGAGGGGACAGCCGGTGTGAGGGGACATCCGGGCTGTGTGGGGACATTGGATGTGAGGGGACAGCCAGTGTGAGGGGACAGCCGGTGTGAGGGGACATCCGGGGGTGTGAGGGGACATCCGGTGTGAGGGGACATCTGGGGCATGAGGGGACAGCTGGTGTGAAAGGACAGCAGGTGTGAGGGGACATCCGGGGTGTGAGGGGACATCCGTGGTTATGAGGAGACATCCGAGGTGTGAGGGGATATCTGGAGTGTGAGGGAACAAGCGGGGTGTGAAGGGACATCCCAAGGCGTAGGGAATATATCTGCCAGGGCTCCTGAGGACCCGGAGGGCGGGGCCGCAGTGGCAGCCGGGACTACCTTTCCCAGCAGGCGGCGCGCTATGCGTCACTTCCGGCGGCGCCCGCGGCGCGCGTGTGGGAGTGAGTAAGAGAGTGTTTACTTCCGGCCGCCGCAGCCGCGGGCTGAGGGCCGAGCAAGTCGGGCGGCGGGCGCGGCGGGCCCCGCGCAGCCATGGACTGGCTCATGGGGTGAGTCCGGCGGCGGGGCGGGCGGGCCGAGCCGCGGGGCGCGCCGCGGGCGGCACCGGTCAAGGACATCCTAACGGGCGGGCCAGGGGCGTCCCGGGGTCAGGCCCGGGGCCGGGGCTCCCTGGAGCGGGTTCGGGGCCGGGCCGGGAGCGGGCCCGCGTCCGGCCTGCAGTCGAGCACTCGCGCGGAGCGCCGCGTCCCGGGAGCCGGACCGGGGCCGGCGGCCACACCTCGCTGCTGGTTGTCGGGCGGCGGGGCATGTCGGACCGGGGCTGCTCGCCAGTCCGCGCGGGGAACTTGCTTCTGCGAGAAATAACATTGATGCCGGCAGAGGACAGCCCCTTTAAAAGGAAGGAAAAGGAGCAAAATAACCCAACTCTGCCAGCGTCCGCCGGGCGAGGTCGGCGGGCAGGGTGCGCTCGGCGCTTCCGCGGGCGGCCGCCGCAGGGCGGGGTAGGAAGGAAGCATCAGCACCGGGCCCGGGCTGGGCTCTCCCTCCCTTGGCGTGTGTTGGGCTTGCTGGAGGTTAGATCAACGTGCGGAACGTCACGTCGTTCTCCACAAGTTATTCTACCTGCCTCGGTTCTTTTTTTTTCTTTTCTTTCTGTTTTTTTTTTTTTTTTTTTTTTTCCTTTTTACTTTTTGAGGATGGAGAAGGACAAGCACTTCTCACCCAGTTGGGCGGTCCTTCGTCAGCCTGGCTCGAACGTGCACAGCGCTCCTTTGGAGTCAGGGTAGTTACTCTAGGGCCTCGGGGTGGGAGTGAGGGAGCGCTTGCCGTGTTGTTGGCCAGGGTGGGTGGAAGGCTTGTCTGGACACCGAAGTCCTGGAAGGGAGATGAAAGGTCCCATGTACGTTTCATGTCAGTGTCTATCAGGCCCTTGCAGGCACAGGCAGAGTGGCTGGCAGGATAGTCAGCATGAGATGAGTGAGACCCTTCTGAACTGGCAGGTTGGCTGCAGTCTCGTGAAGGGGGAGACCAGGGGCGACCAGACAGCGGGAGGGAGGAATCGGAAGGTAAAAGACAGGTGCTGAGTGTGTCGGGGATGACCTGGAGCCAGAGCGCAGGGGCCAGGACGGCATGGCACTGTGGGGCGAGGCAGCTCACCTGGTTTCCTGCAGAGGTGGGACTCCCATCCCAGCCTCGCTGCTCAATAACTGTGTGACTTTAGGTGGTCGCTTCTTCTCCAGACCTTTTACAAAGTCATCTGTAAAGTGGGAGCCATGGTCCTTGTCACCTGGCACTGTGGAAAGGTATGCTGAGGTGACAGAGCAAAGCGTGTAGCACAGTGCCTGGTACTGGTGGGTGTAAGTAGAGGTGTTCACCAGAGGGCAGACAGCTGCGTTTATTCTGAATGGTGGGTGCTTGTGTTCTGCCTCAGGAGAGATGGTGTTGGAGGCTACTTGGCCTCCTGCAAGTCGATTTCAGAGGAGTAGACTACTGATTGGCTGAGTTGAATTCGCAGGCCTTCGTATCAGAGGGACCAGCCTGATCAGCGGGGTTACTGAGGAGGCAACTGATCGTATTCTGCCTGTTATTCTGTGCTTGTGTCTGTAGGAAGCAGGTATTCTGTCCCTGGAAACTGACTGGCAGTCTGTTTTTTCTAACTGCCCGAGGTCTGTGCTTTATGGACTTTATTGTTATCATTGTGAACAACCAGAAATTTAACGCACCTGTTCTTGAGGCCCCTGTCAAGTCTATGCAACCAGGTGGTCATCTGGGCAAGGTCAGCAGAGCACTTATTTCCTTGCGCTTGGTGGCCGGTGCCCGTGTTTGAGGAAGACAGTTTTGAAAGAGACCGTCTTGGAGCTGATGCCTCTGTGGTCTCTGCGGAGGGAAGGAGCCCTCGCTGCCGCCTGTTTATAAAGAAGGCAGTTCTAAAGTGACTTGAGCTCTCCAGAGAGAGGTTAGGATGGAGTTTGCTTATCTGTGTGTGTGTGTCTTTTTAAACTTAATGGACTGCGGGTCGGATTGGTGAATCATGAATCTTTCACATCTCCTTAGCTATGAACCCCCTGCTCCTTAAAAAAAAAGAAGGTGGAATAATCTCAGTCGTCAGGTTCTGATCTTCTTGAGAACGTGTTTCTAGGGTGGGTGTCCTAGGACTCTAGAGCTGGGAGGGCTGGGGTATCCCCTTGTCTCTCCCACGAGTTTATTGACCGTCTGCTGTGACGTAGGAGGCTGCCGAGGCCCGGACTTCACAGCCACGGGGGACATGAGCAGTGCAGACCCCGGGCCTCCCACCCTGCTCCACCTGCCGCTCCCCCTGCGCCCCTCTGAGGAGAGCTGACCAGAGGCAGGTGAAGGATCTGGCTCCTGCCGACACCTTTTGCGCGCTCAGTGCTAGGGCTACAGTTGGCCAGGTTGCAGCCTGGAAGAATCGAGGATTTGTGTATGTGTGTTTTACTATTTCTTGATATTTTTGTTAATTCACACCATTCGCTCTCAACCAGGTTGTTTGGAATAGAGTTTTCATGTTTTTCCTATTTTTTGTTCTTTTCAAAGAAGGATTTTCTTTGCCTTCATTCATCTTGAGTGACAAAGTGTGGACGCAACTGGAGCGGCGAATGGGGCGCCCTCCTCCTCTTCTGCACGCCGTCCTGACCACAGGAGAGGCTGACAGACGGTTCTGTGAGCTTGCATCTTCCCCGTCACTGCAGGGCCTTGCTGAGTAACGCTGGCAGCCTTATCTTCAGCTCTCCCTGCCGTGGGTGAGGAAAGGGAGGCCTGCAGGAAACCTGCTCGGGGAGCTAGAAATGAAGCCAGCATGTTATGACTTGCTGCTGGGCTTTGCTGGGCTCACTTGCAGGAGAGCTTTGTGCCAGGCAGCTCACATCCGCTGTCTTCCTGTGCGTTTCCTCTGCTTGGCGTTGAGCCGGCCGTTGAAGTCGGTGCGTGGTAGCTTTGTCCCTCTCTTTTTACGAAAGTAATTTCTAACTTGAAAAGGGCCGTGACTTCTTGTGTGGGTCACTTCTGTGGTCCTTGGCTCTGTCCTTTCTGGACAGTAGCTGACAGGCTGGCACTCTCCTCACCCAGAGCAGAAGCTGCGTGAGCTGGGGCAGCGAGGGACCCACCCGACAGAGCGTGGTGGTTTGAGGCGCCTTTTCCTCCGTCCTTCACTGGCAGTGGTGGGCATCTAGGAGCAGTCAATAACAGCGCGGTTTCTGTTTTACCCGACAGAACCACTCCAGAAGCTTCCCAGCGAGCATCTGGGAATGCAGGAGAGGAAACACACTCCCTTCGCTTCTGCCTGGGGGGGCACAGGGTGAAGTTTGCAGGGACCTGCCTGCCAGGGCGGGGCCCGTGCACCCCGCCAACCCCTGACTGGGGCAGCTCCCAGCCTTGACGTTGGCGCCTCCTGTTCCTCCCTGGAGGCAGAAGAGGCGGGTGAGGTGCAGGGTAGGGCTTCCTGGCTCTCCTGGCCGAAGAAGATCGGCTCCTAGACGGGTCACTTACTCCAGAGGGTGATGGGCTTGGTGCTCTTGGGCTGTGCCTAGGGTTTGCTGCGCAGACAGGGCCTTTCGGGCCCAGTGGCTCTGCCCGCAGGCCTCGTGCTCGAGTGAAGGGGACCCAGTCCTGTGGTTGCCACCTCTGTGGGTGTCTGAACTGGGTGTTGATGACCGTCCCTTGGCAGTTTGCCTCTGGGGAGGATGTCGTGGTGGCTGGCTATCAAATCAGATCATGAGAATACCCAGGCTGAATTCTAACAGCCTCATGGAGGTGTAATTTACATACCATAAAGTTTACTTGCATTTGGTGTACAATTAAGTAATTTTTAGTAAAATTACAGAGTAGCATGACCGTCACCACAGTTTAGTTTGAGAACGTTGTGGTCACCCGAAAGAAGCCTGGTGCTCGGTGGCTCCCCTTTCCCACCCCAGCCCTGGGCAGTGACTGCTCTACGGTCCGTGTCTGCACATCTGCCTGCTGGGCCGTTTTTGTAGAGATGGGACGGAGCAAAGCACATGGTCTTCTGTGACCCCCTTGTTCAGCTCTGCCGTAGAAGTCCTTCGTGTTGTCACTGGTCTCAGCTGTCCTTTTGTTGCCAAGTGATAATCCGTGGTGTGGAGATTTGTGAGTATCGCCTCTTCATGGACACCTGGACTCTTAACTGCTTTTCGCTGGTCCTGAGAGATGTTGCTGTGACCCAGCCTCTTTCAGCCAGCCGTGAGCCGGACACTTCCCGCCGGGAGACCTCCAGGCCCTGCTGCATTTGCCGTGTGCGTGGGCCGGGCCCTGAGCCCAGGATGAGATGGAGAAGATAGTCTGTGCTGTGTCAGGCTGGCGCTGGGGGCGCCGAGGGCCAGGCAGGTGGCTTGGGAGGGTGCGTAGGAACTTTCCAAGTAGGAGCGAGGGAAGGTCGTGTCCTGGGAGAATGGCACGTGCAGAGGCACCGCAGCAGGAGCAGCGTGACCCACGCCTGCCCGTCCCGGAGCAGCGGCAGGGCATGCGGCGGGTAGCCCTGGGCGGGTGTGCTGACCCCTTCAAGGAGAGCCATGGTCATGTAGAGCGTGCTCTCTCTCTCTCTTCTTTTTAAAAATTATTTATTTTTGACTTCACTGGGCCTCTGTTGCTGCACATGGGCTTTCTCTCGTTGCAGAGCGCAGGGCTTGCGGGGGCTTAGTTGCCCTGCGGCCTGTGGGATCTTCCCTGACCAGGGGTTGAACCCGTGTCCCCTACATTGGCAGGCGGGGTCTCAACCACTGGACCACCAGGGAGGTCCATGCGGAGCCCTCGTGGAATGAGCCCCATGTGTCTGCACATTGGTGGTGACGCGTCATTTCTCACATGTCCTGCTTGGAGGGTCTGCAGGGAGCCCTCGCACGAAGCGTCCCCAGGGCTGTGCTGCTGCTGAGAGACTGGCGGGCGGGAGCTCAGCAGAGCCGCAGGCAGCCCGGTAGGCGCCGGGCAGGGCCCGCCTTCCGCCTGGCAGATGCCCCTGGGGCAGCCGCAGCGCCCCGTTCCAGCTGTCGGCCTTGCTTCTCACCCCTGCCCCCGGTGTCACTGCCCGCTGGGCTCACTAAGGCCCCGTCTCAGGATGTGGGAAAGCTGGGTGGCACCGGGGCACTGGCTGCCGGGTTTGTCCAGCACTCGTGCTGGCCTGGGAGGCGCCTGCTCAGGCGGGTGCTGGCGGCCGCCTCTGTGTGGATGCCTCTGTAGATGTTCTGCCTGTACCAGCCTTTCCCATGCCACCCTTGCCGTGTCCTGGAAACTCGGCTGTGCCCAGACCCACGTGGTTTTGTCGGGGAGGGGTTTGCGGGGTCCGAGAGGGAGGCTGGGCCTGGGCACGGTGTGCTTGGCAGAGTGCCCTCTGTGCCTGTGTCGAACGTGTTGGCCCCGCGAGCTGGTCTCAGCGCCCGACGGCGACTTCTGTGCATGTCCCCCCAGCAGTGGCAGCGTCTGGAAGAGGTGGCGGCGCGTGCTGTTCCCAGTTGACTTGGCTGGAGGGCCTGCCCTTCTTTGTCTCCCTCGTGTTTGTTTCTCTTTCTGCCCAGCCTTTCTCCGGGCCCGGGGCGCCCCTGGCCCAGCAGGGCTCTGCCACAGGGTGGGGCCTGGGGACACTTGGAACCGGAGGGTAGACTGTGGACACTTAAGGTGAGGAGGGGCTGGCACGGGGCTGGGCGCTGTGCTTCTCTCCGAGTGGAGCCGCATGCCTTTGGGCCTCAGCCATGTTCTCCGCTTGCCTGGCTTTCTTCTCTTTGAAGAAGTCTCCTTGATGGCGGGAAGCGCGGCTGTGTGCGCGCGCCTGCGAGTGGCCAAGCCTGATGTCCCCCAGCCCCTGCTGGCGGGGCTTCCCCAGAGGGTGGGTGCAGCGCTGGGAAGTGGGGCGGGGTCCTGTGGGCAGTTGCACGAGGGCCACTTAGTGGGGATTCTGGAGGGTCTTTGAAAACTTGCTGTTTGAGCTAAGAGCTGGGGGATGTGAATGGGGCTCAGGGCCCAGATGGTTTGGGGTTTGAATCCCGACTGCAGCTTCACAAGATGTCCTGTTTCACTTTCGAGAGCCTCAGTTTCATCCTCTGTGAAATAGACGGAGGATGAATAGTAACCTTCCCAGCGGGTGGTGGGTGGGTGTTCTGCGTGCACATGGAGAAGGCCCTCCATGCCCTCGGCGGTGCCTGTGTGCGGAGTGTGGGTGAGGGCGCTGCACGCCAGGCCCTCAGGCCCCCTTGTTGCCACTGCCCCCCTCCCCCTGCCCTGCTGTGCTGCTGTGGCGAGCAGCCGCCCTGGTCCCGGTGCACGCGGCCCCCTTCTGCAGCAGGCCCAGCTCCAGGGGTGACCCAGGCGGGGAGCGAGGGTGCAGGGGCTCTGTGCCCTGAGGTGCCTGATCCCAGCCCCTGCCGGCCGTGCCCTCCATCTGTGACCCTCCCACTGGCTGCCCCTGCCAGTGCCCAGTGCTGCTGGCCCTGGGCTGGTGCACCTGGACTGCTCTCCTACCCCCCAGGTGCTGCGGGAGCTGCCCGGCCACTCCTTGGGTCTCCTCTCCCTCCAGGTGGTGGTTGCAGGTATGGAGGTGAAGCTGCTGTGGCAGCGTGTCCTCGGGTCCACACCTTCCGCACTGAGAGTCATCCTGGGTCACCCCAGGGGTGTGTGCTGGGGCTGCGGGGCCACCTGCAGCAGGGCTTTCTGCTGGCTGTCCTCACGCCAGCCCACTCGGGTCCCAGGCTTACCTCCCCCGTCAGTGTGGTCCAGCTCGTGGTGGTCATGACTGGCCCCGCAGGTCCGTCCCCCAAGTTCCTGGGGGTGTCTCAGAGGGAGGGCAGAAGAAGTGGTTATCACCTGTCCCAGCTGCCTGTTAGTGAAAGAAAGTGAAAGTGTTAGTTGCTCAATTGTGTCCAGCTCTTTGCGACCCCGTGGTCTGTCCATGGAATTCTCTAGGCAAGAGTTGGGGATAACCTTTTAAGGAAAAGATAACCTTTTTCTTCTCCCAGGGATCTTCCTGAAGGAAATAACAACCCACTCCAGTATTCATGCCTGGAGAATCTCATGGACAGAGGAGCCTGGCAGGCTACCATCCATGGGGTTGCAAAGAGTCAGACATGACTGAAGCAGCTTAGCACAGTCATCCCCTTCTCCCAGGGATCTTCCTGACTCGGGGATCGAACCCGGGTCTCCTGCACTGCAGCAGATTCTTTACCGTCTGAGCCACCAGAGACGCCCCCAGGGATCCTGGAGTGGGCCGCCGTTTCCCACTCCAGGGCATCTCCCCGTCCAGGGACCCCGCCTGCATCTCTCACGCCTCCTGCGCTGCAGGCGGGTTACCGCCGAGCCACCTGGGAGGCCCGTCAGTGAGGCGCTTCTGAGACAGACGGGCCTCTGGGCAGTGGCAGTTTCCATTCCAGGGGGGTGCCTCCCCCTTCCTGCCAGCCTGAGGGCTGACAGGTGCGACCCCAGCACAGGGCCTCTTCCTCTAGGGGTGCCTCTGCTGGACTCTGTCTCCCAGCTGGGGCTGCAGGGGAGGGTCCTCGCCGCTTCTCCAGCTGAATGTGGCCTTGTCTGCCCCCACTTCTGGGCTGACTCGGTGGTGTCACCCGGAGGTCCTCCTTGTGGCCACGGGACGGACACTCTCTGAGAAGAAGATGTCTGAAGGCGTGGGGCACACACCCGCTCCCGGCCCTCGCTGCCTTGGTTGGTGTGTGTGTACGCTGGGCTGGGTAGCCACGGCTTCGGAGCGGAAGGAAAATGTGGAAACCTGAAAGGGGCTTCAGAGCGGCCGGCCTGCTCCCTCTGGACAGGGCTTGCCGAGTCTCCAGAGCCCTTATCTACGCCTGCTCAGAGACCTTCATGCTTTTCACTGGTTTGGGCGAGCTTACCTCGTCAGGCCCTAACAGCTGCCAGGGACTGGGAGTGGAAGGTGGGGAGCTGGGTGGGTGGGGGGGACCCGGTTTGTGGCCTTTATTATTGTTCAGTCGCTAAGTCGTGTCTGATTTTTGGTGACCCTGTGACTCCAGTACCAGGCTTTCATCTCCTTGACTATCTTCTAGAGTTTGCTTAAACTCATGTCCTTTGAGTCGGTGATGTCATCCAACCATCTCATCTTCTGTGTCCCGCCTCTCCTCCTGCCCTCAGTCTTTTTTAGCATCAGAATCTTTTCCATTGAGTTGGCTCTTCCCATCAAGTGGCCAAAGGACTGGAGTTTCAGCATCAATCCATCCAGTAAATATTGAGGGTTGACTTCCTTTAGGATTGACTGGTTTAATCTTGTAGACCAAGGGACTCTCAAGAGTCTTCTCCAACACCACAGTTCAAAGCATCAATTCTTTGGCACTCACCCTTCCCTATGGTCCAGCTCTCACATCTGTACATGACTACTGGAAAAGCCGAAGTTTTGACTCTATGGACCTTTGTCAGCAAAGTGATGTCTCTGCTTTTTAATATGCCGTCTAGGTTTGTGTGCACAGCCTGGCCCTCATAAAATCCTTCATTCCCCTTCTCACCCGTAGAAATGGGATAGAGCCAGTTTCCTTGCCGTGCTGGGTGGAGGGTGTGGTTCCCCACAGCCCAGAGGCCCCTGGTACCGGGGCAGCCCAGGAGGACTGGAGAGGTTGGCGTCCTTCTTGTGTCCTCATGTGCCAGGTGCTGGTTAGGAGCAGAGGGCTGTCTTGAGGGCATTGTCAGCCCTCTGGAAACTGAGCCTGAGTCTCTCAGAGAGGGGCTTGAACTGCTGAGTTTCGGGTTCTTTCCTGTGGCCCCTCATTGGTGCCGTGAAGGGACCTGGAGACCCCGAGCAGGGTGGTGCCAGGTTGCTTTGCTTGTCTGTGAGCTTGCGCCTGTGTGGGTCCAATGCTGACTTGCACTTGTTTTTGGCTCTGCAGGGCCTGGTGCATTGGCAGCAGGGCGTGGGCCCTGGGTCGGGTGAGGGATCCTCCCGTTGGCCTTGCCGCAGCCCCAGGAGCAGGCTGCCCGCCAGCGGGGCTCCGCGTGGCGCCATCTCACCTTCCAGCTGTGCCCTGCTGGGGTGCCGCCGGGTGCAGGTGGGGAAGGTGCTGACTGGTCTGCGTTGGCCGTGGAGGCGGGGGCGGGACTGTCCCCTGGCTGGGCTGGGCACGTGGCCTCCGTTGTCATTCGCAGGCCTGCTCTTGCAGAACCGTCTGGCTGCTTATGACTGAGCTGAGTCCTTCCTATGATGTTGGCCAAAAACTTCCTTTAGTTTTTAAATACTAGCAAAAAACACAGCTTTTAATTTTCACCCAGAACTTTATTGAACTATTTTGTTCCACTGCCTTCTGCCATTTTTCAGGTAGTAGAACAAAACAGCTTCATGATTTCATCTTTCTAAAACTTCTTTATCTTTTTTAGCAAAGAACTGTTGCAGGTGCCTTTTCACAGTCTACCAGGGAATTGAATTTTTTTCCATTTGCAGAATTTTTAACGACCAAATAAAGGGAAATCTGAAGGTGCAGTGTCTGATGGATATGGAGATGAATCGGAACCTCCCAGCCGAGCTATAAGAGGTTTTACCTGGTTATCACAGAAACACGTGGTCCTTCTGGCCAGCCCAGTATTGTAAGGGGATCTGATCCCAAGTGTTAGGATGAATAGGACTTGTTCTTAAAGAGACAGGGAGGAGCAGAGACAGGAACTGGGAGGTGCTAGCTCCCAGCTCAGGGCGCCGTCTCCCCACCCTGCCCAGCTGTCTCTCCCTTGGGCGCGGGCTCTGCTGCCCAAGAGGAGAGGGGTGCGGCATGCGGGAGCCCCAGAAGGGACCCCGAGGGGCAGCTGTGTGTGCACGTGTACAAGCCGAGGGAGCCGGGGCCCGAGTGCGCGTCTGTGGGCCGCACCCCAGCAAGGCCTAGGGCTGGACCAGCACCTGTGCCCCTGCCCTTCTCCTTCCTGGCTGTGTGTGCGCGCACACACACTCGCACACACACACTCTGTGTTGGGACTGTGCGTGCCATTTAATTGGTTCTGTTGGGAAAGGAATTCCATTCTCGCTGCCCGCCCAGAGTGTTGGGAGGCCCTTGTGCTGGGCTTCCAGTCCGGGCCGCGTTTGGTCCCTGGGGCCGTGGAGAAGATGGCAGGCGGCAGGCGCGGGGCACATGGAGAGCCTGGGGCAGTGTGGTCCTCCGGGGAGCCCAGGTGAGCTCGCGCAGTCCCCGGCCCCTCGGGTGTTGGGAGCAATGGCGGGAGGCAGGGCTGAGCTGTCCTGAGGGAGAGGCCTGCGGACCCCTTGCTGCCCACTCCCTGGTCCTCTGTCCTTTGGTCTCTTAGGCTCTGAAGGTGATGAGTGAACAAAGAAGGACTCAACAGGAGGAAACGCAGGCTGTGGCTGACCCGGGCGCGGATGACTCTGGGAGGACCACGTCCTCTCGGAGGACCTTCTTAATGGCAGTGTGGGGCGTTTGGCGGTGTGCACGTCCTCCCTTGTCAGGCCGGCAGCGTGGTGTCCGGGCGCGCGGGGCCGGGGCTGCCCATCTTCCTGAGAATCCCTGGCACGGAGTGCGTGCTGGGGTCCGCTGGGCCATGGCTTTTTCCCAGGACAGGACTCTGTCTCCCCCCGCCCCGAGAGGAGGCGTGCCTCTGGCGGCCCGGTGAGCGTGTGGCCTCCCTTCTGGGCTGCTCTTCTCTCCCAGAATACACGTGGCCTCGGGGCGTCGGCCCCACGGGCTCTGGTCCCGGGAGAAGCACCAGGAGTGGGACTCGCTCCCACCCCCGACCTGTGCCATCTGCAGTTCAGGTCAGCTTGGGGTCACGGCTACTCCCTGAGCCCTGACACCCCATGGGGAGGCTCCAGCCCCAGCCCTGCAGACTGGTTCTGGCTGGGAGGTGTTTTCTGGGAGGCGCCTGCTGTGTGGCAGGTGGGCTCGTGACCGCGGTCATGTTCACTAGCTTCAGGGACGTGGACGTGCTCATGCCTACCAAGCGCTGAAAGTACCAGGGCACACGGTGAGGTCCTGAGGGTCCTGCCTGTCATCACAGGCTGTCCCTGCCCTCCCTGCCTGGCCCGCTCCTGCCTTCTGGAAGCAGGACGTTGGGCTGAGTCCGTGTGGCCCCGTGCAGAGGCCCGGGTCTGGGGGTGCTGTCTGCAGAGTGCCCCTACATGGCGCTGTGCTGTTGTGAGGAGACCCAAGTGCTTCTCCGGACGTGGGCCTGCAGCAGGGGTTGAAAATGCTTTGTGATGAAAACCCTTGTTTTCAAGTACATTCTCTTGTTCCTGCTGGAAGGCCTCCTACCTTTTTGGCTGAAGAAGTGCTGGGCTCAGCTGAGTTCTGTTGAGAGCGCTGGCGTTTATAATTCATACGAAAATAAATGTGTCCTCTTGTTGTGACCTTGCTGGCTTTCATGCACTTCCTCCCAGGCCAACCGAGAGTAGCCGGGTTAAACGATGCACGATTGTCAGCCCCGCCAGGCAGGAAGGACCCGGGAACCCCAGCCTGTGCAAGGACGGGGAGACGTTGGGGTGCTGTGTATTGTTTCTTCTCGTGTGTTGCCTCCTCGTTGGACGTGTGGGTGTAGGTGGGCGCGTTGGTGCTTTGCGGGCCCTGAGTCTGAGCTGTCGCCAGGAAGACAGCGGGCCCTGGTTCACAGCAGATGGCCACTCTCTTATGAGATGGCGCCATGTAAGGCTGCAGCCCACCACCTGCTGTGGGGCCCGTGGAGCTCACGTCCACTCACGCGCCACCCCAGACCCTGCCCAACCATCGAGCCGGGGTCTGCCGGGCCCACGTGGCCGTCTGCATGGTATGGGGACCAGCCCAGGGCCCTCTACCCCCGCTCGGCTCCTGCTTGGGGGTTGAGGCAGGTCTAGCTCCCCTCCCAGCTGGAGCTCCCCTGGGGTGCAGGCGTGCTCACGGGACCTGCGAGGACCCTTTCAGGACGGAGCAGCAGGGGCCTGACGGGGTCTGCTTCAGCCTCCGCCCCACCTCGGGCCGGCCTCCTCCTGTCAGCACAGCCAGAACCCGTGGGCACAGGGTGACCCGGGGCCGGCACGGCTGGCCCTGCATGTGGTGGTCAGAGGCCCTGCCCCTGCCGCCTCAGCGCTGGGCTCCAGGCCTCAGTCTGGCCCCGCCGCCTCCCCTGGGGGCTGTGGCCCCTCGCCGGGAGGAGGCGTGTCCTGCTGTCTGTCCCTGTCCTGCCTGCAGTGGTGGCTGTGTTGTGGGAACAGGCTCTGCTGCGAGGGTCCCGGTGACCACGTCTCCACAGCGCCCATGCCCCGCGCCTCCCAGCAGGGAGGGGAGAGCAGGGCTGGCTGCACGGCTCTGTTTTCCCGGTGTCCGTGGGCCTTACGGCGTCAGCGCGCACCAGGCCGCTGGGCCCGCAGACGTCCCCAGCTCTCTGCTGACTGGCTGTAATCGGGGTCAGAGGCCCTCCGGTAGCACAGCAGATGGGAGAGCAGCGGTGATCACGGGTCCCTCCCGTCCGCCGGGAGCTGAGTGACCCGCCGGGGGCAGTTCACAGGTAGTGCCACAGTTTTCCACCTCTCATGTTTTTCTCAGAAGTCTGGGTCACTTGGTTTCTAATGAAAACAATAAAATGTCCCCTAAAATGAGGTTTGGAGGGGTCTGGGCTAGAGACTGCACCCTGGCCTTCGTGTCTGGGCTAGAGCCTGTGCTGGAGCAGGCAGGGTCCTGACTGCACAGCCCACAGCCCTGGCCATGGGACCCGATCCAGGAGTCACTCGTGGGCGGTGTGACCACACCAAGGTCGCCACTCCCCTGGGCTCCCTCCAGGCGGGCCTATGGTTCCCTGGGCTGACCCACCTCCAGGGCCTCAGGCCCTCCTAGACTCAGGCACCCATGGGTGGGATTGGGGAGCTTACGTCTTTATCTTTGGTTCACATCTTCCGCAAACCAGCAGAGTACTGACCATGTCGTACTCCTGCCCAGAAGACCTTCTGGACCCCCTTGTCTGAGGGGTGGAGCCCTCGTCTCCCTCCATCCCCCCCTACACACACGGGTGCCCGTTGCACTGAGCCTCTGACGCCAAAAGCCCTGCCTGTGCTCACGCGTCTCCTTGGCTTGGAGACCCTCCCGTCTGCCTGCCTGACTCCTGTGTGGTTCTCCGGTCCTGGGCTTTTAGAATATTTGACCTCCAGCTTCAGGGCCCAGACACAAATGAGGACAAGGATTGGACTCCCCAGCCATCTTAAAGATGCTTGCCGTATCCATTAGAGAAATGAAGGGGGCGTGCCTGGCAGTCCAGTGGTTGGACTCTGGGCTTCCACTGAAGGAGCGTGGGGCCAGCCCCTGGTTGAGGATCCTACATGCCACATGGCATGGCCAAAAAAAAAAAAAATTAAGAAAATGATCCCATTTCCAACAACATCAAAAAGGATAAAATATTTATGAATAAACTAAGGAAGTGAAAATTTTGTATGTTGAAAACTGTAAGACATCAATTAAATTGAAATCATAAAAGATACTCTGTGTTCTTGGATTGGACGAACTAATATGGTTAAAGTGTCCACACTATCCAAAGTAACCTAGCGATTCAGTATAATCACTATCAAAATTCCAATGGCATTTTTCACAAAAATATAAAAAATGATTGTAGAATTTGTATGGAAATACAGAAGACCCCAAAGCAATTGTGAAAAAGAACAGAGTTGGAGATAGATATCACATGCAATGATTTGAAACCATGTTATAAAACTGTAATAATCAAAACAGTGTGGTATTGGCATAAAAACAGATGTAGATCAATTGAACAGAACACATAGCCCAGAAAAAAAAAAAAACAAACCCACGTGTATATGGTCAGTTAACTTACAGCAAAGGAGCCAAGAATACACAGTGGGCAGAGACAATCTCTTTAATAAATGTTACTGAGAAAACGACATACACATGCAGAAGAATGAAACTGGACCACTGTCTTTTGCCACATAAAAGTGAACTTAAAGTGGATTAAATATTTGAACCTAGCACATGAAATCATAAAACTTACAGAAGAAAACATAGGCAGTATGTTGACAATGGTCTTGGTGATGATTTTTTTTTTTTTTTTTGCATTTGACACCAAAAGGAAAGGCAACAAAAGCAAAAATAAGGGGGGCTACATTAAGTCAAAACCTTCTGCTCAGCAAAGGAGACCATCAACAAATGAAAAGACAGCCTAGGGAATGGAAGAGAATATTAGCAGACCACCCATCTGATATGGGGTTCATATCCAAAATATACCATGAACTAAGGTGTACAAAAGACCTAAATAGACATTTCCCAAAGGAAATACACAGATGGCCAACATCACTAATCATCAGGAAAATGCACGTCAAAACCATACTGAGATATCACCTCCCTTGTCAGAATGGTCATAAAAAAGATGAGAGGTCTCAAGAGTTGGTGCAGATGTAGAGAAAAGGAAGGCTTTATGCCAGGTTGGTGGGAATGTCAACTGGCACAGCCACTGTGGAAAACAGCGTGGAGGGGCCTCAGGAAACTGAAAATGGAACTAGTATCTGATGCAGCAGCCTCCTTTTAGGAGTACATCCAAAGGGAGTTGTTTTCTTGAAGAGCGTTCTCTACGCCTGTGTGTGCTGTGGCACTAGTCACGGTTGCCGAGATAACGGAAGTAACATCAGTGTCGATTAGCGGGTGAACGGATGGGAAAAATGCGGCCCCTGTGTGTGCACACAGAGACCTCTAAGGAAATGCCAGCCTTCTGGGGAGGCGTGGTGCACGCGGCCCCGGCAGAAGGCACGTCCAGACACCACCAGAGAACAGAGGAATGGGCAGGGGGCTCCTGGCAGTGGAGGATGTGCCCCAGGCCCCTGGGGAGAGCCTGGCCATGCTGCTCGTGGCTGTAGTCGAAGGGCCGTCCACAACGCAAGACTGCCCATCTCTGCTGGCCTCATGTAAGTGGACAAGCACACGTACGGAAATACCCTTTACCCTTTGTGTGCTCATGTGTGGCTCCAGCCTTCCCGAGACGTGGGCCGAAGCCCTCCTCAGGTTGAGGCGCAGGGCAGTGTGCACGAAACAGGCAGGAGAGGCTGCCGGGAGCAGCCAAGCTGCTGCTCCAGGGCCAGAGGCAGAGAGGCTGGGGAACACGTGAAGTAAAGTGAAGGGCGCTCAGTTGTGTCCGACTCTTTGGGACCCCGTGGACTGTCCATGGAATTCTCCAGGCCAGAGTACTGGAGTGGGTAGCGTTTTCCTTCTCCAGGGAATCTTCACAACCCAGGGATAGAACCCAGGTCTCCTGCGTTGCAGGCAGATTCTTTACCAGCTGAGCCCCCAGGGAAGCCCAAGAATACCGGAGTGGCTAGCCTATCCCTTCTTCAACAAGACGGTCCCATACAGACATCGGCTGCGTGAGCGACTCAACCTGTTTCTTACTGAAGGATTTTGAAAGCAGCCTCTGTTGATGATAATCAGTAAGACCCTTCCTTTTTGTCTGTGAATTCTGCAGTATTTAGGTTGAAGCTGTTTACAAGAGAAGGCTGCTCTGTCTGCAGGCCCTGCCTCTGCTCTGGGTCGCTGGGTGGTGGCATTAGAGCCCCTTGATCTGATTGTGAGGTCAGGGGGCCAGTGTCCACTGGGGTTTCTGGGCAGGCTTTGCTCCAGCGTGCTTCCTTTCCCAGCAGACCTCATGTGACCCTGCTGGCGACCCTCCCAGTAGAGGCCTCACACATGCCCTGGTGGGCCCCGGGCTCTCCCCGCGGCACCCCCCACAGGTTTCCAGGACATCCTAGACGCACTGGTAGCTTCTCCTTCCATCCCGTTCAGCATCTCGTTCTTCCCTGCTTCTCCACCGGGTGGCCAGACGTGCCCAGAAAGGCCCCGTCCCCGTGCTCCTGCAGTGTTGGGACCCTCCAGCCATCCCTCTTGTCAGCGCCCCTTGCTGGCCGTCCCTCTGGAGGCAAGCAGGGAGGGCTCACGTCTGTGAGTCGTCTCTGGGGCCGGCCTGGGGAGGTGCCCGCTGCAGCGTGCACCCCGTCCGCCTGCTGCCACCCCCAGCCTCACGCTGGCATCCCAGAGAGACCACACGGTCCTCTCCACACAGTAGCCTGCCCTCGACCAGGCCTCTGCTGAGGCAGGTCTGCCTGGCCCTCTGCCTTGGAGGGGAGCCGAGGCTGCCTCTTTGGTGGGTCCCATGTGGTGCTTCCTGTGAGCCGCTGGGGTCTGAGGTGTGGCAGCAGCCCCTCTGTGATGGGAACAGGCCAAGTGCTGGTCTCCATGCAGCTCAGGACGGGGCAGCTTGCTGCCTCCCCCGGCTCAGCCACCCTGGTGCCCGGGGACTGGGGAGAGGGAAACACACCCTCGGCCTCCTGCGAGCTGACAGCCCGCTGAGGGAGGCCCTGCCGGGCCACTGCACACCGCCTCTCGTCCCAGTCCCCTCTGGCCCATGGGAGAGGTGTCCTCCTGGGCCGTCGTGGCCCGGGGCCCGTCCTCAGCACTCAGAGGAGACGGCGAGAGGCCACAGGCAGGATGAGTGCGCGATCTGCAAAGCCCGACGTGACCTCTCTGAGTGCCGGCCAGAGAACCTCCCTTCTCGGAGCTCACGGTCTCTCTGTGGTTCCCGCTCGCCTCCCAGGTCGGAGTTGGGCACATACTTCTGTTCACTGTGTGTCTTGTTCTCTCCTCACGGGGTGAGGGGGAGAGAGCAGGTGTGAGCCTTTACCTTTCTGGGGTGTGGACACAGTGACGAAGGCCGCAGGCCAGCATCGGGGCGGCCTGGGGCACAGGGGCTCTGGCCATGACGCCGCTGAAGAGACACTTTCTCCTGTCAGCCCTTTCGTTACCCCACATTAATATATACAAGTCCGGATAAATGCTTGATTCCTTGCGTCTACTTACCAGCTCTCAGAATCAAGTGTTGATTCTGTAACGCCTTCTCCGAGTAACCAAGAAGGTTTAAAGTGTATATTTCACTAAGAATTCGTTGATTAAAACAGTCTCGGTCTTGGAGGCTACCGCAGCTCTCATCCTCCTTGATGGTCACTTTGCCCCATCCGTGGCCTCTGGGCGTTTATTCAAGCTGGTTCCCAGCCTCATGACAGGGACTCTGGGGGCTTTGGAGATTGTCCCTGCTCTCTGCTGTGACAGCGAGGCCCTGGCTAGAGCCTGCCTTTCCTCCAGGGAGCCCTGGTTTCTTGTGGTGGGAGTGATTTGTAGAGACCACATGCCAGGTGCCGGGGCGCCCACTGCTTTGGGGTGGTCATCGTCTCTGGGGCTTCCCGGGGAACGGACCGTGCGTGGGAAGACTGAAGGTGCCCTGGGGTCATGCTGGCCCTCCCCATTCCACTGCGGGGCACAGGGCTCTCACGGAACACCCGGCCGTCCTGCAGCCGTCTCACCGCGCTGAGGAGCCAGGTGCTCCGTCGCCTGCTGACCAAGCCCCGTGACTCCTCCGTGTCTGGACAGGTACTCTCCTGACAACCCAAGGCGGTGCTGAAAGTGGGGGTGGGAGCAGGGGTTTCCTGACCACCCTTCAGTCCCGTCTGGCTGTTCCATTGTCACTGGGGTGGGTTTCTTCCCAGGACGTTCTGCTACTAACCGATTATATGATTATAGATAGCGGTTCTCTGCTGTCGGTCTGAATCTTTGTATTTCTGATTCATGATTATGGTGGTTCTGTCCTGGCTTTTTAAATTTTCCTAATGTTTAGAACAATTTTGGAATTATAGGTGATAGTTTTTATTTTTAGGAATAGATCTTTCTGGCATGCTGTCCTGGTATAGAGGATGTTCTAATTCTTATTTATTCATTCTCTGTGTTGTCTTTTTATTTTTTGAAAGAGAGCTCCACTTTAAAAGACAACAACATTTATTTATTTTTAAGTTTATTTCTGACTGCGCTGGGTCCTCACTGCTGTGTTTGGGCTTTCTCTAGCTGTGGCGAGTGTGGGCCCCTCTGGTTGCCGTGTGCAGGCTTTTCATCGCGGTGGTGTCTCCTGTTGCGGAGCACAGGCTGTCGGTGTGCGGGCTTCAGGAGTTGCAGCTCGTGGGCTCAGTAGTTGGGGCCCCCACGCTCCAGAGCACAGGCTCCGTAGTTGACAAACGGGCTTAGTTGCCCCTCGGCATCGGAGAGCTCCCTGGGTCAGGAGTCAGACCTGTGTCTCCTGCATTGGCAGGTGAATTCTTATCCTCTCGGCCACCAAGGAAGTTCTCTGTGTTGTTTTTTAATAACTTTGAATCAGACCACCCATCACCCTTTTTTTTTAATCTCTTTTTAAATAGAGTGAGTTTTCTTGTGTGTGTGTGTCTGTGTATGTTGGGTGGCCTGCTCTAGCTTTTTTAGTTTTGTGCTCTAGAGGTCCCACTTCTGTTGTTATCAGAAGTGACAGAGTTGGGCCAGATTGGCCTCCCCCAGCCAGGCTCCCCCTCGGAGAGGAGCTGTGGTGGGTTGGCCCTGGCTGGCCTGTCCACAGCATCAGACCTCACCGCGTCGGGGTCCACCCGAGCCCAGAGGCCTTGATGGCACCTTCCTTGCTTTCCAGGCGCCTCTTTTTGGTGGCGGGCTCCCTGGCATTCACAGAGCCCCGTGCCTTCCTTGCTCTCTCCGCTCACTGAGCCACCCCGTCGTGTGGTTAGCCTCAGTGGCTGTGCCCGGGGGCAGCCTGCTCAGCCCCGTGTGAGGGCCTGGGCATACAGGTCCACTGTGCCCCACCTCTTCTGCAAGGTCAGGTGGGCTGCTCTGCCTTCTGCTCTAGGCTGAAGGCCCAGCCTCGCCGCCCCTGGGCTGGGCCTGCCTTTGGGGAACGAGGTGTGGACTCAGCGGCTCTCCTTTCCGGGGTTACCATGGTCATCACCTCCTCCGCCAGCCATCTGTTTATGCGCCGAGACGTTTCCTGTGAGTGAGGACATGAGCAGGGGGCACTGGGCACCTGCTCCGCCCATGGAGGGGGTCCTGTGGGTGGACTGGCCTCAGAGCCAACAGAGGCATCCCCCTGTTGTCCCCTCATCTCTCAGCTTCCTTTTTTTCCGCGTGAGCAGCAGTCTTCTCCCCACGTGCCTGCTCTGCCCAGGGCAGCCGTAATCACAAAGCTTCCTGACCCGCTGTAGGCCCTGGGTTTGGGGCAGCAGGGCTTTGATCGTCTGTGTGGGACAGGCAGGGTTTCCCTGGGTGAGAGGCCGGGGTCGGGCCTCTGAAGGGCTCCAGATCCAAGGAGACCTGGAGCGGGGAGCCTGACCCGGAGCAGAGAGAGCCACTGGCCCAGCACCCACACCCAGGTGCCAGGGCGCAGAGCAGCCAGCGCCAGGCTCGAAGCTGAGCCGAGGTTCCTGGAGGGAAAGACTGGAGGGAACCAGGTCCAGCAGGAAGGCCCCGATTGGGCCTGCTCCCCAGCTCGAGGTTTTTCTCATCGACCTGTCTTGACTCTTAAACCACCAAACCCACTGGATCTGGAGAATTGCGGGCCTGGGAAATGCAGGCCCGGTGTCACACTGGGGCCTGAAACAGACACAGAAGGGGACCACGGTGCCCGGGTGGCGGGCTGGATGGCGGTACGGGGCGTTGTGTGTCAGTTCTGTAAGGTGTGTTCATTAAGTGGACACTGAATAACTGGAGTAGAACTTGAAAAGCAGCTCTAAAAATAGCAGCCTTTGTTTGAAGTTCACGGCCAGCCTGTGGAAACACGGATTCATTGAACACACTTGAGGGCATCACGCTTGGAGAGCGTTTCCCGTCGGCTCTCATTTTAGGCGCAGCTCGGCTTTTCTCAGGACGGTCTCCTCAGCACTGTCGCAGACCGCGCTGCTCGCCACGCTGCCCGCACCAGGCACTCGTGTGCACCCCCTGCGGATGCCGTCCGCCGGGGGGCCCAGCCCCAGGCCCTGTGCAGACCGCTGCAGACGGAGGGCCCGAGGCCGCCTCCAGAAGGCTCTGGTCCGGTTGTGATGATGACCCCTAGTAGTGCATCCTGTCACGTGACCTAGAGCGCGCTGTGTGCGCATGTGTGGTGTGTGTGCACACGCCGCGGGCAGTGTGCGGGAGGGGCTGAGACGCAGCCTGACCCGGCCTTGGAGCCAGTGCTATTGGGATGGGCGTGAGCCAAGCACAGTCCTGCCTGGGGGCCCCTGGGCACTGGGCCCTCGAGGCGCCGGGCCCTGGGCGATCCTCCGCAGTCCCTGGCGGCCGCTGTCTGCAGTGAAGGGGGCAGCGCGGGGGCCCTGTCTGTGCTGGGGCAGTCCCTCCCCCCGGCCTCTCCTCACAGGGGGCCCCACACCCCTTCCTCTCTCTGAGCCCCTCCCTGGGCCCCCTCAGAGCTCACCGCGGAGCTCGGGGCCCTTGACTTCACATCCTCCGCTCCCGGAACCTAGAGTGGTGAGGCTGTGGTGACGAGTAGAAGCAAGAGCCCCGGAGAAAGCGAGGTGCTCAGATGTCTGTGCCCGTGATTCTGTCAAGAGCATCACATGTCAGCGCGTGAGGGGAGGCTTTTCCCAATTTGAAGTCCCGTCTCACGTCCCTCCTCGGGCCGAGGCTTCCCCTGAGCCTACGTGGCGCCTGCCAAGAGCTGCAGGGTCTTGGGGGGCTGCTGCGCAGAGATGTCCAGCCCACAGGGCCTGGTAGTCCCATGCCGATGGCTGGGGGGCTGCGGGGCCCCAGCCCTGTCTCCAGCCCCTCTCCCTGGCCCGGCCCAGGACGTGGTGGCGTGGAGACCGTGGAGAGGGGTGAGCGGCAGGAGGGTGGGTCTGTTCTGGCTTCTAACCTGCTATGACTCCGCAGCCCCGTGGCCGTGTCACTCGTGTGAGTGTGACACAGCCTGCGGTGGTCACCTCCTGGGTACTGTCACGAGCAGCCGTTCCCCTTGCTGATTGTTCTCAGGAAACCGCGGCTGGTCCACGGGGTCCTGCGCCTTCTCTTCCTGCTGGTGGCCGGCCCTGCCTCGGCTGCCGCTGTCCGTCTTTTCTGGTCCTCCGTGTGCAGAGTGGAGCATCGCTCCCGTCACGGTGTTTCTTGCCAGTGGGGCTGAGCCTGCTGTCACGTTTTCATTGCCTTTTTTCATGAGCCTTCCTCTGTGAACTGCTCGGCAGGGTCTCGGGGTGCTCTTGGGGTTCACGTGCCCGCTGTGGGGAAAGGGTTTTGCTTGCCCCTTCCTTCAGCCGCGCTCACCATGCCGAGGGACTTCGTCCGGGCGGCAGAAGCCGGGCGTCCCAGTCAGGTGGAGCGAGACCTTGGAAGCAGCGGTGTTTGTGCCGGGAAGATTTCCTTTTCTTCCCACGGCCACGCTTGCCGGAGGGCCGTCCTTGCCTTGGCACCTGCGTTCTGCTCCTGTGGAAACGCTGCCTCACGCGGTGTATCCTGGGGGCCCAGACTGGGCAGAAGCTCTGTGAGCCAGAAGCTTGCTGGATCGCCCCGCAGCTGTCCCGTGGGGAGGGGGCGCGCTGGGAAGTGCTGGCCGCTCTCAGCCCCAGCCCACCCAGCCCGCTCTGCAGGCCTCTGGGCTGGTCTAGGGGCACCCAGAGGTACCCAGGAGGCGGTCTGACCCGCCTCGCGGTTCTCCTGTCGGGGGCGGGGGTGGGGACGCTGCGGTAGCTCTTTCCCCGCACTTGCTGGAAGGAGGCCGGAGGCTCCGCAGGCTGAAAGCGCCGCCTGTGGCTCCTGCGTCCACCAGAGGGCGCGCCGGGCACGGAGGACACGCGAGCCCCGGGGCGGGGCTTCAGACCCCAGCGCGGGTGGGCAGAACGGTCTCCCTGTGCCGCTGGGCCCCGCGTCCGCGCGGGCTGCTGGGCGCTGCTGCTCCGCTGGGTGAACATGACACGAGGTGGGCTTGGTGGGAATATGGGAGCCTCGGGTTTCCGGGGCCTGCACGGGATTCCCGTTCCGACCTGCGTGGGGCGGGGGCATGGTGTGGGGAGGGGGGCTCCCGGCAGCGCCAGTGTTTCAGTGTCTGAGTGTCTGAAAGGTGAAACAGGTGTTCTGTTGGCTCCGCTGGCCCCACTGCTGGCCTCCTTCATTGTATCTTGCCTCCTCCACCCCCCCCACACCCCCCACCCCCGCCACCACTGGGACCCTGTTTGAGGGATTCTTGGCAGTTTGTGAGCACCCCCTGCCTGGAAGCAGCCCTCGGGTGACGGCGCTCGGGGGCACGTGTCCATCTGGTGCCCCGTGCTCTGGGGAGCCCTGGCCACCACCAGGGGCTGGCTGCAGTGACTGCCGGTGTCTGAGCAGCTGAGGGCCGCCAAGGCCAGGGTCTGCGTTCTGCCGCTCACTGACCTTCAGTGAGGTTCCTGTCAACACTTCTTAGAATCCTCATGGAAACGTCGACCCCAGGCGGAGCACACTGCCCACTTGTGCCCCTTCTGCCACAACGGCCTGAGAGCGGGGCAGGCCGTCCAGCACTAGGGGCCGCGCCTGTGGCCTCGGCGGGGGGGCGGGGGCGTCTCTGAGCCACACAGCCCTCTTCCAGGAGCTCTGCTTTCAGAATTTCAAGGGGGGGGCAGTGGCTGGTGGTGGTGTGGTCCTGTGAAGGCAAGGTGCCCGCCGGGCCGTGAGCACAAGGCTCACCAGGGCCCCTTTCTGAGTGGATGTGGGCGCGCCTGCTCCCCACATTCCTGTGCAGACAGGAGCCTGGGTTCCCAGCCCTGGCCTGGCTCCGGCTGGAGAGTCCCGGGGGTGGCAGACTTGGGCTTTGTCCTGGCCTCTGGGCGCGTCTCCATGAAGACACAGGTGTCCATTTGGAGGCCTTGGGCGGGGCCTTGGGTTTAGCCCACAGCCTTGGACAGGATGCGCGCGGCCCACTGACCCTCAGGGCTGGGTCCCGGGGTTCTCTGACTCTGGGATTTGAGGGTGAGGGATGGAGGGAGGGGAGTTGGGCAAGGCTGAGCTGTTAAGGGACACCTTTAAGACGAGCTTTCTCTGAGGCCCGCCAGCCCCATAGGCAGGCTAGGCCCACCTCCGTGAGTCTGCCTGAACTGGGTGGGACGCCTTGCCCAGAGGAGGGGTGTGGGCATCAATTGGTAGCTGAGTTGAGTGACTGTCAGAAAGCGGAGAGCCCAGGGGCCCTCACTGGAAGGGGAGCAGGGGGCCACCCGCCAGTGTCCCATCACATTTGACCCCTTTGCCTAAAGAGAGTGGGCTTTGCACTTGTATGTTGAATCTGCTCCCTCCCTAGTCCCCCGGAATGAGAGCTGAGGGCTCTGGAAAGGCAGAGACCAAAGGGAGCAAAGGTGGGAGGCAGCAGAGTCAGAAGTTGGAAAGCTGGCAATTAGGTGGAATGCAGCCGTGAGGAAGCGGAAACCTGAGGAAGCTCAGCGTGGCTCCCTGGGCCATGGGACCTCAGACCTTGGAGGGGGCCCGTTGGCGATCTGGAGGTGCGCGGGAGCAGTGGACAGCCTGCTCCCTCCTACTTGCCTCGAACCCAAGGATCGCTGTCCTGAGAGCGCGCGTCCCCGGACCACACCAGGGCCTCCCCCATGCAGATAAAGCCACGAGGACAGGTTCCCCAACCCAGCCTGTGTCCAAGACCCTGGTGCCTGCAGTCCACTCTCCGGGCAGAAGAGTGGAGTCTGACCTGCCCAAGAGACAAGCCCTCCAGACACTTGCCAGTGGAGGTGGTGGGCGTGCCCCCTGCTTGGGAGCCAGGTGGTCCCCCAGGGCCTGCCTGAGGCAGCCCCGCCCCCCTCGTCCCCCTACGCGAAACTGTCGGTGAGCCCTTCAGTGCCCGTCTTTAAATAGGAGTGGCTGGCCTGTGATCACCACGTGCTTCATGGACTGTGTGAACAAGGAAGGCAGAGGCCAAAACCAGTAGAAAAGGAGGGAGCAGACTCAACAAACAGATGAGCTGCCCCATCTTAGTCCCCTGAGAGACCTGCAGGGCACGGAGGGCCCCCTGGCAAGGGAGAACCAACCGGTAGAGAAGAGGAATGTCCAGAGAGTTAACAGGAGTGCTTGGAAGCTGGAGGTGTGATGGCACAGTGAAGTCCTGGTGAAGGAAGAGGCGAGAAATGGGGTGCATTTCCCAGCAAGGGAACAGAACATCAGGTGTGGACACCAGGACGGCAGGAGTGAAGACGTTGGCGCATCGGTGCAGGGGGCTCTGAGTCACAGCAGGGTTCCAGAAAGAGGGACTTTTAAGCAACTCAGAAAATTTCTAGAATCACAGGAAGTGAGTTGAGATTGAGTAGGCTCACCCCGTGCCCCACAGAGTGAAAGCTTCCCCACTGCCCCCAGGAAACACGAGTGGGACCTTCAGAACACGGGATAAGGGAAGGATTTCAGAAACCTTCAGAGGGCAACGGAGCACAACTAACCAGGCGTCTGAACAAAATCCAACCCGGAAACTAAAAACCAAGGAATTTCATTTCACATCAGCTGAACTATTAATCCAATGCAAGGATAGAATAAAACGTTTTTCCACTTGCAAATTCTGGAAAAAGTAGTACTTCTCACCCGCCACCTTTTGGGAAACTGCTGGGGAGGCCCAGTGCCCAAGGGAGAGGAAGGGGTCCTTGGGAGGCGGCGCAGCCCGCTAGGCTGGGGGCGGCCGGGCTGCGGGAAGAGCCAGGGCTGAGCCGTTCCTCCTGGGCTCCTGTCAGGCACCCGCCTGGGAGGTACCAAGGCGGGTGCAGGTTCTGTCGGAGGAGTTTGATCCTTGGGGGCCTGTCCTTAGCTGATCTCCCTAGACTCACGGTGGGATCACCTCCTGCCAAAGCTGTCATAAGCTGAAAATACAGAGCGCCGAAAAGGCTTTCAGTGCATGTGACCTCCTCACCTGCCTCAGCCGTGCCCAGAGCTCACAGCAGCCTCCACGGGGGCCAGACCGTCTCACACAGCCCTGAGGACCCCCCGGGGACAGGCCCGCCCCCGGCCACGGCCACGGCCACGGTGGGACAGCAGCCGGCAGGGTGGCGGGAGCTCTGTGGTGGTCCTCGACCCAGGTGCCGCCAGGTTTGCCCGTGTGCTGTGTGTCCACAACAGGAAGCTGCTCCACCGGCTCGGCACGCCTCGGGCACCCCTGGGGCGCGTGGACATCTCCACGGACGTGCCGGGGTGCTCCCGGACGCTCGACGCGGTGGGGGCCAGCCTGGGGCGCTCACCGTGGGTGGGGGCCACGGGGCCTGTCACTCTCCGTCCCCGCCGAGCTCCCAGCCCGTCTTTTCTTGGGGTCCTTTCCTCTCGGGAAGCTTCCCTACAGCCCTGCATGAGCAGTGGACCTCATCCAGCTCTCTCTGACGTTTTTCTCAGGGAAGTCTGTTTCTTGATTGGATTCCAGTATTTAGATTGGGAGGATTCCCAGTATCTGTGCTTGAGCGCCTGTAGGGGTCGGCCCCAGGCAGGGGGGCGGCTCCCCTGCTCCGCGTGCTCCACCAGCCTCCTTCCTGTGCGCTGCGCCGGGGCTAAATGCTGCCTCCAGCGTTTTTATACCAGCGGGGAGGGCGGGGTGACTTGGCAGGACCCACCTCAGCCTTTTCTTAGGCAGCCTGGGCTCTGTGCCTGCTAGGCTTGGGAAGGCAACAGTCCCTGTGCCCGTGGCCAGCGCTTTGGGGGTCAGGAGTGGCTGCTGTGTGACCTGGGTGCCCCATAGGCTGTGGCCCACGAGCCCACTCGCCGGGCTCCACCAGCGTCTCCTACCAGGGTGCAGTTGGCTTGGCTGGAACCTCACCCAAAGCTGACGGCCTGTCAGGCATTTGTGCCGCTCTCCCAGCCCCGAGCCCGCGCAGTGCAGCCTACTTCCAAGCTCCCCCTGGTAGCCGGGCCCAGGTGGGTACTCCGCCCCAACCCTCACGTCGTCTTCTCTGCCCTCCTTGGCAGGCCGTCTGGGGTGGGGGGCTGACACAGGGATGCGGAGGGAGCCCGGCACTCAGCCTCAGGCGGGCGAGGCCAGCGGGGCTCCTGTTTGCCCGGGGCTGCGTGACGGGGGGCTGCCTTCCCATGAGTGCGAGGTGTGTGGCCAGCTTCCCAGGAGCCCTGGCGGACCGGGGCTTCCTCTTCCTCTGGAGAGGGAGCACGGGGCTGGGAGGGAGGCGGGGTGTGGCCCTTGCACTTCCAGTGACTCACCTGCCTCCTGAGCAGCTGTGGGGCTGTTTGTGAGGCTCGCCTCTCCCTGCCCAGGGCAGCTGCGCTCTCACCAGGGTCCCAGGTCTGACTTCCTGGAGGTGTGAGTGGCCCGGAGCTGGTGGCGGGGTCAGATGTGGACCTGGTTTCGGCTCTGCCTCCGCCTCCTGCACTGTGAGATGGGACGTCGGGTCAGGTGAGCAGGCCTGGAGAGGGCAGTGCCGGGATGGGGCAGGGGGTGGCCCAGGCCTGGGGCTGGCACGAGGGTGTCGCCCTGGGCAGTGGCGGCCCGGGAGCCAGTGTGCGGGGCTCCCGGCTATTGAGGGTCCAGCCGGCTGGGGCGGAGCAGGTCTGGAGCAGGCCGGGCTGTGAGGAGACGCCTGCCTCCTCCCCTCTGGGGGCCCTGGGCTGGGGGCCTCTGGTCTCAGGAGGCTGTTTCTGTGCTGGAGGCAGTCACCGCAGAGGACCCCCCACCCACCCACCTCCCACCGCCGCCTCTCCCGCCACCAGCGGGCGTGTGCCCCAGGTTGTCCCCTGCTGTGTGCGCCCTTCCCTTGTCTCCACGCAGGTTCTTTGAGTGGATCTCTAGCTTTCCCCTCCGAGATCCAGCGTGGTGAACCCCCACCCCACCCCCGCCGGAAGCGTCAGCTGCGACATTCAGCGAGGCGTACCACCCTTCCGAGTGAAACCACAGGAGCCCCTGCGTCACTTGCAGGGCCTTGAACAGGGTCTCCGTCCACCCCCCCCAGCCTCGAGCTCACCAGGCTGCTGGTGCCTCTGGATGTGGCCCCAGTGGTGTGGCTGCCGTGCGGGGTGCTCGGGGGCCTATTGGGGGGGGCAGGTGCTCTGGGGGTTCTGAGGACAGAGACGGGGCGGGCCTGGGAAGAGAGAGCCTCTGCGCGGCCACTCCAGGCCCTCAAACCTTTGCCTACTCCCTTTTGTCTTTGAAAACATAGGTCAAGCTCTTTGTTATTGTGAAATAGATCAGTCAGAGAAAAGGGACTGGAGAAAGTGGTAACAGAGCCTGAAACCACATCCAGCCTAGGAAGAAGACATTCCAGCACAGTCGTCCTCTTTTTCTCTCCTGTGATAAGTGAACAGCTCTTTGCAACATAACGCAGGAAGAGAAACCACAGCAGTTCCAAGTGCACAGGTGTGTGGGTTTCAGGTTAGCGCCCTGTGCCCCTCCCGAGTCACGGAACCGGAAAGGAGCAGTGGCACCTGGCCCTGGCCCTCTGGTCCCCCGTGCCCGCCTCTGGCCCCTCCTGCCCTTGGGCGCCCTGTGCCTGGAGTCCTAGGCAGGAGCCCTGTGGGCAGCGGCTTCTTTGGGGCCCTCAGGACTCCCTGCAGGGGCCCCAGCGAGAGTTCCTGCTTTGCTGTGTGCCTCCGGTCAGCTTGCGGAGGTGTAATTTACATTCCACTGAGTCTGAAGTGTAAGCTTTGTTGAATTTTGACACATGCATAGCCTCCGACCTCCCACAAGGCTGATCTAGAACCTTGGACTGCCCTCGTCACACCCTGGGGGCTTAGCACCCACTGAGCTGCCACGGCCTCAGGTTCCAACTAAAATCTGTCTGGAGGGGATTCTCGAGTGTCCGTGTGTGGGGTCTGCCCTTGAAGCCTGCTGCAGTGAGGTTTGCTGGCCGCTGTGCAGAGCTGTCCTCTGTCCTGTCGTGAGGAGCAGCCTCACACAGCGGAAGCCTGGTCGGCTCCACCCTTCCCGCGTGTTCAGACCAGGATCGCGCCGCCTGAGCACTCACCGTGCCACCATGTGCCCGGCGCCTTAGTCCTTCGCCGAGGGAAGCAGGTGGCTGGGTCCCCAGGGAGGTGCAGAGGATCGGGCTCTCTGTCTGCATGTGCTCTCTGGCCCTATCAGCCTCCGTGGTCTGATTCTGACCGTCCTGGTGGATGTGGGTGCCACTTCTCTGGGGAAATGTCTGTCACCATCTCCTGTCCATTTTCAGTTGCGCTTTGAGAGTGCTGTGTCTGCTCGGGACGCAAGTCTGGGTCAGTACATGATGCTTTTTTTTCATTCTCTCACGGGGTCTCTTGAGGTGAAGATGTCCTTGCTGTGGACTGTGTCCAGCTCCTCATCGCTGTCCGGGGACCGGGCCCTGGCAGCTTGCTCAGTTATGTGCAAGGACTGAGCATAGGTTGCTGCTGCTTCTGGACAGGATGCCCAGTTTGGTGCGTGCCCCTTTCTGCACGCCTGGGGCCAGCCTCCTGAAGGGGGCAGGGGCGGGCAGGCAGGGTGTCCAGGTGGATGTGGGCATCTGACTCTGTTTCTGTGTCCTTTGCTGGAGCTCACTGACTCGATGGACATGAGTTTGAGCAAGCTCCGAGAGTTGGTGATGGGCGGGAAGCCTGGTGTTCGCGAAGAGTTGGACACGCCAGAGCGACTGAACTGAGCTTATTGGAGCTCAGGAAGGTGGGGGTTGCAGAAAGATGCATCCTGACAGCAGCCCCAGGCCCGTGGAGGAGGGTCCGTGGTCCCGGAGGGCGGCCACTCCTTCACCGTGCCCGTCCACGGCACCCTCGGGCCAGCAGGGTGGCGGGGGTGGCACCGGGGAAAGCCTGGGCCAGGGGTGGGAAGAAAGGGCACGGTTGCCCCGCAGCTGTGCTCACACACCCACGCACACAGTGCTTCCCCGTGTAGACACACACACACTCTCCACCTGTACAGCCCTGGAGGCGCCCACGGAGGCTGGACAGTCCAGACGCTTGTCCTGGAAGTAAACATGAGGGTGGCTTCCGGCCTGGAGAACATCTCTGCCCACTCAGCGGGGGGCGTGTTTCTGTATCTTTAAGTGGACGCACGTGACATCTGCCCTGCACGGTGTGGTTAGGGGTTTGTTTCCCGGTGCGCGGTGGTCTGAGAGGAGCTCGGAGGCTGGGACGGCTGTCGGGACCCCAAGTGCAGGGCACTCGCTGTGAGTGAGGCTTCTGGCGCAGAAGCGCCTTCGGTCAGCTCTGCCATCCCCCTGCCACCTGGCCTCGGCAGAGGCCTGAGCTCTCCAGACTCTCCTTCCAGCATAGCAGGCTGCTCTCTGTTCTCCTGAAAGTCCACCCACGGGAGTGGGGGCCTTGACCTGATGGTGGCGTCTTGGCCTGCGGTCTTACTGAGGAAGCGGGCAGGGTAACTCGTCAGGGGCCCCAGGCCCTCCTTCCTCAGCTTGGGTCAGCCCGCCCCCAGGGCACTTGGGCCAAGCCCCCACGTTCTGTGTGCTAACGGGCACCCTGCTGGCAGCGGGGCCGGAGCCCAGCCCCTATTCGTTGGTGGTGAGGGACTCGGGGGGCCGTGGAAGCAAGGTCCAGGCTGTGGTTTGTGTTCTGAAAGGCCCTCTCCTTGGAGACAGCAGCCCTTGGGAATGGGCTCTGAGCTCCGGGCTCCTGGCAGGGGGCCTAAGGATGGGGGTGCAGACGCCCGAGCGTGCCTGAACGCAGGGCACCAGACCGGGGACAGCTTGTGCTCCAGGGCACGCGCGCCCGTGCAGAGACAGAGGCCCGCCTGTGGCGCTGGCCGGGTGGGTGCCCCGGTCTGTCGGCACTGGGGCCTGTCCTGTCATGAGGGGCATCGCTCTGCTGGCTGGTGCCTTGGAGGCCCGTCCGCCCACTGCTGGCGGCCACGTGGGCTGTTTCGTCTGTGACCTGGTGGGCAGGTTTCTGTGTAGACCTGCGCTCTCTCTCTGGGGTCCGAAGATGCTGGGCCGCCTTCTCCCGGGGCGGGCCCACCTGCCCTCTCTGAGCTCACGGCAGCCTCTGTGTGGGCGCCACTTGTGTGTCCAGCCTGGTGGCCGCGTGGCCCCTCGTGCTGACCCCCCTGCTCTGCCTGGAGGGTCCCCATTTGCTGTGCGGTCTTGCTGTTGAGATGCAGGAGCTGGATCTTCCGGGCGGGGCAGCCTTGTCGCGAACGCGGCCCCTCCTCTCACAGCCGGTCCCTCGAGCTCCTGCTGCAGCACCTTCCGTCGTCACCCCTGTGTCTGCAGCATTCGGCCTGCCCTCACCTCCTTCCAGGGTGCTTTTTGTCTCAGATCTTTCAGTTTCTATGTCTACAAGTTCAACTGGGATCTTCAAAACACATGTTTTTTAAATGTCCTTGTAAGCTGTCCACTGTTTCTCTTGTCTCTGGAACAGGTGGGACAGTCATAGTGACCCTAACACCACTGTCTTCTCTCTCTGTCCCTGAGCCTCCTTGGGGTCTTTTTTGATCAGTGATTTGATTACTAGCAATGCACCGTTTTCCTCCTTTCTCAAGGTTGGTAATTTCTGATTGGACACAATACCTCGGGAGCTTTGCCTTGTGTGGTGTTCGTTTTTGCTGTTCAGTCACCCAGTCGTGTCTGACTCTGTGACCCCGTGGACCGTACACGCCAGACTTCTCTGTCCTCCACCATCTCCCAGAGTTTGCTCAAGTTCATGTCCATTGAGTCAGTGATGCCATCCAACCATCTCACCCTCTGCCGCCCCCTTCTCCTCCTGCCCTCAAACTTTCCCAGCATTGGGTCTTTTGCCTTGTTTGCTGCTGGATATTTTTGTGTGTCTGTAAGTTGCTTGGACTCAGATTGGAAATGATTGATTGCTTTCAGTCTTGTGTGTGTTCTGTGTTCGTGGGGTTATGGCACTATTTCATATCTGGCCAGTTTTTCTCACCACTGACCTCTGGAGTTCTCCACCTGTCCCGCTCTGGTTGGGGGAAGGAACTCGTTTTAGGTCCGTGTGGGCCTCGAGGTCGGCCGCGCCGATCCTCCTGGGTGGGGTATCCTCCTGGAGCGTGTGTCCTGGGGGCTTAGCCGTGGACCCGAGAGCCCACAGCACATCCGCACAGTGCTCGGGGTCCCATCCTCCTGGTGTGCTGCCCCCGACTGCTGCCCGTTTGGCTCCCCAGACTCGCTGCTGGGGCCCCTCAGCGGGGTCCCCTCCCCGCCGAGGACCCTGGAGGAGGAGACACTGCCCAGCCGACTCCACGAGGCTGGAACACAACAGGAGCCCGCCAGGCAGGCCCGGCTCCGCGCGGCGCCCTCCATGAACACCGCGGGAACACTTCCGCAGCTCAGCAGTAGGCTGGAGGCTCCGTGGCCCTCTGCCCACCCACGTGGCCCTGCTCTGGTGCGCCCCGTCCCCTCTGCTTCTCTGCCGTGCGTGTCCACAGCCCCAGCTTCTGTTCTTGAGTCCACTGTGGCCGAGACCCTGGGGCCCTCCAGCAGGCCGTCGCGGCCCTCCCCAGGCCTTCTCTGTCGTCCAGGGCACCATCCCCGCGTTGTCCAGTGTCTGAAACCAGTTGCTTCTTATGTTGTATCCAGTTTGAGGTTGTTGATGGTGGAGGGCAAGTCCAGCATCGGTTACTCCCGGTGGAGAAGCTCTTCATTCCTTTTTCATTAGAAACCAAAGCCCTTCCCCTCATGTCTCCCCGGCACTGCTGCGGTGTTTCTTGTAGTCTAGACTTCATTTAGCAGTTCCTGTTTCTGGTTCTCATTGTGAGCCTTTTTGTCTGTCATTTCAGTTCTTTAATTCGCTTTATTTCTGAGGTTTCCAAATTTGAATTTATTGAGGTACGGGTTTCACCTGTTTTATGTGTATCTTTTTAGATTGTTTTAATTATTACTATTCCCTCTTGTTTTCCATTTTCCTTGGACTTAGCCTTGGAGCTTTGCCCACTTGCTTTTACGTGAACCACGCGTTCCTGCGCCTTCAGCCAGGGTTCTGGGCTCTACTGCCTTACAGCTGGGGTGCCGCTCAGAGCCTCCAGGTGCGCCGTGGGTGGGAGGGTTACAGACAGGCTGGGAGGAGATGGGCGTGGTCCCCGGGGTCGGACCAGAGGCGGAGGCGTCAGGGTGCACGCACGTCTGGCTCCATGTGGATGCCATGTCCCGCCGGGCGGGGACGCAGACATGGAAGTGAGTGTGCACACCCGTGTCCTCGCTCTGAGCGTTCAGGACGGGGACCCTGGCAGCAGTGGGATGACGGGTCAGGTCTCAGTCTTTCATCTGCTCCGATAGACAGGCCCGGGGCCCCTTGAGGAAGCAGCAGTTCTCAGCCCGTGGCGGGCAGTCAGACACCTCTGCTCAGGTGCACCAGCTGCCTGGCAGGCCACGTCCTCCCCACCCAGGGCCGCCGCGGTTCAGCTCCCTGGTGGGCACGGTACCCGGGTCCTGCCCTGGTCCTCATGTGTGGCCAGGCAGCCAGCCTGCCCCACTGCATGTGGGGGCTTCTCCTGGGGGCTTTGCCGCGGTGCAGAGCTGGCTCGAGTCTGGGTGAGTGGTTGGCTTTGTGGGACGCGGCCGCGGGGCCGGAGTCTGGCCACGGCCCGGGCGTGGGGGCCGCGCTCCTGCTGACTGCAGGTCGGCCCCGCGCTGACGACGAGCCGGCCCTGCGGTCAGCCAGAGGCTGGAGCCCAGCCGGGCTCGTCCTGTCGGACGCTTGCTTCTCTAGTCCTTGACGGTCCTGTATGGGGCCCGCGGTAACAAAGACCTTGGCCGCACCCCTCTCGTGCCCCCAGGAGGCCTCTAACTGTGTCCTCGGGGCTTGCCGCCCTCTGCCTCATGCCCACTTGGCACCCTGTCTTCCCAAGGCCATTCGGGTGGAGACGCTGCCCGCCTGCCCCCGCTCTGCAGGTGTGCAGCCCGCCTCTCCCGGCAGCCCCGCCCGCCCGGAACGTCCCCGGCCACATCAGAAGGGCCCCCGACAGGTCCTCTTTGGGGCCACGCCGACCCCGCCGCAGCGGCCTTGCCCCACACCGCGCCTGAGCGGCGCCACTTTGAAAGGCAACTGAGATGTTCCCTCAAGTAACCAGACTTGGCCGGCCTGCCTGTAAAAGGAGCAGCTGCTGTCCTTGCCCGCCGGGCCGGCCGCCTCCCCGCCCCACTTGTGCTTATTGGCTGGCGTGGCTGGCTCCCGGTCAGGGCTGCGAGGCCGGCGGGGAGCGTTGGGGCTGGGCGCCTGCTTCCCCGGCCACTTCTGCGCTGCCCACCATGCTCAGAGACCACAGCGGTCTCCCCGCAGAGCGAGCTCTGCACAGCCAACCCCCCAAGGCCGGGCTCAGCTGCAAGACAGTGCTTCAGGCAGTTGGCAAAGTGCTCAGGTGAGCGTGGCAGGGCCGCAGGGCATCGGAGTGTCCCTCGTCCCGCCCCAGGGCTGTCTGGGGAGGAGTAGCCGCCCCCCTGCTCAGGTCTCCGTGGCGTGCAGACCCTGCCTGGGCCGGGGAGCAGATGGGCCCCGGGCGGGAGCAGCTGGGTGTGCTCAGAACTTTGCTTGGAGCGAGGCTCTCCCTAGACTTCAGCCCTTCCTGCTATCTGTGGGAGGCAGGGAGCCCCCAAAGCGGGTACTCAGCCCAGAGGGTCTGGGTGAGAGCAGGGGGCTCCCAAGACCGGCGTCTGCCTGCGGTGAACCGTGCCCGCAGCAGACCTGCGTTGTGCCCTCCTGAGCCCCCTGGACCGCGCCTTCGCCACCCCCGGCCCCCGGGCGGAGTGCCCGGAGCCTGCCCTGGTCTCGTCTGCCGTGGGGCCTCTTTCCTCACTCGTCTCCCTCAGCTGCTCCACGGAGCCTCCAGCGTCCCACGTGAGAGGCTGGAGCCTCTCCGCCTCTTGTGCGTCAGGGTGGAAGCGTCCAGGTCGGGCATTCAGGAGAGCGCGGGGGCCTGGGGAGCAGGCCTCCTGGGCCCTCCCAGGCGGGGCGTCCGCCCTGTGCTGCATGCTCTGGGGGTCTGGCTCAGCCCTGTGGTGAGGGGGCCCCAGACACGCTGCTGGTGGGTGGAGCACTGCCCTCCCCTCCCGGGAGCCGCAGTTCAGAGGAGACCCGGCCGGCCTCAGTGTGTGCTGCTTGTGTTTGCTTGTGAGTTGGGTGCATCACAGCTCTTAAGTAAAACTATCTTTTGCTCTTCTAATTCTTTGATTGTAATCAGGCTATGCAGGCCTCTGGGTGAGGGTCTGGGTGAGGCCCAGCTGTGGATGCTGCTGGCCCTGGGGGAAGGACCACCGACGGGCGCCGTGACTGTGGTTACCACCCTCCTCCCCCACAGGGCCGCCCCCGGCTGCCCTCCACCATGGACTCTGCAGGGTTGCAAGCAGAAGCCCAGAGTGAGCTGCCGTGTAGAGGTGTGGGGTGTGGGGACGCTGGCTCTGATCAGGAGCGGTGACGCTCCCAACAATGTGGGGGGCTGCTGTGTGCGCCCGGCCTGGCGGGGGGTGGCTGGACCCGGAGTGGGCTCCCTGGAGGCTACAGGCAGGGCTGGCCCTCCGAGCTGTCTGGGGGAGACGGCCAAGGCCTGCCGCGGGACCAGGAGGACTTCGCACAAAGGTGGCGATTCAGCCAGGAGTGGGGAGGGAAGTCCCGTGGATGCGTCTCAGCGGCCAGCCCCCTGGAGGCTGTGCTGCCGGGGGGGCCGCGCCATGAGCACCCGGTGTGTGAGGACTGTCTCGGGGGTCAGCCGCCTTCACGTGTCTCCCCACAGCGTCTAACTGCTGCAGCCCCTGGGGGTTTGATGGGAGTTCCGTGCGGGTCTTCCCGGTCTTCTGCCCCCACGTCCCTGCTCTGGGAAGGGGCTGGGCACCAGGGCCCAGGAGGACCGTGAGAACATGGCCGGGGGCAGGGTGGTCTCCTGGTGTCAAGAGTGCAGATGCCCCAGGCCCGCTCGTCAGAACCTGGGGTCTGGGGAAGGGGCGCGCTCTCCCTGGGCACCTCCTTCCTCAGCCGCCTGCCGCACCGCTCTCTGTGTCCTGGGGTTCGCTGTGGGGCCCACCCAGCACCTGGGTTTCACTCGGAGTCCACGTCCTCACATCTCAGGAGGCTCGTGACCCAGCTCCCCTCCAGCCGTGAGGCCGTGCCCGGGCCGCCCGCCTCCATCAGGGCCTCCGTGCACCCTGCTCCCGCAGCCCCTGGCCCAGACCGCCCTGAACCCCCTCCTGGGGAATGCGCTGGCTGCTGGGTATCTGTGTTGGCATCTGGGGAAGGCGGCGGGCCGGCCGGGCTCTGAGGGGAGAGGGGCGCGCCCCGCCTGTGTCCGCCGCAGTCCAGCGCCACCTTGCTGGCTCCGGCCCACCCGGCCCTGTGCCCGAGGCCCCGGCCCCTCGCCCAGCACGGACGACTACGCCTGACGCTGCCCGCCACTCCCGGAGGTCAGGGCCTCACCACAGGTGTCCTTGTGGTGGCCCTTGGGGCGGCCTTGCCTGGGGCCGAGCCGGCCATGTTGCCTTTGGAAGGAGTTGAGCTGAGCTGGCGGCCTCGGCTGGAGGGGCGCCCACCGCCTGCGGGCCTGGAGCCGGGTCCTCCCCACTGGCGTCTGGGTCACCGTGTGTGGCTGGAAGCCTGTGCCCGAGGGCTCGGCCTCCTGGCTCCAGGCCTTCCCCTCATGGAAGGGACAGCACGGAGGCGGAGGCCCTTGGGTGTGGCCGGCCCCACCAGCCCCCAGACCCGCCCCAGGCAGGCCCTGCCCTCCGTCCTGTCGCCTTCTGGCCAGCGGCTGTCCTCTTGTGGTGGCGTGTGTGCGGGGCACGGTTATGTGCGAGACGTGGATGCAGAGAAGGCCAGGCTGCTTCCCAACAGTGCTGGAGCCTGGGGCCCAGGGCACTTCTGCTGGCCAGCTTGAGGAGGGCAGGTGCTGACGGAGTGAGGGGATGGGGAGGCAAGGCCTCTGACCACACAGACCACAGCCCAGGGCCCCCAAGGCCCATCTCATGGAGCAGAAGCCCAGTTCCTCCGGGGCGTGTGTCCCCCAAGAACCAGAGACAGCGGGTACCCCCCACCAGAGGGGCTGACCATCCCCCTGGAAGGGACACATGGGCGTGGGGACACCGTGCCCTGGGCAGGAGGCAGGTCTGGGCAGGTCTGAGCGGGCCCTGCGTCGCCCCTGCATGGACCCACTTCCTCTGCCCCTCTGCCCGACCGCCCATGTGAAGGCCCTGGGGGAGGCTGCTGTGCGTGCCCAGGCGCAGGGCGCAGGGGCGGGGCCGTCGGGGGCTTCCCGGCCCCCGTGGACGATGGTGGCGCCCTCCACCCCCGCCACCGCCTCGGGGTGGCTGGCCCCAGCCAGATGTGCCACCTGGAGCAGAGGCAAGGGGGTCGGGTCAGCGGGGCCGGGCGCACAGTGGACAGTTCGCCCACGGGCAGACGCTCGGGCATGGGCAGAGCAGAGGGCCACCCGGGTTTGGAGGCGCGCTCTGCAGGCTGGCCCCTGGTGCCCAGGCTGTGGACGCAGGCACCTTCCAGGCAAGCGCCGGCTTTCTGCCGGGTGGCGGCGGCTCCGTGGCGCAGACCCAGGCTCAGGAAGGCGCTCCACCCACCGATCCCTTGGTCGCTTCTGTGCCCGCTGAGGGAGCTGCAGGGCCCCCAGAGGTCCGTGTCCACGCTTGTCCCTGTGACCCGCACCCCCCCAGGACTCCCGAGGTGCCCCCGTGTGTGCTTGTGTGTGTGTGTGCAGTGCCCGCACCTGGGCCCAGTGCAGGATCCCGCGGCCCCACCCAGTGCTGCCGTGCCGCACCCAGAGGCCGAGCACACGTTGCCTTTTAAGGCAAAGATCTGCTGTGAGAAGCTGAGGGGAAAACATTTCCCTGGCATTCAGGGAGCATTTTTCCTTCCTGTTTCTCTTAAATAAACCACTAGCAACTTTTCAAAACAGAAGAACAAAAGGGGCAAGGTCAGGAGCTGCACACCTTCCATCCCGTGTGACCCCCCGCCCCCGGCCTCTGCACCTCAGTGGGACTGGGGGGGCGCACACAGCGTCTGGTTGGCGCCCAGGTCCTCCGTCTGCCCGCCCCCACCCCCCAGCCAGGCTGCACCCTCGGGCCTGTGGCTGCCCCTCGCTGGGGGCCTCGCTGGGCGTCTGTGCCCTCGGATGCCCCCCACCCCCATCCCAGGTGGCCCGTCCCCAAGAGTCCGCAGCTGAGGGCAGCCTTTTCTGGCCGGTGGACTCAGGACGGGCTGATGGACCGGCCGTGTATTTGCTCAGAGTCGGGATGTTGCCGCTGGAGATCCCAGGCACTCGAGCCAAGGAAGGACACGAGTCCCTGCTCTTAGGAGCCTCCCCCACCCTACGCGAGAGTCTGACCAGCCTTGAAATGTGGGGGGGGGGGGGGAGCAGTGTCCCCCCATGTCAGCCCGGGGAGGGGGGCCCTGCTCTGGACACGGCACACACTAGCTCCCTCAGCCCCAGCCTGGGGCAGACACGGGGACTCAGGTCAAACCCGGCCTGGGCTGGTGTACCTGCTACGGCTCCGGGCCTGCTCCATTGGGCGTTTCCTCCCTGGGGGATATGCCGTCCCCTCCATCTCAGGCCTCCGGTGGGGGTGAGGCTGGCTGTAGGGCCACCGCCATCCCGCCGAAGTGGGGCAGGGCCTCCCTCAGGCCCAGGGAGCTCTGAGTCTTGTTGCTCATGTTCAGAGAACATCTCAAAGCCGTGTGTCCTCTCTGTTATACGGTATCAGACTCTTAACAGATGAGAAAAATGTTAGTGAGAAGTGGCTATTTTGTCAGATCTCTGTGACATCCGCTCACATCGATGTCTGTCTGTGCCTGGCACCGCGCGGTGCCGCTTAGCGGGGGTGTGGGCAGCGGGCAGGGGGCCTGTGGGGACAGCAGGGCTCGGGGCGGCCCGGGGAGCCGGCACACAGCAGGGCCTCCACGAACGCGGGCTGCCGGCTCCCCTGTGTGGAAGCACGCCAGACAGGACCCTGGAGGCCGCGGGCCCGGCCAGGTGGGGCCCCCGCCATGTGCCCCCGGTGGCCCTGCAGTGGGGGCCCTGCGGTGGGGGCCGGGAGGGCTGCGGGGCCGTGGTGCCACACGCTGGGGGGTGAGCCGGCTCAGGTGGCCACTCTCCTGTCCTTGGGTGGGCTGCGGGCCCCCTGCTGCCTCTGGTTCCAGGCTTGGGCCTTGAAAGGGCGGGGAGGGCACAGGCGCAGGGCGGCTTCCGCCCACACCTGGGCCACAGGAGCTGCAGCCCCCAGGGCCGGGCCTGCGACCTCCATGCCTGCCTCCGCCGTGACCCCTGCCTCCCTTCTCTCTGCAGGAAGTCCAAAGCCAAGCCCAACGGGAAGAAGCCCGCCGCCGAGGAGAAGAAGGTGTACTTGGAGCCAGAGTACGCCAAGTCCAGGATCACGGACTTCGGATTCAAGGAGCTGGTGGTGCTGCCCCGGGAGATCGACCTCAACGAGTGGCTGGCCAGCAACAGTGCGTGGGGGTGGGGCGGGGCCGGGGCGGGGTAGGGGGCGGGGCAGCCCCTCGTTTCCCCGAAACCCCGGAGCTGGTGCTCAGCATCCTTGCGCACAAGCTGACTGACGCTGAGGCACGGGATGGCCAACCAACAGAGCCTTGGGGTCCCCACAGAGATGGCGACTCGGTGGGGGTCCTGGTCACGCCGGGGGCGGGACACCAGGGCCAGGGAAGGCTGCGGGATGTGAGCGTGGCGGCAGGGCCGCGGCAGGGAGGGCCACGGCCTGGGGGGTGGCTCCCCCCACCTGCCAGCCAGGCTCGGGGCTCCGCTCGCGGGACATCCCCCGCAGGGCCGTGTGCTGGCTCTTCTTGGAGGGGCAGTCACCTCTGTGGCCGCAAGCTGGTGCTGCCGGCCATGTTAATGGTGTTCCCGACCAGCTGGGTGTGCTAAGACTGCGGTGGGAGGTTTTCTACCCAGGCCTTCATGGAGGGCACTTGGTCTCAATGGCCAGGGGCACCCTGCCCAGCTCTGCACCGTGGCCTGTGCCGCCCACCCCCGAGGGCCGTGCTGTGCTGAGGCTGTGGTCTCTGCTCTGTGGTCTGCACCAGCCCGCACACCCAAGGCCTGCGGAGAAGCTCCGGTCCTCTTGGGCCCTCAGGACACCGGAGACGAGACGAGTGCCCCGGTGAGGCTCTCAGGTGCCACCTTTGCTTTGCAGCCACGACGTTCTTCCACCACGTGAACTTGCAGTACAGCACCATCTCGGAGTTCTGCACGGGGGAGGCGTGCCAGACCATGGCCGTGTGCAACACGTGAGTCCAGGCCCGGCACGGCCACGCCCGGGGCGCCCCTGTCTGACTCCACTCCTGCAGCGTCCCTGCTGAGGTCTCTGCAGGGCCCTCACCAGGGCTGCTCCCTTGTCCCCCGAGGCCCCAACCTGGTGGGGAAACGGGAAGCAGAGCCCAGCAGAGTGGGGGACCCGGGCAGCGTGGGTACCCCTGGGCATGGGTGCCGGGAGCCAGATGGGGCCCAGCGGGCTGTGTCCTGGGGCAGAGACATTTCCACGGGACGTGCCCATCGTGCTTCCTGAGACTGTGGGGCGTGTGCAGCCAGAGACGCTTCCCGGCGCTGGTCCCACCGGCTGAGGCCCGACCCAGAGCTCCTGCTCTGTGTGGAGGAGGCGCTGCTGGCCCATGGGGCTGGGATGCTTTGGCGCCTCCCCACGTGGTGCCCTCCCGTGGGCCTGCTCTCTTCTGGAAACGGGCACCCCGAGGGCTCCAGGACACCCCGCCTCTGTGGCAGCTCTTGAAGCTACGTGGGTAGGAGAGCCACCACGTGGCCCCAGGCTCACCCCCAGCCCCGGGGGCAGAAGCCGTGGAAGTGGCCACGGGCAGGAGGCTGCGTGGGCCAAGGAGGAGGCACGGATGCTCCTCTCTCATGGCTCCTTGTCAGGGTCACGGCCTGCATGCCGAGCTGACATGAGCATGTGCGAGCAGCCGGCCTCCACTCGTGGACACGCTGTGCTGCCACGGGCAGCCCGGCTCAGACCGGACACAGGGCCCTGCTCTTGCTGAGGCCCCTGAAAGCCCCTGCCCCACAGAGGACGAGAGTGCAGAAGACGGCTGCTCTCCACTCCTTAGCCGGCTAGAGCTGCTGACGGCATGCTCAGGTGTCACTGCTCCCCGGGGAGCTACGGCCCGGCCCGGCCCGGGGCAGGTGCAGCAGTGTTGGGGCACGCGCAAACTCAGCCCTGGCCCCTCAGTGGGACGGCGGCCTCCAGAGCAGATGTGGCCGGGCGGCCGGAAGTGGGCAGGGCAGGGCTGCATCGCCCTGCCTGCGGCCTGTGCGCACGAGAGGCCCGGCCAGGCACCCAGGCGTCAGAGGGGGCCTGCGGGCTGACAGGCGTGGGAGCCAGGCTCCTTCTGAGGCCCCACCAGGCACCCTGCAGGCAGCAGTGTGCTTGAGAAGAGGCTCCTTGAAGGAGCCCAGGATTGGGTGTGAGGCATACCTGTGTCTAGATGTTGGCTCTGCCACGTCAAACTGGGAGTTCTGAAGATGTTGAGAATTCTGCTGTTTATTTTTCCTACCTGTAACCTGCTTTATATGGCTTCTGTAGATTTATATGAATGATTATTGTTGTTCGTTCATTCAGTAATGCACGACTCTTTGTGACCCTGTGGACGGCAGCACACCAGGCTCCCCTGTCCTTCACCATCTCCTGGAACTTGCTCAGACTCATGTCCCTTGAGTCGGTGATGCCATCCAACCATCTCATCCTCTGTCATCCCCTTCTCCTGCCTTCAGTCTTTCCCAGCATCAGGGTCTTTTCCAATGAGTCAGTTCTTCCCATCAGGTGGCCAAAGTATTGGAGTTTCAGCTTCAGCATTAGTCCTTCCAATGAATATTCAGGACTGATTTCTTTTAGGATGGACTGGTTGGATCTCCTTGCAGTCCAAGGGACTCTCAAGAGTCTTCTCCAACACCACAGTTCAGAAGCATCCATTCTTCAGTGCTCAGCTTTCTTTATAGTCCAGCTCTCACATCCATACATGACTCCTGGGAAAACCATAGCTTTGACTTGATGGACCTTTGTCAGCATAGTAGTGTCTCTGCTTTTTAATATGCTGTCTAGGTTGGTCGTAGGTTTTCTTTCAAGGAGCAAGAGTCTTTCATTTCATGACTGCAGTCACCATCTGCAGTTATTTTGGAGCCCAAGAAAATAAAGTCTATCATGGTTTCCATTGTTTCCGCGTCTATTTGCCATGAAATGATGGGACCGGATGCCATGATCTTAGCTTCTGAATGTTGAGTTTTCAGCCAGCTTTTTCACTTTCCTTTTTCAGCTTCTCAAGAGGCTCTTCAGTTCCTCTTCCCTTTCTGCTGTAAGGGTGATATCTGAGGTTATTGATATTTCTCCCTGCAATTGTGATTCCAGCTTGTGCTTCATCCAGCCCAGCATTTTGCATGATGTACTTTGCATATAAGTTAAATAACCGGGGTGAAAATATATAGCCTTGATGTACTTCTTTCCAAATTTTGAACCAATCCGTTATTCCATGTCCAGTTCTAACTGTTGCTTCTTGGCCTGCGTACAGATTTCTCAGGAGGCAGGTCAGGTAGTCTGGTTTTCCCATCTCTTTCAGAATTTTCCACAGTTTCTTGTGATCCACAGTCAAAGGCTTTGGCAGAGTCAATGAAGCAGAAGTAGATGTTTTTCTGGAATTCTCTTGCTTTTTCGGTGATTCAGTGGATGTCGGCAATTTGATCTCTGGTTCCTCTGCCTTTTCTAAATCCAGTTTGAACATCTGGAAGTTCTCAGTTCATGTACTGTTGAAGTCTGACTTGAATTTTAAGTATTACTTTGCTGGCATGTGGGAAGAGTGCAATTGTGCGGTAGTTTGAGCATTCTTCGGCATTGCCCTTCTTTGGAATTGGAATGAAAACTGACCTTTTCCAGTCCTGTGGCCAGACTGGAACTGCTGAGTTCCAAAACTGCTCAGTTTCCCAAATTTGCTGGCATATTGAATGCAGCACTTTAATAGCATCATTTTTTAGGACTTGAAATAGTTCAACTGGAATTCCATTACCTCCACTAGCTTTGTAGTGATGCTTCCTAAGGCCCACTTGACTTCACATTCCAGGATGTCTGACTCTAGGTGAGTGATCACACCATTGTGGTTACCTGGGTCATTAAGATCTCTTCTGTATGGTTCTTCTGTGTATTTTTGCCACCTCTTCTTAATATCTTCTGCTTCTGTTAGGTCCATATCGTTTCTGTCCTTTATTGTGTCCATCTTTGCATGAAATGTTCCTTTTATCTCTAATTTTCTTGAAGAGATCCCTAGTCTTTCCCATTCTGTTGTTTTCTTCTATTTCTTTGCATTGATCAGTGAAGAAGGCTTTCTTATCTCTCCTTGCTATTTTTTGGAACTCTGGATATATCTTTCCTTTTCTCCTTTGCCTTTCACTTTTCTTCTTTTCTCAGGTATTTGTAAGGCCTCCTCAAATAACCATTTTGCCTGTTTGCATTTCTTTTTCTTGGGGATTATAGAAAAAGCAAGAGAGTTCACAAAAAACATCTACTTCTGCTTTATTACACCAAAGACTTTGACCGTGTGGATCACAACAAACTATGGAAAATTCTGAAAGAGATGGGAATACCAGCCTCCTCAGAAATCTGTATGCTGGTCAAGAAGCAACAGTTAGAATCAGACATGCAACAATGCACTGGTTCAAAATTGGGAAATGAGCACGTCAAGGCTGTATATTGTCCCCTGCTTATTTAACCTATATGCAGAGGACATCATGAGAAACGCTGGGCTGGGGGAAGCCCAAGCTGGAATTATGATTGCAGGGAGAAATCTCTATAACCTCAGATATGCAGATGACACCACCCTTATGGCAGAAAGTGAAGAGGAACTAAAGAGCCTCTTGATGAAAGAGAAAGAGGAGAGTGAAGAAGTTGGCTTAAAGCTTAACATTCAGAAAACTAAGATCGTGACATCCAGTCCCATCACTTCATGGCAAATAGATGGGGAAACAGTGGAAACAGTGACAAACTATTTTCTTGGGCTCCAAAATCACTGCCAATGCTAACTGCAGCCATGAAATGAAAAGACGCTTGCTCCTTGAAAGAAAAGCTATGACCAATCTAGACAGCATATTAAAAATCAGAGACATTCCTTTGCCAACAAAGGTCCATCTAGTCAAGGCTATGGTTTTTCCAGTGGTCATGTGTGGATGTGAGAGTTGAACCATAAAGAAAGCTGAGCGCTGAAGAATTAATGCTTTTGAACTGTGGTGTTGGAGAAGACTCTTGAGAGTCCCTTGGACTACAAGGAGATCCAACCAGTCCATCCTAAAAGAAATAAGTCCTGAATATTCATTGGAAGGACTAATGCTGAAGCTGAAGCTCCAATACTTTGGCCATCTGATGGGAAGAACTGACTCACTGGAAAAGACCCTGAAGCTGGGAAAGACTGAAGGCAGGAGGAGAAGGGGATGACAGAGGATGAGATGGTTGGATGGCATCACCAACTCGATGGACATGAGTTTGAGCGAGTTTTGGGAGCTGGTGATGGACAGGGAAGCCTGGTGTGCTGCAGTCCACAGGGTCACAAAGAGTCGGACACGACTGAGGAACTGAACTGAACTGAGCTTCTTGGGGATGGTCTTGATCACTGCCTCCTGTCATGAACCTCCACCCATAGTTCTTCAGGTACTCTATCAGATCTAATCCCTTGAATCTATTTCTCACTTCCACTGTATAATTGTAAGGGATTTGATTTAGGTCATACCTGAATGGTCTAGTGGTTTTCACTACTTTCTTCCGTTTAAGTCTGAATTTTACAATAAGGAGTTCATGATCTGAGGCACAGTCAGCTCTTAGCCTTGTTTTTGCTGACTGTATAGAGCTTCTCCATCTTTGGTTGCAAATCAGTCTGATTTCAGTATTGACCATATGGTGATGTCTATGTGTGGACTCGTCTTCTTGTGTTATTGGAAGAGGGTGTTTGCTATGACCAGTGCATTCTCTTTGCAAAACTCTGTTAGCCTTTGCCTTGCTTCATTTTGTACTCCAAGGCCAAATTTGCCTGTTATTCCAGGTATCTCTTGACTTCCTGTTTTTGCATTCCAGTCCCCTATGATGAAAACAACATCACTTTTTGGTGTTAGTTCTAGAAGGTCTTGTAGGTCTTCATAGAACTGTTCAACTTCAGCTTCTTTACCATTGCTTTTGGGGCATATACTTGGATTACTGTGATGTTGAACGGTTTGCCTTGGAAACAAAGAGATCATTCTGTCATTTTTGAGATTGTACCCAAGTACTTCATTTTGGACTCTTGTTGACTATGAGGGCTACCCCATTTCTTCTAAGGGATTTTTGCCCACAGTAGTAGCTATAATAATGGTCATCTGAATTAAATTTTCCCATTCCAGTCCATTTTAGTTTACTGATTCATAAAATATCATTGTTCACTCTTGCTATCTCCTGTTTGACCACTTCCAATTTACCTTGATTCATGGACCTGACATTCCAGGTTCCTGTGCAGTACTGCTCTCTACAGCATCGCCATTTCCATCACCAGTCACATCCACAGCTGGGCATTGTTTCCATTTTGTTCTGTCTCTTCATTCTTTTTGGAGTTATTTCTCCACTCTTCTCCAGTAGCATATTGGGCACCTGCCGACCTGGGGAGTTCATCTTTCTGTATGTTATCTTTTTATCTTTTCATACTGTTCATGGGGTTCTCAGGGCAAGAACACTGAAGTGGCTTGCCAGTCCCTTCTCGAGTGGACCATGTTTTGTCAGAACTCTGCACCATGACCCGTTCATCTTGGGTGGCCCTACACAGCATGGCTCATAGTTTCATTGAGTTAGAGAAGGTTAATGTGCTGTCTAGGTTTGTCATAGTTTCTCTTCCAAGGAGCACATGCCTTTCTAGGAATCGTTCAAGATCAAGGAATGGAAACTCACACGAGTCAGTTTAAAGGAAGCGGGAGGTTGATCAGGCCCACAGAGCCGTGCGCGGTCTGTCGCAGGGCCATCAAGCCCACCCAGGGCCCAGGCCGGACACCCTTCTCCACCCTGCTGATGCCTGAAGGACTGGAACCAAAGGGGAGTTTGCAGTCCCAAAAGAAGGAAGGCCTGTGCCCAAAACACATTTGAAGACCTAACAGATGAAAACTTTCAAATTTGGCCAAGACACAAACCTACAGATTCAGGAAGCCTAATGATTTCAAAATAGGATAAATCCAGTGAATCCACCCCAGGCATCAATCAAACTGCTGAAGAGAACACGCTGTAACAGCCAGCAGAGCCAGCAGCTTCGCCCCTGCAGGGATGTGGTGGGGTGGCTGTGGGCATCCTTACCCGCCTGGGGGCCAGGAGGAGGCCCCACAGCATGGTTAAGGTGCTGCATGGAGACAGCAGCCTCCCGGGAGTCCCACGTAATGCCCTTCAAGGATGGAGGTGACTCAGAGAGCTCCCTTGCAGGGCAGTCAAGGAGGCTGCGCTAGGAGGGACCAGGGGGCAGAGGACGCGGGGCGACGTGAGCACCGCCTCTTCCCTTCAGCTCCTTGAAATGTGTCTGGAAGGTGAGCAAAAGCCGTGACTGTCTGACTGGTCTCCAGCGTGTGTCTGCAGCACTGCCACAGGGTGGCCTGGGGGCGGGCAGAGAGCCCTGCGTGCTGGTCGGCTTTCTGACTCGGATGCGGAAGAGGTCCTGGGCGCCAGGTGCAGGGTGGAAAGATCGGGACTCGCTTTGTAATCCTTTGAGCAACCTCTAAAAAAGTTGCATGAGGGACATAAATCATAATACATAAATTAAAAGGAAATAGAGAGTGGGGAAGAAAGCAGGAAATATAAGGAGTGAGAATCAAAGGGAACAAATAGTAAATGATTGTGAACTTAAATTCAGACAGATCGTCATTGCAGTGAATGTCAGTGATGTAAACATGCTGGTGACAAGACAGAGACCGTAAGTCTGGATTTTCAAAATGAACCAGCTGTACAGGGTATATGAGAAACTCCCTTTAAAGCAGTGATATTGGCAAGTTGAAAGTGAAAATATGGAAAAAGAGATGCCAACAAAACGTAAGTCAGAAGAAAACTAAAGTGGCTGCGCTCATACGGACAAAGCAGACTTCCAGTCAGGAAGCACTGGCCTTGAATGCATCTGTGCCAGATAGCAGAGCTTGTACACAGAGCAGGCAGACAGAACCGAAAGGACAAAGGCTAGGGTTGGAGATTTCAACATGCCTCTTCTGGTAATACACAGACTAGTGGATAGAAAGCCAGCAAGGATCTGGAACTAAATAGCACCACCAGCCAACTGGATTGAATTGACATTCACTGCACCCTCAGTAGCAAAATCCACATTCCTTTTCAGGTGCACTGGGATTATTCACCAGAGGAGGTCACGTCCTGGCTCACAAAACAGACCTTAGCAAACTAATCAGAGGTGCAGAGTAAGTTATCTGACCACAATTAGTTACGTTTGAAATCAGTAACAGAAAAGTCTCCAAACATTTAGAGATCACCATACTTTTTTCCCCTTGCCACGCTGTGTGGCATGTAGACTCTTAGTTCCCTGATCAAGGCAGATCGAATGTGCCCCCTACGTTGGGCACAGAGAGTCTTAACCACTAGAATGCCAGGGACATCCCAAGAAATTAACGCACTTTCAAATCATCCATGGGTCAGAGAGGAAGTCTCCAGGGAAATTAGAAAACGTTGTAAACTGAAATGAGAATGCAGCATATTTGAACTGCATTTGAGATGCAGCTAAAGCAAGTTTTAGAGGATTAAATGCTTATTTTAGAAGAAGAAAGATCTCAATTCAACCTCAGCTTCCATATTAAGAAATGAGAAAAAAAGAAGCATGCGTGCGGTGTATGTGTGTGCTGTCACGTTCAGTTCTTGCAGCCATAGCCTGCCAGGCTCTGTCCATGGGATTTTCCCAGCAAGGACACTGGAGTGGATTGCCACGCCCTCCTCCAGGGGATCTTCCTGATCCAGGGATCAAACCTGCATCTCCTGTGACTTCCTGCATTGCAGATTCTTTACTACTGAGCCCGTGGGGAATCCCAGAAAAAACAAGAGCAAAAAACAAAACCCTAAATGGAGCAGAAGAAAAGAAATGATAAAATAAGAACAGAAGCCACTGACATGATTGTTTCTGAAAGCAATAGGGGAAATTAATGAAATCAGAAGCCGATTCCCTGAAAAGAGAAGTAAAATTGAGAAATCTCTAGTAAAACTAACAAAAGTAAAAAGAGAAAAGATACAGATTATCAATATAAAGAGTAAAAGAGGAAATAAGTATAAACCCAGCGGAAATTAAGAGGGTAATAAGGAAGCATCAGAAAAATCTCTGCATACATAAATTTAACAGTTTAGGTTAAATGAACTAGTTCCTTGGAAAGCACAAAATATCACAATTGACCCAAGATGGGTAATGCAGTAAGGCAAGAAAAATGAATAAAAGTCATTTAAATTGGAGAAGAAAATAAAACTGTATTTGCATACAGCATGATTGTCTGTGTAAAAAAGCCCAAGAGCTCTGGCAAAAAGCTGAATCAATAAATTTAGCAAGCTCAACACACAAAAAAATTCAGTCATAGTTTGTATACTAGCAGTGTACAACTGGAACACAAAATTGATACAGTTTTATCATTTACAGTAGCTCCAAAAACAGTGAAATACTTAGATATGGACTTAAGGAAACATGTACATGCTGGAAACTACAAAACGCTGATGAATGAACCCAAAGAGCAGCAGCGTAAATGGAGAGGCACTGTATTCATGGGTGGGAAGGCAGCGCAGCAGAAGTATAGATTCATTTAGTGCAACTTCAGCCGAACTCCCAGCAGAGTTTTTATCCATAAATCAGCTGATTATAGAATGTACATGGGGTAGCAGAATCCCTAGAATAGCTACAGTGATTTTGGAAAAAGAACAGTCAGATCAGTAGAGTCCAACAGCGCTGTGCTAAGAGTTACTATAAAACTGGTAGTCGAGACCGGGGCTGGTGGCGGAAGAGGCCCAGAGGTCAGTGCCACAGAGCAGGGCCCAGAAATGCACCCCACAAACACGGCCCCTTGGCGTTTGGCAGGGATCAGAAGCATTCAGTGGAGAAAGGATAGTCTTTTCACCTAAAGCTGTTAGAAAAACCGGTCATCCAAATGCCTCCTTCGGCCAGAGCTGACTGCCACAAGATATAGTCCATTGATGAAGGAGAATCAGTAAAGTCGACTTCATCAAAATTTAGAACTTCTATTCTGTGAAAGACACTGTGGAGAGAAAGACGACTTGCAGACCAATCCAAGGAAGGACTAGTGCCAGGGAGGGGTGAAGAGCCCTCGCAGCTCACAGTGAGAAGTCTGGCCATGGCTGGCATAGGACTCAGACCGGCCCCGGGGGAGGACCCAAGCAGGACAGAGGAGCACCAGCAGCAGGTGGGGAACACGAATTCAGGCTTGGCTGTGGGAGCGTCTGTCAGCTCCTCGCCATGTGCCGGCAAGGATGGAGGGGCTGCCGGTGGGGTGGCCATTCCGAGGACATCGTGGTGGCGTTGCTACTGTGGACCCGGCGCTGCTGCTCCCGAGCATCCACCCAAGAGAAACGGGACCTGGAGCTCATACAGACACCTGCCCAGGAAGGGTTTCGCAGCCTGACCCATAATTGCCCCAAACTGCAGGCCACCTAGGTGTCCTGCAGCAGGTGACGAGATGGGCTAGTGCATCCACACAGGAGTCCATCTCAACGAGGAGAAAGATAGGGTGGATGGCAGAGCCGGGCTCCGGACGTCACCTGGAGTTACTGTGGGCACATCGCTAGTGTGCAGAGGACTGACCGGCAGGCCAGGGGCCGGGGTGGGAGCTGTGCCTCGTCACGTGCCCTCTGTTGGGGTTAAAACCCGTCAGGCTGCACGCCAGAGCCAGTCAGCTTTACTGTGAGACAGTGCAAAAATAAAACGAGAACGAAGAAAAGGAGTGCTGAAAGCAGAGGATCCCAGCTGTCACGGAGGCAGGGCAAGCACAGCAGGGCCCCTGAGGACCTGGTCTCTCAGGACTGACCTCATGGAAGCTCTCCTGGTTTCGAGCTGCAGTGGTTTTCTGACTCTGGCACTGGTGGCCAAGGACATCTGCACCAAGCGGGGCTGGAGAATCGCTGGGGTGGAGCTGCCTTCTTCCCTGCACTGGCCCTAGGACCCCAGGGCCGCTGTGCGGGGAGGGACAAGTCACCTGTCTTCTCTCAGCGCGTCCTTGGATGGGGCAGGGGCCCGGGCAGGGGACAGACAGTCAGCAGGGCCACTCTGTGGTGGGGAGGGCTCTGGATCTTTGCTGGGTGTCTGCTTCCTGGGGGCCTGCAGGGAGCTGACCCGCTCCGTGGCCTTGTGGGGTGTGCGGGTGCTGGGCTCTGCAGGCAGCGTGGGCGCAGGCGTGGCAGGGAGGCCTCGCCGAGGTGGAAGTGGCTGGCAGGTGTCGTCTGCCTTCTGCATCGGGGCGGCCGGAGCCAGGCACCCAGGGGCGGTCAGGGCTGTGTCCCCTTGTCCGCAGAGGGTGGCCTTTTTCATGGTGGCCTGCCCATTTGTTGTGGGCTGTGTTCCTGCCTTGCAGCCTGACCCCATCCCGACCAGGGGCACAGATGAACTCACAGGCGAAGGGGGTGGAGAGCCCCTGTTCCTGCTCGAGGAGTGGGGGCGGGCAGCAGGGCTGTTCAGAGGTCCCCTAGGCCGTGTCCGTCCTTTCGGCCATGAGACCTGGAGAGCCTGCTGTCCTGACAGCAGGTCTGGCCAGGTGCTGGGAGGGGGGGCCCTGGGGCTGTCACCCAGGGATGCTTTGTGAGCTCAGGAAATCAGGGCAGGGTGCTCAGGGCCAGCCTGGGGTCCTGGCCTGCGATTAAGTGGGATGGTGTCAGGGAAAGCTGTCTGTTCTGAAGCCCAGTAAAGACAGTGAGAAGGGGGCAGGGTGCTGGTGGAAGTCTGTGCAGCCTTGCCGTCTGGCTGGGGCAGGGTTGGCGCCTCGGCCGTAGAAGGGGCTGCCCTGGTCATCACTCACTGGCCCAGGCAGCATGCGGTCCCCGCCATTGGCTCCGTGCAGCCCTTGGCCAGCCCGCCTGCAGGTACAGGGCCCCCTGCTGGGAAGACTGCAGCCCACCCTGAGGTGGGAGGGGAGAGTGGGACATGGCGGCTGCAGGGGCTGATGTCTGAAGGACGGCCGAACAACAGTGTTACGTGAACTAGGATATGAGCTGGGCTGGGGGTCCACATCTCCCAACGCCCTGACCCACTCCCACCTGAGGACTGCCCACCCTACCCCCACCTGCCAGGGAAGTTTCTGAGGTACCCAGAGACCGAGTGGGTGTGCAGAGGCCCCCTCACCCCACCTGGCCCAGGGCGCACGTGTGGCCCCTACCGGGGGCAGCAGGAAGCCTCCCGTGGGGAAAGTGAAAGTGTTGGTCGCTCGGTCCTGTTGGACGCTCTGTGGCCCATGGACTGTAATCTGCCGGGCTCCTCTGTCCATGAGATGCTCCAGGTGAGAGTTCAGGAGTGGGGTGCCGGCCTCTTCTCCAGGGGATCTTCCCAACCCTGGGACCTTACCCAGCTCTCCCGCACTGCAGGCAGATTCGTCACCATCTGAGCCACCAGGGCAGCCCCGGATCCTGACAAGTCAAGGCAGGGTCTCCGGGGAAGGACAGCAAAGCTGTCTCACCGTTAACCCAGGGGGAGGTCCGGTGCAGAGGGAGGCGTCAGCACAGCCGGCTGTCCCCTCACCACGCACGTGTCCCCACAGGCAGTACTACTGGTACGATGAGCGGGGCAAGAAGGTGAAGTGCACGGCCCCCCAGTACGTGGACTTCGTCATGAGCTCCGTGCAGAAGCTGGTCACCGACGAGGATGTGTTCCCCACGAAATACGGTGCGTGTCCCCGCCCCGCCCCGCCCGTGACCCCGCCCACTCCAGGCCTGGCCGGAGCAGCCAGGGTGCCGCCCAGACCCGCCCTGAGCCACCACGGCAGCACCTGGCCAGCGGGAGGTACCACCGCCCAGGCCCCTCCTCTGCGGCCAGGGCACCGGGAGCCCTGGGCGCTGGGCCGGCTTCAGCTGGGTCGCGGGCCCCTGGTCCCAGAGGCGCCCGGTCCAGCGGGGAGAGCACCCACCGTCAGGACCCCGCGCGGCGCCCACTCACTCACGCGCTGCAGGCGGGCACGCAGGGCGGCCTGTGGCAGGGGGAGGGGGACAGACCCCCGGTCCGGGCCTGGGGACGGCGCCACGGCCTTCCTCCCCCGGGGCCGGCGTGGTGACCCGGCCGTCCCGCAGGCCGCGAGTTCCCCAGCTCCTTCGAGGCCCTGGTGAAGAAGATCTGCAAGTACCTGTTCCACGTGCTGGCGCACATCTACTCGGCGCACTTCAAGGAGACCCTGGCGCTCGAGCTGCACGGACACTTGAACACGCTTTACGTGCACTTCATCCTCTTCGCCCGCGAGTTCAACCTGCTCGACCCCAAAGAGACGGCGGTCATGGACGACCTGACGGAGGCGCTGTGCGGCGGGGGTGGCGGGGACGGGCCGGGCGGGGCGGCGGGCGCACAGAACCATGTCAAGGAGAGGTGAGCCCGGCGGCGCCCGCGCCGAGGGAGCGGCGGCGCGCCGCGCGCGTCCGTGTCTGTGCGCGCACGGATTGTGCACACCTTGGACTCCGCTCGTCCGTGGCAGACACCTCCGGGGCCGCCCGTCCGAGTCTCCCTCTAGGGTCTTCCGCGTCCGCCCCACGCCCGGCTGGGCCTTGGCCTCCGGGGAGACACGCAGCGGGGTGGGGGCCCTTCCCCGAGGCGGGGGCCGCAGGCTTCGCTTCCGCCGCCCTTGGTCTTGGCTCCGGTTGGAGTGGCTTTTAGAGACCCTAGCCTGGCTTTCCCTTCTCTCCACCCGATCTGGACTCACTCTGGCTCAGGGCCGGCTGGAGGGCCAGGGAGGCCGGGTGTCTGGAGCTCCGCGAGCTGCAGTGTCTCCCTCCACTGCCCTCACTGCCCAGGAGGGGCCCCGGGCCAGCCAGGGTCCGGGCCGCGGTGCCCGGGGGGCGGCCTGTGTGGAGCCGCGGCTGGGGGTTAGGAGAGCCTGGCGTCCCTGTGCGGGTGTAATAAAGAGACTTCTCTCAGGTCAGCTCCTGTGTGTGTCCTCAGCGTCTCGGTGCAGAGGGCGGCCTGGCCATGTGCCCTGCTCCTCACATGGCCCAGGGCAGCGCCCTCGCTTGCAGGCCAGCCCAGGGAGCCCTCACTGACCACAGCTGTGCTGGCCGAGAGCAGGTGCTGCCTTCCTGCCAGGGCCCACCCTGGACTCCTGCCGCACGCGTCCACGGTTGCTGGGATCTGGTGGCGGGGCTGTGTTCCCGTGGGTCAGGTCCCCAGGGGTTCTGGACCCTCAGTCTCCCTGTGGTGTGCCCTCTCCACCCAGGCAGCAGGGACCCTGGAGTGGGGGCCGCAGTCGGCCAGAGGTGAGCGTCCTGGCCAGCTGGCACAGAGGCTCTGCTGCGGGGGCCACCTCTGGAACGGGCCAGCATCACTTGGGTGGGTGTAGGATAGTTGGGGGGTGGCAGGGTGGGGGGCGGTATGAACAGCCCCGGAGCTGGCCCAGCACCCTGTGGGCAGAGACACGGGTTTCCTGCAGAGCCCTGCACCACCCCCGCCCCCCGCCAGCCGTGCCCTGCTGGGTCCTGAATTTCCTGCCCTCCTGACGCTCAACTGACCTGACTCAGTCGTGGCCAGCAGACCCTTCCTCTGCCGCCCTGGCATGTCACCAGCCCCCAGGCCTGGCGGGGCCAGCTGCTCCCTCCGCCTCCCAGAAGGACAGGCTCCTAGCTGACCACCCTACGCCCGCACGCAGCCTGCAAGAGCTCTGTGCCTCTGGGAGGCCACAGCCTCTCCCAGGCCACCCACCCTGCCCGTCCTGCTCACCTCCCCTCTGCCTCCCGGCTCACTTTGAGCCCTTGGCCCACAGGCCGCATGGGCTGTCCCCCTCCTCTTTGGGTATGAATCTCTGAAGTAGAGGCCTCCAGACACAGGGGAACTGGACCACGGCTGACCTGGCACCCAGGGAGGACCCTCGGGGAAGCCGGAGGGAGGGTGGAAGGGAGCCGGCCTGCTGGGTCCCCAAATGTCCGTGCAGCAGGCTTGTGAGCAAGCAGCTTGGATGTTTAGCTGAGGAGACTCCAGCCAAAGTGTCAAAGGTGCAGCCTGCTTTCTCTGTTGCTTATAGTAAAACACATGTTGAGAGACTGAGAAAGAGCTAGTGACAAAAGGGACCAAAACACTCGATGGTCTAAGAAGTTCTCAGCCCAGCCCGACGAAAAAAACACTAGAATGAGGAGATTGCCTGTCGGGAAATGCCCCCTAGAGAAAAAGCCAAGGGTTGCTGGGCAGCCCTTCGCTGATAACTCGGAACATGAACGAGGGCAGAGATTCCATCAGAGAGTCTTGGAACAGACCTCAGTCGTCCCGGCAGAGCCGGAAACAGGAAGGATCTCGGGAGGATCTGAAGGAGCCTCTTGTCTTAGGGAGAGAACCCCCACGACGTACCACGATACCTCCATGGTTCTTGAGAACTTCATCCCGTCACAAACGCTGCCAGCGAGGACTGAAGGGGCAGAGGGTCGAGTGGGAGGCTGCTGGACTCACAGCCCTCTGGGCAGGACACAGGCCGATGGAACCTCGGCTGAGGACGCTGGCTCCTTTTCTCTAAAATGAAGGGCTGAAGGGGGCAGAGTCCTGGGCGTGGAGCCCTCAGCCGCAGAGGGCAACTCCCAGGCCTTGCTGGGCACCTCCCTCAAGGGGTGTGCCCCATTGGACTTCAAAATCCACCTCCTTCATTTTCTCCCTTTTTGGATGGAAACACCCGTACCTGGCCTCTTGTACCTGTTCTACTGTTGTATTTTGGAAGTAGGTGACTTCTCGTCTCAGAGGCCCAATATGGAAAGGGGCAGTTCCCCAGTATGTGCCGGGACGGTTCACATTCTGCGTCTGGCTTTTACCTGGTTCAGGTGGTTGAGGTGAGGTTTGGGGTTTGGCTTGACCTTGCAGTAGGTTGAGACTTCAGGAAAGCTCAGGAGATTGGTGTGTTTTACACACGAGATGGATGTGGAACTTGGTAGGGGGCAGTCTGCAGTGGGCAGAGAAACACACCCTCCCCCCAAAAAGGGCCCACCCCCACGTGCCTGGAACCTTACAGCCTGCTACCTTCCCCAGCAGAGGGGGACAGCTGCAGGTAGAGTGACGCTTGCTCACCGGCCGAACTTCAGGGGGGAGCCTGGGCCGAGTGTGGTCACGGGGCTCCTTCAGACGGAGGGGGAGAACCAGGGCAGCGCAGCATGAGGAGGGCTGGCCTGTGCTCCTGGCTCCAGGGAGGCAGGGGGCCTCCGGAAGCTGACCACGGGGATGTCCCTGGTGGCTCAGTGGTTAAGAATCGGCTTTCAGCGCAGCGTAGTTCAATCCCTGGTCGGCCCGTGCCTGTGTGCCCCAGTGACAGAGCCCGGGGGCACCCAAGAGTGAATCAAATGCTAAAAGAAAAAGCTGAGGAAGGAAGCGGATCTTCCCCCAGGGCCTGCAGAAGTGAGGCCATTTCAGTGAAACCCAGTTCATGAACTCCAGAACTTAAGAAGGCACATTTGTATGGTTTAAGCCCCTAGGTCTTGAGAACACGTTATACCAGCACCGTGTGTGAGGTCTTACAGGGCCATCGAGGGCCCGAGAGGGTCCACACAGGCACTGCACCAGGGCCTGACCCCGCAGACAAGCGTGCCCGCAGCATAGACTCCGCAGTCCCACCCGCGCCCTGGGGCCGGCACTTGCCTCCCCGCCTTGGTGGGGGACTGTCCGCGGCCCCCGCCTACGCTGACCCCCGGCTTTGACGTCCACACTGCTGCTCTCTCCTCCCGCCCTGGCCACGTGCACCCCTGCCAAGCCACAGGGCGACTGGGCTGCTGGGGCGTGGGGGTGGGCCCAGGAGGGAGGAGCTGTGGACTGGACCTGGTGGCCTAGGCTGAGGAAGGAGTGGGCGCAGAGCCGCGGGGGCGGGGTGGGGACCAGTGGGGCAGATGGAGGGCCAGGCCCCTCCTGCGGCCAGCGAGCTCTCAGCTCCACAGAGAAGCCGGCGGGTGGATGCGCCTCTCCCAGCTCGGGCACCCCTGTCAGCTGAGCGGGGACAGGCCAGGGTGGGCTCCGGGCAGGGCGGAGGGCGGGCTGGGTGCCCTGCCCACCGGCTCTGCCCCTGGGGCCCGCCGCCCAGGGTTACCCTGGGGGTGCTGCACCCACACCGGTTGGTGGGTCACCAGGCCTGCAACGTCATCCTCTGATCCTTTTTGTTTTCTGCAAGGGCCCATTGAAGTCTCTACTTCACAGACATAGTGCTCAGTGTTAAGTGCTCAGAAGGCATCTGTCTCTCACACACTGACGTAGTTACAGGAAGAAATAGTAGCCCTAGCAGCTTGTGGCTTAGCTTGCTATGGTTTCTTTTGTTTACAACCAAGAGCAAGCTTGGTGTAGAAACGGGGCTGCAGAAGGGGTGCTCCGCCTCAGGGAGTGCGCTGGTGGGCTCCCACGGGAGGCTGAGGGCGCTGCTGACGACTGCGGTGTCCTCTGGGGATGCCAGTCATGCCCACTGAGGCCGACTCGTCAGACTGCAGACTGTAAGAGGGCCGGGGGGAGAGCCGAAAAGGTCTGTGGCGAGTCAGCTGCTTTCAGTGAAGCACGTGCAGAACCGTGGGGTCAAGAAAACCTCTCTGGCGGCCGGTCAAGAGCCTGACGACCACGCGCCTTGCCAGGATGTAGCAACCAGACCCCCCCCCTCCCCCCGGTTCTTAAGCTGAAGTGAACGGGACACCACGCGGTGCTGGGGCCCAGGGCACCCTCTGGGCGCTGATCTCCTCGGCGGTGGGCGGTTTCCAGCGTCGCCTCATGAGTCCGGGGCCCGCGCTGCTGCAGCAGAGCCCCCAAGCTCAGAGCTACGCCCGGGAAGCCCGCTGTGCTCCCCACATGATGGCCGGGAGGGGAGCGCGTGAACCCTCGGCCCGACCTGCCCGCCCCAGGGCCAGACGGCAGCATCTAGGAACAGCCGATCAGGTGGCTGGAAGCCGGAGATGTTGCCGCCCCCACCACGAGTGAGACGACCGCCCAGCCCCCAGGCCGGGGGCGCTGCGCTGGTGTGGACGACTAGGTGCAGAGAGGCCCTTCCGCGCGTCGGTAGGCGGCTCCGAGGGCCTCGTGCTCCCTGCTGGGGGCCCGGTCAGGGGCTGCCCCGCATCCCTCCTCCCAGCTGCTGCCCTCGCGTCGTGCGGCTGGGCAGCCCGGGGCCCTCAGGAGGCTGGGCCTGTCCTCGGCATTGCAGCAAGGGGTGGGGGGGGCGGTGGGCTGCCCGCCAGGGGGTTGTGGTGCCTCCACCCCTGGCGGGGACCACGCTGCCCTGCCAGCCCGCTGTCCCAGGGCTGCCCACCTGCCTTAGCCCATCACTCCAGGGCTGGGCCACACGCCCCTCTGCCTCTTCCCGCAGAAGGGAGTGGCGAAAAGGAAGGTCATCGTCCCAGAAGGGTTCAGGTGTGGTCTCAGGGTGTGGTCTCGGAGGCAGCAGAGGCACAGTGGCGCCCGCCCGGCGCCCGGCCCCAGCAGAGTGCCCTCCTGGCGTCCGTGCCCCACCTGGCCCAGCCCCCGCGACGCCCACTCAGGTCCGCGGCCCAGGTCCTCGCTGGCTAGGCAGACGTCGCGCCATCACACCTGCTGGCTCGGTCCCAGGCTGCCCCACGTCCCCGCCCACCCACCCGCCCGCACGGAGACTGCCGTGGGTGACTTTACGGAAGGAATTTATTGTTCGGAACTAAAGTTGCTCACAGTTATTTGATGGGGTACACTGGGTGGGGCTCGTCCAATTCCGTGACGTCTGTGTGTGTCCGAGTACAAAAGAGGGAGGCTAACGAGGGGTATTGCTTTCCGGTCCTCGTCTCTGGAGGAGCCCCTCCCACGGGGGCCGCGTGGCTTTTGCTGTTATAGGTGTTTCGTTTTTTTGTTATGTACTGAGATCCCAGCCTGGGGTGGGGTCAATGGAACAGAAGCATTAAAATGTCTCCACGACGGGCGAGCAGGCAGGTGGACGCGACGTGGCCTTGTGGAGGCGCGGGCATGCAACCCCGCCTGCCGCGTGCCCTCCGGGTGCAGCGACTCGCTGCCTTTCTTTATCCTTGGTTGTTTTTTTTTTTTTTTAACTTTTTGTCATTTTAGTTAAAAAAAAAAACCCTTGCAATGCCCCCTGCCGTCTTGCGAGTTACGTGTAGGCGGCCAACTCGGGTCTTCCCAGGGCCCCACACTCGGACACAAAACCAAGATGGGCCCCGGCCCGGGCCCCCCAGGATGGAGTCGCGTCTCCTCGGGACCGAACCTGGGACAGAGCGAACCACGCCATTCTCTAAATATATTTATATGTGTGTGTATAGAAAGAACCGAACTCCAAGTCTAGCCCTGCCCCGCGGCCCGCCCCCCACCCCAACACCCTTCTCCAAAAACAACCAAGAAAAAAAGTTTATAAAAATATCTTGCAGGAATTCTTTAAAGTTTACAGTAGCTTGCCGGCACTGCACCGGCCGGCTGCCCCCAGCACCCCGACGGCTGTCCACAGGGCACCTCGGCCCAGACCCCACCCTGCCCAAGACGCACACAGACAGACAGACAGACGGACGGACAGACAGCAGGACGGCGCTGCTGCTGCCCCTTCCCTGAACAGAGAAGAAACTCAATAAGTTAAAACAGCAAATAAATAATACTGATCTCGGCCAGCCTCCGGGTGGGCGGGCACGCTCGGCCCTGGGTCTCTTTCCACCTGCGGCGCCCAGGGAGCTGGGGTGGGACGCGGCGGGTCAGGTGGGCAGCGCTGAGGTGCGTGGATGTGGACGAGGAGCGGCGGGGAGGGGTGGGGCGCGCCGGGGAGAGGCCGAGGCGGCCGGGCCAGACGACTGCTTCGCCCCCTCGGGCCCGCCCCGGAGGCCGGCTGGACCGGCCGAGGGCGCTGATCAGCGCGGGTCCAGTCGGGGGGCCCGGGTCCTCCTCCCCATGGCCATGCGGAGCTGAAACTGGGCAGAGCTGCCGCGCGGGCAGGCGGGCGGGCAGGCGGCGGGAGGAGGGCGGGTCTGCGGCAGCTGCCTTCGGTCAGCCGGAGTCCGGCGCAGAGCACGGAGGACGGCCTCGTGGAGGTGACATGTTAACTTTTCGGGATAATTCCTGGTATCAGAGTGGAGACAGTGGCGTTGTCAGAGACAGGCAGAGAGAGAGATAGCGAGAGAAAGAGAGCGGGCCCGGGCGGCCCGGCCTGGGCTGCAGACCCCGGGGCCCCCTTTCCTCTCCTCCCCGGCTTCACGACAGTCTAGACGGACAGATGGGCGCGGCCCTCGGTCCACACGGGGCGCGAGGGGAGGGGGCTATGTGTCTGTCTAAGGCTGCTCCCGGCGGGCGGCGGGCAGCCCCGTCCTGGCCGCGTCCTTGCCCGCTGGGTACTCGGCGTCCCCTCCAGGGCCGGGGCCAGCGGCCGCGGAGTCCCCGAGTGGGCCGTGGGCACTCCGCTTGGCGGGTGTGCTGGGGGCCTGGGCCGCCTGCCCGTTCTTCTCGTCTGAAAAAAGTTGTTTAATTACGTCAAAGAAGTTACTCAATGGGCTGCCTGGGTGCACAGAACAGAAGACAAAAGAAAAAAAGAAAAGAGAGAAAAGGGGGGAGGGAGGGAAGAGAGAGAACAAGACGAATGAACCAGGGGCCTGCGAGGGCGTCTGCGCGGGCGCACGGGGCCGCGGCAGCAAGCGGGGCGGGTGGCCGGGGGGCTCGAGGCCTCTGGGCAGCGGGCTGGGGCCCAGGCCGGCAGGGACCCTCCTCCTCCGCCAGGCCTCTGTCACCCTGCATCTTCAGCGGCAGGCCAGCCCAGCTCTGGAGTCAGAGGCGGAAAGGCCAGGGCCAGGCGGGACCCAGGGACTGGAGGCCAGAGCCAGCGTGCCCATCACACTCCTCCCGGGAGGCCTGGAGCCCAGCCCCCGGCCAGCCCAGATGGCACAGCGTGGACACAGAGGTCAGCAGCGGACAGACAGACGGACGGATGGGTGGACACGCATGGAGCTTAAGTGTGGTGGGGGCTGGGGCAGGCAGCCAGAGTGGGGGCCCTGGTCCCGGCGAGACCGTCCCGAGGGAAGAGGAAGGGGCAGCCATGGGGGCCCAGCCCACCAGGGACCCTGTGCTCCTGGCCCCGGGACATGTCAGCCCCTCCTCCTAAGCCAGACCCCACCCGGGCAAGAACGGGCAGGACCCCCTCTCTGCTCTGATGACGGAGCAGCAGGAGCCCCGCCCCGTCCCTTCCAGGGGGCAGAGAGCCTGACCCTAGCCTGCGGCCCAGGGATTAGAGGACCCCTGACCTTGGGCCGGAGCCCGCAGCTGGGAGCCTTGCTGACCTTGGGGCCGGGGCGGCCCTTCCTGCTCTGAGCCTTGAAGTCCCTCCCTGGCCTGCCCTGATCTTGGGCCTGCGGCCGCTCTGGGAACTGAGTGAGGGAGGCGGCTGGTGGCAGAGGCTGGGGGCTGGGCACAGCCGGGCTCCCTGGGGGCCAGCGCGGCCACGTGTGCATGTTCAGGCCCCTCAGGTACACGGGGACCCCAGGACAGCCGGGGGTGGGGGCAGCACCCACCAGGAGCAGGCTGCAGGGGGTGCAGGGGTGAGCGATGGGGTGACAGGCTGGGGGGCCCAGGTGCGCGTGAGGGCTTCTTACCACATTTGGAAAGCCTCCCCGTCATCATTTCCATACAGTTAGTGGTGTCTGGAGCACAGAACGGAGAGAGGAGGGGAGACGTGTGAACACAGCTTCCAGCTCAGATCTCCAGCTGGGGGGAGCCTCAGGCCGGGCCCTGGGAGGGGGCGGGGCCCCGGGAGGGGCGGGGCCGAGGGCAGGGCCGTGGCCAAGGGGTGGGCGGGGCCGTGGCCAAGGGTGGGCGGGGCCGTGGCCAAGGGGTGGGGCCAACGCAGGCGGGCTAAGAGGGCCCGGGCTCAGAGCCGGGCAGGGCCCCGCAGAGGGCCGCGGAAAGCGGGGCCCCTCTCCTGGGCACTGGGGGGGTCGTGCCTGGCCCTCCCTCCCCTCTGACTCTGGGCCCGAGCATGTGCATCGAAGCTGAGAGGTCCAAGCCTCTGGTTGGGGTCTGTGCTGGCTACCTTGGGGGCCAGCGCGGCCATGTGTGCATGTCCTCAGCCTATCACTCACTCTTTGACCTGCTGGCTACAAGGCTCCCCTTTGCCGCAGACTCAGGGAGGCACCCTCTTCCCTACCCTCTCCACCCCTGCTGGGCTGGGCCGGGTGGGCTGGGGGTGGGGAGGCAGACAGGCCCTCTGAGGGCCCCTCCCTGGGCTGTGGCAGGGCCCTGCCGGAGTGGCCACCCGGTCTCAGCCTGGAGCCCCCGGGGGACCCAGCTTTTGCACCCTCCCCCCGTCCAGTGGCTCTAGCAATGAACTCTCTGGACAAGCGAGTCCAGTATGAGAGGGAGGAACAGGTAAGGGCCAACCCCTGGGAGGGGCTGGGACTCCTCAAGTCCAGGGCTCCCTGAAAGAAGGCAGGGCAGAGGCCCAGAGCCGGCACCCAGCAGCCTCCAGGGAGGAGGTTCAGACCCAGAGCTGACGCGGGGGTGGGGCCTTGCAAAAAGGCTCGGTCCACCAGGTTTGCTACTGGGCCGGGGCCTAGCAGGGGGACACTGGCTGACGGGAGGGGCTCCCCTAGGATGGGACTCTGCCTGGCCAGGAGCGAAGAGGGCACGTGTCCCTGTCCTCCAGGCAGTTCGCCAGGCCCCCTGCTCGCTTCCCCGGATAAGCTGTTCTTCCCCAGCTTTGGCCTCCCCCTGGGAACACTGCCTCCTCTGAGGTGGGGGCATTAAAGGCACAGCCCCCAGGCCAGCCAGCCCCCAGGGCCAGGGGAGTGGGCCCCCTCCGTGGGTCAGAGCCCCCCAGCCCCAGCCCCCCCACCAGCGGGGCACACGTGACAAGGGGCCAAGGTGGAACACGGACGATGGAATGAGCATGGCAGGGCGGGATGGACGGCGGCCGCTCGGCCTCTAGGACCCCCACACACAAGCACAGACGGTCACGGGGGCCCTGAGAGGGGGCTCTAGGCTGGGCCCTGTGCTCCCCAGGCCCGCAAGGGCCTCGCGGTCAGCTGGCATCTCCCGCTGCGAACCCGCGCCGCACGCCCTCCCTGACACGCCACTCACCACTCATGCACGAGCCCCAGGGCTCACCCACACCCGCGCGGCTGCAGCCCCTTCCCCGGCAGGGCCCAGCAGTGCTGACGCTCAGGCTCCCGGGCCTCCAGCGCTGCAGGCCTGGGCAGCGCCGGCCCCGTGTGCCCCGCTCTAGGCCCAGCTGGGGGGCCCCTGCTTTGGGCCCCCCTGTCCTGCCCGTCTACGGGAGGGTGGGTGTGGTGGACAGTCCCTCACATCAGCCAGAGTGGGTACCAGAGTGGGTACCAGCCCCACCCAGGAGGACGCTCTGTGGGGGACCCCAAGGGCGCAGGGCCCCGGCAGGACCCTGGTCACTCCAGAGGAGCCCGCTCTCGCTGGCCTGGGGCCGGGTTGCCCCAAGTCTAGCTGCTCAGCTGGGTGCTGGGCCCGCGTGGCCTGTCCAGGGCCGGGAGGCGGCCGCTGGACGTGTGGGCGGGCGCAGGGCGCCCTCCTCGGGCCGGCCTGGCTCTCGCAGAGGACCTGCCCCAGCCCCCTCCCTGCCCCGGCGGTGGGCCGGACACCTTACCTGCCTGCGTCAGAGGCTACTCTCGTAGCTGGTGGCCACCTTCTGGCCCTTAAGCCCAGCACCCCGGCTCAGTCCCGGAGCGGGCGGGGGCGGTTCTACAGTGGACAAGAGGCGCCTTTCAGCGTGCGTGCGGCCCTACCTCCCTGGTGTGCAGACGCCACTGGCGGGAGGGCCCTGCTCCCTGGGGGCGCGCGGCTGCAGGCCAGGCGGCTCGCGGATGGGCCGCGCCCCGTCCCCAGCCCTCGGCTGAGCGGGGCCCCACCCTCACCTGACAAGTGCTGGGCAGAGGGCTGCTCATGTGTGCTCAGCAACTGGGCCTGAATGGTCTCCACGACCCTCTTGAAGCGGCGGCTCGGGCCTGGGGGAGACAGGGCAGGTGAGGGGCAGGGCCGGTGGGGACCTCGCGCCCGGGGACGGCCCCGGGCCTCCCCAGCGGCTCACCAGACAAGAGCGTGAACGTGACCGAGTAAATGCCGTTCTCCTTCTGCGCGGCCCCGCCCTCCGTGTACGTGATGTCCACCTGGAACTTGACCGGCTTCTGGAACACGGCCGGGCCCCCCGTCGCCTTGTACTCGGCCCGGAAGCTCGTCTGGGAGATGACGCTGTGGCTGAGGCTGGGGATCTGTGGGCGCAGGTGGCGTGAGCGCGGCCTCCCTTTGTGGAGCTGGCCCCTCCAGCCCTGGCCCCCAGGCCCCAGCGGCGGGGGCTCTCCGCCTCAGGCAGGTGGACCCCGACACAGGGCAGAAAGCAGGGCTCGAGTGGTGGGAGAGGAGAGGCCGGGCCAGAGCCTGGGCTGCGTGTAGGGGATGCGCGCCCCCGGGGTCGAGGCCCGGCTCCGCTGGATGCAGGCCTGCGGCTCTGGTCGGGCCAAGCAGCCTCTGCGTGCAGGGGCTGCGGGAGGCGGGCAGTCTTGAGGCCCCAGGCGAACCCCCCAGACCCGCAGAGCCCCCCGCCCCATGACGAGGCCTCAGGCCCCCCCTCAGAGCGGCTGTGTCACCCCACCTCACCCCCGCCCCCAGCAGGGACCCCCGTCTCCCACCCAGGCCAGGGTCCCGGGGGCAGGGACCTCGTGGCGTGAGGCTCACCGACAGGAAGGCGTGGACGATGTCCGCTTTGATGGAGCTCAGCGGCTTGTCCTTGATGACCACAAAGATCTGCTCCTCCTTCTCCAGGCTGATGAAGTTACCGAACCAGGACTTCTTGGCGAGCCTGGGTGTGGGCGGGCGGCTGGTCAGCTCAGGGCGAGCCAGCATGCCATGAGCGCCGGCCTGTCCGCCCCCTGGGCTGCAGGCAGCTCGCTGTCCTAACTGGACCCCTACCCTGGCCCCAGCATCCTGACCCTCAGCCCACAGCCCCGACCCCCACCATCCTGACCTGACCTCTGACCAATTATCCTGACTCTCACCCCACAGCCCTGACCCCCACCATCCTGACCTGACCTCTGACCCCATCATGGCCCACACCTTGACCCCATCACGGTGACTGTGACCCCACAGCTCTGACCCCCCATCCTGACCCCCATCCCAGCTGTGACTGTGACCCCATCTTGACTCCACTATCCTGACCGACTCCCCACCCTCATCGACCCTCCATCCTGACCCCTGACCACCCCCGCCCGACCCCGCAGCCCTCACGCTGGTCCCACAGCCACCCCCTCCCACCTGGGTGTGGGCAGCAGCCACTGAGGCCCCATCAGGCGGGGAGAGTGGGGGGCGCCCTGCCCTCAAGCGCCCTCGACCCCAGCCTTGCATTATGCCGCGGTTTGGGGGTGACTTGCGGAGCGGCCTTCCTGCAGTTTCCAGGGAGAGGTACCCATCGGGGGCTCTGTGGGTGGGGCGGGGGGGTACCCTGCGCAGGTCTGCCCAGGGTGGGGGCAGGGATGGGGTCAGAGGACGGGGTTTGCGCCCCGGATGCCCCTGCCCTCCATCTGTGCCCGGTGCCCCCGCCCAGGTGACTCCTGGAACACGGAGCTCGCTTCCACCCCTGGGGGCCCAGCTGCTGCGTGGGGCGGAGCAGGGCCACCCCAGGGACCCAGGGCGGCAGCACCCTCTCGCACGAGAGCCTGCATCTCGTGGGCACCCAGCCTGCGCTGCCCATCGCCCTCCATCCCTATGCCGCGTCCGAGGCCCCTCTCTGGGCCGGGCCGCCCCTCAGTGCACACGTCCTGCCTCCCGCATTCAGCCTGTGTGGGCCCCTCCCGCAGAGGACAAGGCCTGGGACTCGCTTCTGAGCAGGAGGGCGGTGGGCCTCTCCCCGGAGATCAGGCTCTGAAAGGCCGGCCTCCCCCTGGCCAGGGGCCTCCACCTCGTGTGGACAAACTGACACGGTCAGACACAGCGGGGACAGACAGACGTGATGCGGAGGCCTGCATGGCCAGGAGCCTGAATCCTGCCAGTGACCAGCTGAGCCTGGAGGTGGATGGAGCCCCGGATGGGCCTTGAGATGACTGTCGCTAGCCAAGACTCTAAAACGGGACCCAGAGGCCGGGGGTGGACGAGCGTTGGCGGGAGCGCCCGCCCAAGGCCAGCGGCTCAGCGTGGCAGCGCTCCACACGCAGGGGCCCCACCCAGGCCAGTCTTGCTCGCGCGGCGCTGGCAGCGTGAGGGGGAGACTGACGCCCTGCGGGCGCCGGGCCAGGTCGTGGCTTGTGGTGCATCCTCCCGCTGTGCGGCGCCACTTTGGCTTGACTGTTTCTGGAGCTGCTCTGAGGCCCCTGGTGACGCCACGGTGGCAGGCAGCCTGCCCACAGAGGCTGTGTCCACTCACGGGGCCGGAGCCGGCCTCTGGGCGTGGCCTCCAAGGCAGAGACGTGGGACCTGCCCTTCCTGGCCCGCGGCGGTCGCTGGCCACCTTCGCCTCCTTCCGCACACCCTGCTGGCTCTGCAGCCGTCGGCGCATCAGAACGCTGCAGGCCTGAAGTTCAGACAAGGGGCCGGGAGGCGGCCCTGGAGTCCGCGGTGGGGGCCGGCGCCCCGTCTCCCTTGACGAAGAGGCCAAGAAACAGGAGCGCTCAGTTGTGCACTCGGCGTCGGGTCTGACGGCAGCCTGAGGGGCTGGGAAGGCCTGTGAGGTCCGTCTGGGCCCAGCCGGGCCTACTGGTGAAGGCATGTTGTCTGATAGCAGCTTTTACATGTGCTGACGGACTCTGAGCCTCACCCACTGGGGGAAGGCGCTGAGAGCAAAGGCTGGGCCTCCCGGAGGAGACGGGGCTCGCAGGCCCGAGATGAGGCACCTGCCTGGTTCCCTGCACGCAGAGCCCAGAGTCTGCGCCATTGTGCAGGCTGGACGCGAACGCCGCGCACACACAACAGACCGAGGCTGCGACCACGTGGGGGGCACGTCTCTGGGCGGGCGACCACGACCTCACGAGGAGTGGATGCCAGGGACGCCCCCGCCCTAGAGTCACCCATCTGCTCCCCCGTCACCCACACCCACTGGATGCCAGCCAGGGCCCTTGGCGGGGGGATGAGGCCTCCAGGACTTGAGTGTGGGCGCGAGAGGCTGCCGGCCGCCTGCACGTGCTATCCGCTGCTCTGGGTAGGCTTTTTTTTTAAGCTTTTCTGGAAAACCTAACAATTAAGTTACAAACGTGGTTGCCAGAGCTGCTGATGACAACAGGAAATCTGGCCGAACGGACACCAACGGGGGTCCCAGAGGCCCCGAGACCCTGCGCCTGGGGCTGGCGGCCCCGTGGCTCCAGCCTAGCACTGCGTCCACAGGCCCCACACGGGATCTCGACCCTGCGGTAAGGGAGCTTCTCTCGTAGTGAGGTCACAGCAGCCCTGCCCACGGCCACCCCGCAGGTCGCGTTCACACGGTGAAAGGAGAGAGGCTGGGGCCTCTAGGCTGTCTGGGCCACAGACACGGGGACTTGTGTCCAGACACCCAGGCGGCACTGCGCCCGTCACCTCAGGGCCGCGCTTCCGCCTCATGCGGGACGGTTGGCAGAGGCCTTTCCTATGGGCACTTCGCGGCTGGCCCCCAGGGGCTTGGGGCCCGCCAGCTTCCCCGCGTGGAGCCCGTGGCTCACAGCAGGAGCGGACAGTCCCTCTGAGGCGCAGCTGTGCCCTCCCTGCCTCCTGCGGTCCCCCCACCCCAGCTTCGGAGCAGCTTCGGAGCAGACCTGGGCAGGCCCGCGTCCCCCTCCGCCCGGCCCCGCGCCTGCCCTGGCACTCAAGGTGGAGACGCGGGCGGCCCCACCACCCTAGTGACCCCGGCCTGACACCCAGGGTCCATCCTGGATGCCCACGCACTCCACATCCAGGCAGCGGAAGGAGCCGGCAGCTCCCACTCGAGCTCAAGCAGGGCCACTTACTCTGGGGACGACTCCGGGGTCAGGTTGGACATCTCCTCGGGCGTCGGAACTGCAGGAAGGAGAGCGCGCGGTGACCGCCCCGCCCCCGGCAGGGCCGCCGCAGGGGAGCTGTCCGCCCTCCTGGTGCTGAAACCAGGCTTCGCCGTCTCCGGCCTCAGCCGGCGCCGCGGTCTCCGGTGGCGCCCCGCCCCCGCGCCCCGCCGGCTGCCTGTGCCCTGCCTCCCGGGAGGGGCAGTGCGCCCCGCCGCGTCTGGCCACGCTCACCTTGCAGTTTCCGGCGGTGGAAGCGGGGTGACCCCAGGAAGCTGTTCTTGATGGAGTTGAGCCGCGTCCTCCAGGGCACCCCTCCCACGCTGGGGCTGGACGGCGGCGTGGGGTTGGGCGTGCCGGCCGGGCTCTCCTTGGGCGTGTGCACAGGCGTCCCCTTGGGGGTAGGGAGGGGACTGCCCCTCGGAGAGGGGTGAGGGGTCACCTGTATGGTGGGGACAGATTTGGTGTTTGGTTCAGTCCCGGTGGGTGGGAGCTGGGCAGGCGACGGCAGGGCGGGTGGGCCTGGGGGCGGGGCCAGCTGCGGGCTGAGGCCCCCTGGGACGAGCGGCTGGGCCTGGGTGCCCGCCGGGAGCGGGTTGGACTTGGCGCCCTGCAGCGGCTTGTCGGTCAGCTTGGCCTTGCTCGGCAAGGTCTGGGTCTTGGGGTTGGGCCGCGGGGCAGCCTGCGGAGGGAGGAGGTGTCCAGGCCGGGAGGCGCTCCGGCAAGCTTCAGGCTCCGCGGAGGTGGCCGGGGGGCAGGCCACAAAGGGGAGCTCATGGGGCGGGGGAGGCAGAACGAACTTTCTAACAGGCTACAGGGCAGGCGGGAGAGCAGGGGGCCCCGCAGAGCCCAGCGCGCGTCGCGCCCCCCACATGCCCCGCCCCCCGCAAGTACACACAGCGCCAGGAGGACCCCAAGGCAGGAGGGGGGAGCAGGCAGGCGAGGGGAGCGTTCGCCACAAGAGGAAACGACACACGAGAAAACAAAACAGAGAACGTGCAGTTAGCGAGAGCAGCCGGAGCCCCAGAGCAGCAGGCAGGGCGGGGGTCTGCCCAACCGCCCCCCCGCCCGGGCTTGCCCTGGCGGGCGGCTCACTCACCCTGGGGCTGCTGAGCGGGCTGGTGGACAGGCCTGAGGAGGCGCCGCTGATGGACCTGGACCTGGGAACACAGGCACGCAGGGCGGCTCAGACGGCGGGGGGCGGCCACGGGCTCCCGGCGCCTCTGCTCTCGGGGGCGCCCGCAGAGAGCCCCGCAGCAGCCCCGGCCCGGTGCATGCCTGGCAGTGCTCAGGGCGGGCCTGCCGTCCCCACCAGCCTCGCACCAGGCCCAGGAGGGCCCAGGCCCCTGGGGCTCCCCTTCCCCCCACGCAAAAGCTGCCCCAAGTCCGAGGCCCGGAGCCCCAGGTCTGGAGGGCAGAGAGGGGCCCTCAGCAAGGCTCGAGAGCCTGGTGAGCAGAGGGACGGGGGAGGCGAGGCTCCCGGGCTCCCCTCTCCGTGGGCCCACTGACCCGAGCCCAACTGAACCTCCAGGCTGAGTTGGCACAGACCCAGAGTCCTGCACTCCACCCAGCGCCTCACCCCCTGGTGCCTGGGCACCAGCCCAGCCCCTCCATGCCCACGGCCCACCCGTGTGGCCCAGAGCCGCCCACCGCCCCGCCTCGCTCGTACGGCGCCTGTGACGGCCGTCAGCAGGGACACAGACTCTGTCCACCCCGGCCCCGTGCGGCCTGCAGACCTGGCCTGGGCACAGCCGCAGAGAGGCCACTGGCCCCGCACGCCCGGCGGAGACCACCGCGGCCGCTGCCCCCTCGGGGCAGGAACCGGACACCTCTCAGGGCAGGGCCGGCCTGCGGGGCCTTGCTCCACCACCCATGTGGCCTCGAGGGAAAGGAGACGCCCGCTCACCCCTGGGCGCCGGCCATCCTTAGAGGAAGGAAACCGGAGGGGTCGAGGCAGCCACAGGAGAGAAGAGGACAGAACAGAGTGAAGGGCGGCCACACCGCCCGCCCGGCCATGCTGCCCACGCCGCGGCCAGCCCCGGGCCTCGGGGAGGAGCCGGGCCCCCGCAGGCCAGGCCCCCGGCACCTGTGGGCTGGAGCCCCACGGCGACGACCCTCCGACCGCCCCCGCCTGACGCAGCCACAGAGCCGGCACGGCGCTGACCTTGCCCTCGGCAGCCCCAGCCCAGTCCGCCTGCATCCACCGGGCGGGGCCCAATGCTCTCAGACGTGAGCACAGAGCTGGGGCTGGTGGCGGTCCGGGCAGGGGCCCAACCCCGCACCGCGGCCGGCAGGGGCAGCTTGCCGCTCGGCACAGAGGAAGCAAAAAAGCAGCACAGAGAGACGGGCCGCGTCCACGCCCTGCTGTCTAACCCTGGAAGCTGAGCTGCGGGAAGGTCACGCCACCGTGGAGCAGCCGGCGGGGAGGGGCAGGGCACGGAAGGGGAGCTGGGGGGGCCAGAGCAAGCGAGGCCCCGCCACGGACACTGCCGCGGGCAGCGGGCCCTACAGGCAGGGCGCCGGGGGCCCGGAGGGCTGGGCCACGTGCAGGGCCTCCTGGGACCCACACGGCCCCTGCCCCTTCCTGGGGAGCCTGCAGCACCCGGGGCGACCACCGCCACTCTGATCCTTGTGGACAGCGGGGCGGCCCCTGGACATAGGCCAGTGTGGAGTGGGGAAGGGTAGTCGAACAGGCGCAGAGGCCCGCTGACCACAGCCGAGGGCAGCCCAGGGCCCAGGGCGGGCAGAGTCCGGGTCTCCTGGCCCACCTTAGGGGGCCGTATTCCTCCTCCTGGGCGTCAGCCTCAGCTGACCGGCCCTTCCCCCAGCTCACGGCTCGCGGGAAGGCTCCCTCGCCAGAGGGCGGAGGCCACCCGAGGCCCGGCCCTGCCCCCAGGCCCGCCGCTGTCTGTGGGGCTGGGGCGGGGGATGGGGGGCAGGGTGTATACCTGTCTTCTTTGCTGAATTGGGGGTGGGCTTCAGCGATATCCAGGCTTTTACTGAACATTGCTTTACTATAGCGGGAACAAAGCGAGAAAACAGAGTTACTGCCGCGGGCCCGCCAGGCGGTCCAGGAGGCCGGCCCTCCACACCTCCGAGCTGGGCACAGCCCGCCGGCAGAGGCCAGGCGCACAGGAGGGCCGGTCAGGCGGGAGCGCCCAGCACTGGGCAGGGCGGCCTGGCCCGCCGCAGAGGACACCTGGCACCGCCCAGGGGTGTGGCCTGCCGCCAGGACAAGGGGCCAAGCCAGGGGGGAAGCAGCCTCTGAGGAGGAGCAGAGAGTGCGGGGGGCTGGGGCGGGGGCCTGACCCCTGGGGTGGGTCACCCCTGACCGGTGACCCCTGACCCCGCCTCAGCCCCCCGCAGCCCCTGAGGCACATGGGCCTGAAAGGCAGAGCGGAAGCCAGGACGGCCGCAGGTGGGGTGTGCGGGGTTGGGGGAGGCTGGCAAGCTCCCAGCCTGCCCACAGCTGTGGAACTGGAAGCCAGCGCAAGGCTCGGGAAGGATGGTGGCGGCCTTTCTGCAGGGCCCCTCCAGGAGAGGCGTGCTGCAACAAGCAGGAGGCGGGCACAATCCGGGCAGGACCTTCCTCCTGCTCCTCCCTGCCCCCTACCCCAGGGCAGGACCTGTGGGCAGTGAACCGCAGTGGCTGGCAGACCTGGAGAGGGCCCCAGAAGCTGGGACCCCAGAGGGTGGGGGCTGGGACCACTCCGGGTGGGGGCCATGGCCAGTGGGTCAGTGGCCCGTTTAATCCTGACAGTGGCCCATAGCCTGCAGTTCCTCAGAGGCCTGGCTGGCCCCAGCACCGAGCACCCAGCTGACCGGTGTGACTGGGGCTCCGGCGGTGAGACCTTCCGCAGAGCTCCCACCCCAGGGCATCCCCGAGGGCTGAAGGCCCTGCCTGGGCAAGGAGGCTTGGTCTCACCCAGCATCTCGAGAGCAGCAGAGGCTCTGAAGGGCCCCGATGCCCGTCCCTCCTCAGGGGGGTCCAGAAACCCCCACCCCAAATTCCATGTCTCTGACCCCTGTGTGGCCACAGCTGACCCAAACATGGGCTCAGCATCAACCAAGGGCAAGCCTCCTGGGCTGCGGCTCTGAACACAGCTGCCCTCCGCCCAGCCCAGCCTGGCCCTGCCCGGTCTAAACCACTCCGGCCTCGCTCCATCCAGGATGGCCTCACCCAACCCAGTCTGACCCAGGCCAACCAAGCAAAGCCCTGCCCCGCTCAGCCGAGACCAGCCCAGCCTGCTCGGGCCCAGAGTTCGGCCCAGATCACCTTATTCCAGCTAAGCCCAGCCAGCCAGCCCAGTCCAGCCCTTCCCAGCCAGCTCCGAGCAGCCAGCGCAGCCCATGCAGGCTCCCCCCAGGCTCAGCACAGCCCAGCGCCACGCAGCGGTCTTGGCCCAGCCCCAGGGCCGGGGTGCAGAGAGGAGCCAGGCCCGGTCCAGCGCCGCCTGTGAGGGGCACTGCCCGGCCAGGGCGACAGGAGGCACGCACCTCTGGCCATGCTGGGCCATCTCCAGGGCCCGCCGCGCGGGCACAGGGGAGCCGCCGTCAGTCACGCTCAGCACCTCCATGGACTTCCGCTCGGGCCGCCGCTTGCCGTGCCGGTTGAGCATTGGAGAGTCCACGCGCTTCCGGGGCGGGTCTGCGTGCAGAGCGGGGTCAGGGCCCGGCAGCCCGCAGGGGCAGCGCGGGCCGGCCCCCGGGACGCCGTACCTATCTCGTTCCTGGGCGGCAGGTCCTCGTCCTCGTGGCTCGGGTACCTTTCCTTCCGGTCCAGTAGGAGGAAATAGATCATCTTCTCCTGGTTCTCCCTGCAGAGGGTGAGAGGCGCCGGGAAGGGTGGATGGGGGTCCCCACCCAGAGGGCGGGACCCCGCCCCCTGCCCCCAGGCAGGCCCCCGGACGCACTCCTCGGACAGCAGGTCCTGCAGCAGCTTGTTGCGGTCCCGGAAGCAGCCGAGCGAGTGCATGCTGTCTAGCACGTCGGGGTCGATGTCCTCCAGGCTGGGCAGCGAGCGGATCTGCACCTTTCGGGGGACGGGCTGCTCCGGCTCCGGCTCGTTCTTGCCTCCTCTGTGGGGACAGGGCCCGGTCACTCCCTCAAGCCACGCCCGAGGCTCCTCGCCCGCTCCCCGGCCCTGGGCCTGAGTCCTGCTGCTCTCCCTGTGCCCGGCCTCTGCACATCTCCTGCGTCCTGCCTGTGACCAGCGCGGGCCGGCCAGGGTCCCCGAGAGCTGGCCGGGGGCCCCCGAGGCTGGAGGCAGGCCTGCGCTGGGCCGGGCCCTCCCCCCCCCCCGCCGTCCCTAGCGGGCCCTCCGGGCCACAGAGGCAGGCAAAGCGGGCGATGAGGGCAGGAAGAGCTACTTACATATACCATATGTGTTTCTGAATGTGCTCTAGCTACAAGGAAAGAGAAACAGGGAGTTAGTAGGAGGAAGGAGCGGAGGCCGCGTTAGGAGGCCAGAGGGGCAGGAGCGGAGGGGCGGGGCGGGAGGCTGAGCGGAGCGAGCCAGTCGCGGGGGAGGCGGGGGAAGACCGCTGTGGAGCCGGGGGCAGGGACGGCGGGGCCTCACGGAGGGGGCCATCCCAGACGCCTGGCTAGCACCCTAAGCCTACTACCCTCGGGGGAGAGAACAGGCGGGGAGCTGGGGGGCGGGGCTCGGGGCGGGCGGGAGGAAGGGGAGCAGGGGGCGGCGGGGGGCTGGGCGCAGGGAGAGCAGGAGGCGTCCGCCCCGACGGGGGCGCGCTGGGCCTCTTTGCAGAGCGGGGCCCCCAAGCCCCGGTCCCCCCACCCCACCGCCGGGCGTCCCCGACCCTGGTGCCCCCAGACCCTGGCCACCCCTAGACCCTAGTCCCCCCCCACGCGCCCCGGAGCGGGTCCGGAGGAACCGCACTCAGGGCTCTGCCCCGGCGCACGCACCGTGAGGCGCCGCGCCGCGTCCACCTCGATCATGCCGCGCAGCAGGCTCTGGCAGTCGGGCGGAATGAAGTGCGGCATGTGGAAGACGCCGCGCTTCACCTTCTCCAGCAGCTGCCGCAGGTTGTCGTCGTCGAAGGGCAGCGCCCCCTGCCGGCGGGGCGGGGTCAGGGCGGCGGACCCTCAGGGCGGGGCGTGTGGGGCGTGGGGGGCAGAGGGGCGGGGATTGGGGGGATGGAGGAGGAGGTGCGGGGGCGAGGGGCGCGGGGAGGACCAACGAGGCGGGGGCACGGGCGCAGGGAGCCTCACCACCAGCAGCGCGAACAGAATCACGCCGCAGCTCCACACGTCTGCCTTGCGGCCATCGTACTTCTCCCCCTGCGGACAGTCCTGGGGTTGGCGGGTGCACAGGGCCGGCATTCTTGCGGGGACGGAGGGTCCGGGAGGCGCTGGCCCCGCGGGCGGCGCCTCGGACAGGCGGCCAGGCCCCGACCTGGGGGTCTGCAATCACCGGGGCAGGGAGGCCCCTTGTCTGGACAGGGGCTGGGGTGGGGCGGCTACTTACCCGGATCACCTCTGGACAGGCATAGTGGGGCGACCTGAAGGCAAAAGCGGAAGTCAGGGCAGGAGGCTCAGGACGCACCATGCCCCGGCCATCCCATCCCCTGGACTTCGGGGCTGCCCCGCAGAACGGCAGCAGGTGGAGACTGAGGGCGGGGTGACCCCGCTCCACGCCTGCAGACTGCCTGGAGCGGATGCCCTACTGGGGCGCCCCAGGGTTTGGTGCCAGTTCTCCCACGACCTCATACCCTCTGCGTGCTCCCGGGAGCCAGGGCCCCAAGGAGCCGGCGCGCAGAGGCAGGAGCACGGGCACGCCTTATCCTCGCCCCGGCAACCCCCGGGGAGCCGGGCCCCTGCCTCCAGCCTGGGCCGCGGGGCCACCTGGCGGGGCAGCCATGGGCCCAGGCTGCGGCCACCGTCCTGGCCCGCGTAGAGCCGGAGGCCGGCTCGGGGCTCAGCTCACCCGCAGCTGGTCTCCAGCAGGCTGTCGCCAACCTGCAGCGACGCCATGCCGAAGTCTGCGATCCGGATGTTATTCTTCTCGTCCAGCAGAAGGTTTTCTGGTTTCAGATCCCTGTGGCTGGAAGGAAGGCGGGACTGAGGCTGACCGCCGCGGGAGCCCTCGGCCCCCTAAAGCCCCGCCCTCACAGCACGAGGCCAATGGCAGCGCAGCCTGCTGACGTCACCGGCGGCCAATCGGAAGTCTCCCTCGGGCCGCTGGGGGCAGGGTGACAGCATGGGCGACAGGGCTGCCAGCGAGGGGCGCGCTCTGCTTCACTCCCGAGTCTCTCCCCTTTCCTGCTTCCCGCACCGCACCTCACACGTGTTCTGGGTGACCCCGCCGCACCTGCTCTGGGCCAGCACCAGCCTGCGGCCCCCAGACCAAGGGTGCCCTGGCCCCGGGCCTCCGAAAGCACCAAGGAGATTTGGGTGGGCACCTGGCAGAGAGCTTTCCGATGCCCCGAGGGGGTCAGTAGGGCTACACTGTCTGATCCAGGGAGGGGCGGGGGGAGTGCAAGAGCTGGGGCAGGCACACCAGCAGGGATGGGAGCTACTCGGCGGGGAATGGGGTGCCTGGGGCACCGCACAGAGACCCAACCAGTGCGCCCTAAAGGAAGTCAGAAGGATGCAGCTGAAGCTTCAATACTTTGGCCACCTGATGCGAAGAGCTGACACACTGGAAAAGACCCTGATGCTGGGAAAGACTGAAGGTGGGAGGAGAAGGGGACGACAGAGGATGAGATGATTGGATGGCATCACCGACTCAATGGATATGAGTTTGAGCAAGCTCTGGGAGTTGGTGATGGACAGGGAGGCCTGGCGTGCTGCAGTCCATGGGGTCGCCAAGAGTCGGACACGACTGAGCGACTGAACTGAACTGGGGTGCCTGGAGGGGCAGAGGGGCACCTGGTGGGGGCAGGGCGCCTGGTGGGCGGGGCACACACCATATGGAGTGGCTGTGGCAGAAGTCCAGCGCAGAGATGATCTGGCGGAAGAACTTCCGGGCCTCTTTGGGGGTCAGCCTCCCCTTCTTGACCAGGTAGTCAAAAAGCTCTCCACCAGACACGTGTTCTAGCACCAGGTATCTGCAGGGAGCAGGCAGGCATTGGGTGGGTGTACCCAGCCAAGGCACCGCTGGCCAGAGGCGGTGGACCACCACCTGGTCCCAGCACTGCCCCTCGGCAGATGGGCGCCCACCCACTCCCCTCCTGGCAGGCCCAAGAAACAGGCCCGCACTGAGCCTCAAGGCCAGAGAGCACTGAGGTAGCTGACCCTCTCGTGAGCCTGAGGTTTGGTCCTTCCAGGCCCTTCCTGGGTTCCTGGATGAGCCAGGACACGTCAGATGCTTAGGCCCTGAGGGAGCCGGGGGCCAGCAGGGCAGACCTCAAACGGGATGGGAGCGGGCAGGGCACAGCTGGTCTGGAAAGAAGTGCGGTAGGGCGGGAGGAGGGCCCGGGGGAGGAGGGGCCAGAGGGAGGAGGAGGGGCCTGTGGAGGAGGGGCCAGGGGAGGAGGGGCCAGGGTGGGGAGGGACCTGGGTGGGGGTTCAGATGGCAGGTAGAGACGGCCCCCACTTGGCTCAACACAGCTGGGTGGTGTATGGGGGGAACCCCCTGGCCCTCTGAACCGAGAAGTGGGCTGTGTCCGAGCTGAGCCTCCCTGGGATGGAACCTGAGGGGCTGGTTTCTGGGGTGGGGTGGGCAGTGGTCCTCAGGGGAGCTGGGACTCACGCTGAGCACAGACCCTGAGGAAACCCTGGTGGGAGCTGGGCAAGGGTGGTTCTGGTGGCCTGAGGGGACTTGGGGGCAGGAGGGGGTGACAGGGGCCATGTGGTGGGACCAGGGCAGGCAGGGATGGAGTGTGGGCCTGGGGGGCGGGGTGGCATCAGGAGCTGGTCTTACAGAAATGGAGGGGCTGGTGCGGGGTCAGCCTGTGTGTGGCGAGGAGGAGATGGGGGAGGAAGGGCCTGAGACACGGGCTAGGGACACGGGGTGTCAGCGGGGAGAGGGGCGGTTCCCGGGGCCTGCCCTGTTCCTGAGAGGGGTCCAGGAGGTACCCCAGCTCAGGGGCAGAGACCCCCGCCTGAGCTCCCACCTCCAGGCTCCCAGCCCACTCTGGCACCCGGGAGGGTGCTGGGCCCAGCAGCAGCCAGGCTGGCCAGCCTGCGTCCTGCCAGCATCCCGCCCCGCCACCCAGCCTGTCTGGCCTGCCATCCCTGGTCCCTCCCTGCTTCTAGCTCATCTTGGGCGGCCTCCCAGGAGCCACACTCTCTGCCCAGCAGCCCCATAAGTATCAGAACAGCAGGACACGTTGACTCTCTCCTGCGTGCAGACGTGGGCCAGACCTGCCCAGCACCCTCCCGCACCCCAGGCTCACTGGCCTTCACCGAGACACGACCGGGTGGGTCCTCAGTCAGGTCAACGGGGGTGATGTAGACGGGAGGGGAGACCCATGGGTCGTGCCCCTCGTCGTGGTCCTGATGGAAGCTCCAGCTCACCAGTGTTGGGGCCCAGATCCACCCCCTCCTCCCCCAGCCCCCAGGCCTGAGGTGCGGGGGCAGTGTTCTTCCCGGGGCCCCATGGGGGCGGCTTGTCACACCGTCTGCCACTGAACACTCGGAGGGGGCTGTTGGTGGGGCGCTGGGCCCCCTGCTCCCCCAGGGCTGCCCAGGACAGAGCCCCCCGGGCTGGCCGGCCTGCGTGCATCAGGGCGCAGTCAGGGCCGGGCTGGAGGCCCCGAGGGCTGGGGCCACGGGCCTGCGGGGGCGATGCCAGGCCGGCGTCCCGCCCTCACCCCCTGGCTCCGCTGCTGTCCCAAGGAGGGCGCGGGCCCTGCCTCCAGCCGCGCCCGCGGCAGCAGCAGAGCCGACGTCCCTTCGTGACCCTGTGAGCGGGCGGCCCCGCCCCGGGTGCGCTCGCTGAGGCCACGCGCGGGAGGGGGCACGTGCGCAGGCTTTGCACGCGGTGAGAGGTCGGCCGGTCTCAGTGGTGACGGAAGGGCAGCCACGCTCCGCAGCCGGACAGCAGGCCGTGGCGCCGGTGCAGCCAGCCAGCCTGGGGTCCCCACGCCCGTGAGGAGCACGTGGGGGCTGCGGGGGCTGCGCGAGGGTCACGGGGCAGGGCAAACGGCCTGAGTGGCTCCTGCCCCTCGACCCCAGCCTCCGGCCCCGCCCCCCAGCACCGCCCCCCGGAGGCCCCGCCCCCGGAGCACTGCCCCAGGAGGCCCCGCCCCACAGGCCCCGCCCCCAGGAGGCCCCGCCCTACAGGCCCCGCCCCCAGGTGGCCCCGCCCCGCTTTCCGCACCCAGCAATACCTACAAATATTTTTTGTTTTCATAGACGTCGTGCAGCTTAAGGACGTGGGGGTGCTCGATCAGCTTCAGGATCGCGATCTCCCGCTCCACCTGCGGGGGGCCGCCGTCACTGGGGGCTCCCCCGGGGGGTCTCCCTGCCCCCCAGCTGTGCCCGGTCCCTGCCCGCCCACCCCGAGGTCCCGTTCCGTGAGCTCCCAGCTCCCCACCCGGGTATCCTGGAGCATCTTGAACTTCCTGCCCCCAACCCGGTCAAGAGCGGCAGGGCCCCCGCCCTCCCCCCTCACCTTCATCAGTACAGACTCGCTGAGCTTCTCCCGGTTGACAATCTTGACGGCCACCTTCTGGCACGTGACACAGTGGATCCCCAGCTTCACCAGGCCTGGAGGGACAGCAGGCCTCAGAGCCTGTCCGGCCAGGCCATGGCTCGCACCCTGTCCTCAAGAACCCCTCACTCAGCCCCTGCCCCACCTGGCACATCCTGAGCCAGACCTCAGGAGCTCTCTGCCCCCACTCCTCAGGCACCAGCCAGAGGCTGCCCCGAGCACAGTCCCTGCCCCACACCACACGGCGTCCTCCAGCCTGGCCTCAGTCCGGCCTTCACTTCCTCGCCAGTGACGCCTAGAGTCCCTCCCCAGACCTCAGTGGGGAAGCCAGGGTGACACCCAGTCCCACATGGCACCCCTCCCCCCCCCCACCACCGCTAGGCCTCACCGACCCTGCACCACTACCCATCACCCTCCTTCTGGCCTGAGGGACCCTGGGCACCCGCTCACCCGGGACACCGGTGAAGGCGCAGGGCCCCTCCCTGGGCAGGATGATGTCAGCGCACCTGTGCTGTCACCAGCATGCTGCAGGTACCCTCAGTCCTGCTCGCTGCCTCCCGGCCAAGCGGGCACAGCCAGGCACCTGGCCCTACCACCCACCCTCCCCAGAAGATTCGCTGGCAGAGCCCCTGACAGCCTCTCTGCCTCCCCGGCCTGGTTCCTGGCCTCCCGGGCCCCACCTGGACATTCCCCGATGGGAACGGAGGTGACCACCGCAGCTGGAGTCGCCTCCAGCACGTGGGAGCCCAGAGGCAGCCCCGGGGGAGACGCAGGGCTCCCAGCACCGCAGCGTGTGCTCAGCCTGGGTGGACGCCCGTCTCATTCACGCTCTGTGCTGCTCTAACTGCGACCTCGACGCGGCTCGTGGCTCTGACCAGCTGGGTTTGCACTTGCCCCTTTGGATGCTGCTATGGGGCAGCTCTCAGAAAACTGCAAAGCCCTTTGCTTGGGAAGCAAATCTTTTGCCACATCCAGGTTCCCCTAAGGGGCATGCGTCTCTTTGTCTGACCATTGGGGTCGTTTCATGAGCGCTCACACCTTCCCAGCAGCTCGCGTCCTCCTCCCCGCCCGCTGCCTCCTCCCCGCCGCCCCCCTGCAGCCTCACCCATGGGCAGCAAGCTCGCAGGTGGCTGGGAGGTGATCCATGCTCCCCAGAGGCAGGTGGGCTGGTCAAGGGCCGGGGACCAGGCCTGGTGGAAGCCCTGAGCCCTGAGCCTGCCCTTCCTCAGCACAGGGAAGGACGGAGGTCCCGCAGGGGTGCCCGCTGAGCCCCAGCTCCCGCTGGGGAAGGGCTGTGGCTCCTGGGGCTCTCACCAGCTGCCTTTGATCTGAGTCTGTGATTCAGGTCAGGAGACAGCAGAGCGAGCAGCGGTGTCTGCGATTCAGAGCCGAGACCCAGGGCCTCCACGCCTCCAGGACGGCCTCCAGTATGGCAACCGGGACTGGCACAGACCCCTCCCCCAGACAAGGTGGACAGGCCTCAAGGAGCCGCAGCCACAGTGGCCCGGCTGCTCCCGGGAACATGAGCCCCTCCGAGGCCCAGGGCAGACGCGGGACAAACTGCAGACACAACCGGGGAGGGTTCCTGGGGAGTCGCCAGCGGCCCTACGCCGAGCCTCACACCCCGCACGGGGGCCTGGCACACCAGCACACACACACACCCCTACACACGCGTCCTCAGGAGGCAGGACTCAGAGACACGTGGCCAATGAGAGAACACGAACTTCACCTCAATGTCGGCCTGGGGGAGCGACGCCGACGGCCCCATAAGTGGGGTGTGAGGTGGCTGCCGCCACCCCCACCCCGATAATCACAGCAGGCAGCCTGCTGACGGCACACAGGGGCCATGAAACACCAAGACACAGAGGCTGGGAGGACTGAGAACCCAGCGGACAAGGCGCCCGGGACACGCCCCATGCAGGCGGGGAGCTGCTCTGGGCCCGGGGACCAGGGACACGTGGCCGGGGCGCAGCGGGCTGCCCTGAGCCGTGTCCCAGAAATCTGGTGGCTTCCTCCTTGCCTTCATCTTCTCCCGCTTGTTGCCTCTGTCCCCAAAAGTCCGCTGTGCACGGATTCCTACACACCCTGCCGAGGCCAGCATGGAGGCGCCTCTGTCAGCTGGAGCTTCTGGGCCCCTGGGCACGCCGGTCTCCTGCAGCCCCAGGGCCCTCTGGGCGGGAGGTTTGGGTTTCAAGCAGCCCCACCACTTCCCTGGAGTGGGCCTGTCCTGTGAGGGAAGCCCAGGGCCACCCTAATTACCAGCCCTCCAACTGCTCAGGCTCATTTTCCAATTGTGACTTTATCTCTAATTATTGTCTTTACAGCAAATTCAGGCACAGTCAAGAGAAGAAAAGTATACAGTGTCACCGATAATTGCCGGAGAAGCTGGCAGTCCTGCTCAGGCGGCGGGTGCCCGGAGCTGCAGGGAGCGCTCCTCAGCACCCCAGCAGGCACCCACATACGTGTGTGGATGTGGGCAACACCCCCCCCCCGCAGGCTTCCTGAGCACAGTCTGGGGAGTCCAGGGACCAGGGCCACTGGCTGAGCGCAGGCCCCCGCACCCAGGCCCAGGTGCTGACCGCAGGACCCTTCCCTACCCAGGCGGCCCAGCCTACCGAGCAGCCCTGCCCTCCCCTCAGCCACTGGGCCCGCGGGCCTCGAGGCAGTCACAGGAGGCGGGGCGGTCTCCAGGCCAGGTTCAGCACCCTCTGCGGCAGGCGCCCGGCTCCCGCCCCCAGCTACTGGAGGAAGGATGGCAGAGCCTTGGGGACCTGGGAGCGGAAGAGCAGGAGGGGGAGGCGCGTGGCTCAGGCTGCGGCCCTGGGGCCTCAGACCTGCAGGGAGAAAGCTGGAGGGCCTGAGGGGTCAGAGGCCGGGTGGGGTGGCCCTCACCCAGGCCCTCTGGTCATCCTTGACCTCCCTTTTCTTCTTGGTCATGGTCCTTCGAAAAAGACCCTGTTGGAGGGCTCAGCAACGCAGGGACCAGCTCGGAGGACAGGACAGAGTACAAGGGACCGCACCCAGGGGTGCGCTGCCTGGGGCTGGACGGAGGTCTGGACAGGCGCTGCTGCCGCACCTGAGACAGAGGGGACCTCTCACCCCGGGCCCAACCCTGTGGCCCCGCGGGGAGTTGAAGCCGAAAGGGGGAGGGCGCAGCAGGACTGCCTGGGGACACCCCTCCCTACAGACATGGCGGGGGACACTCCCCAGACTGCACCCCAGCCTCCAGCACTGTTTCCCCCCCTTCCCTGAGCAATGAGCGTCTGCAGGCCTGGCCGGACGGGAACCGGGCTTCCCTCGAGATGCCCAGCCGAGGTGACTGCCCTGGGCCCCCAGCCCCCGCGGGCGGGCAGCACAGCTCAGCTCCCCAGGCAACCCTTCCCCCGTCCTGCGTCCTGAGCGAGGCCCCCCGGCCGTCCACCTCCACTCCACCCGAGACCCCTGCTGTGGCTTCTGCCACGCGACCCCCAAATGAGGGTGAAGGCTCATGAAAGGGTGGGAGTCAGCTTGTCTCGGGAGGCTCTGGGGGAGGGGAGGGCCCCAGCGCCGTGGGCACTGTTGATCTGAGTCACTCTGTACGCAGGGAGGGCGCGGAGTTGGAGGCGGAGGCGGACTGGAGCCCGCTTCGCCGCCCCCTCCGGCCGCTGTCCGTGGTGCTGACGGAGCAGGGGCTGCGGACGTCCAGCGCCGTCTCTGACGACCCCAGGTCTTTGCGGGACAGGCCACACCCGCTCCTGCGAAGCCCCCTCCGTGTGCCCACACCGGCCTCCCCGTGCTGGGGGCTCGGGCCCGGCGACCAGGCCGAGCGGGAGGAGGCACAGGACGCACCAGAGCCCAGCGCCAGGCACCCGGGGGCCCCTCCCTTCAGCCTTCCGCGGAGCCAGGAAGAGGGAAGGGCAGCTTGGACACCCCCGCCCCCCCCCAGAGCCCCTCTCGGTGCCTCAGGAGACACCAGCGTCCAGCCGCTAACGCTCACGGGGCCACCTAAAGGTCACCGACCCTGGGGCAGGTGGCCGGCCCTCCCCATGACTGTCACTGCACCACTGGACCATGTGGCCAGCTTCCCGGGGCCGCGGGCACAGCTGACGGCGACCCAGTTTCCGCCGCCTCTGCACACCTCGCCGTGGGGGTGTGGGGGACGCTGCTTTCCCGGGGTGGATGGAACGGACAGCCCACCGCCCCTCCTGCGGGGCTCTCCCTGGACGAGGGCGGGGGATGCTGCTCCACACTGGCTCCTGGGAAAATGAGTCAGCACAGTTGGCCACCTTGAGCCGTCCCTGCCTCCCAGCTGGCTTCCCACGCCGGCACCGGGGAGCTTGGAGGGCAGCGGGGGGCAGGCACGGCTTGTTAACGTAATCGAGAAGGGGCAGGAGAGGGCTGAGTCCCCACACTGGGAGGGGCCACCTCTGGTGTACCGCTGAGAGCCTGCAGGCTGCCCGTGACCGTCCCCGGGACCAGAGCTCCCAGGCCCTGCACCCAAGGCCAGCCCAGTGGCTCCTCTGAGGAGGTCCTGCTGAGTGGGGGGTCTCACTGCTCCTGCAGCTTCCTGGCTCTGCTCTGGCCACACACACCCCCCACCTGAGTGCCAGCCCACGGACCCCAGCCCGCCCTCACCGGGGCTCACATGTGCCCTCTTGATGCAGAGAGGGTGGGTGGTTGTGGAGGCAGAACTCAGGAAGGAGGCCAGGTTCTCCATGAGCCCAAGGCCCAGAGAGGAGCCTGTGCCACCCAGGGGACAGCCAAAGGGGGGGGGTAGGACCAGAGCGGGCCTGAGGGGCTCCCAAAGAAACTGCGTCCAAGGAGCAGCCCCTCCCCCAGCTCCCCAGGCTCCACCAGGCAGGAGTGATGAGGCAGAAGGTGCAGGCCCGGCTCAAGGAACCAGGCATGTCTGCACCTGCCACCTCAGTACCCTGCTGTCCATTCACCTCAGCAGAATGCAGCCCCACAAGGACCCTGGTGGCCCCCAGGGCAGTGTGGTCCTCCCCAGGGACCCCCGGTGACCCCCCAGGGCAGTGTGGTCCTCCCCAGGGACCCCCGGTGACCCCCCCAGGGCGGTGTGGTCCTTCCCAGGGACCCTCTGGTGACCCCAGGTCAGTATGGTCCTCCCCAGGGACCCCCGGTGACCCCCCAGGGCAGTGTGGTCCTCCCCAGGGACCCCCGGTGACCCCAGGGCAGTGCGGTCCTCCCCAGGGACCCCCGGTGACCCCCAGGGCAGTGTGGTCCTCCCCAGGGACTCCCGGTGGCCCCCAGGGCAGTGTGGTCCTCCCCAGGGACCCTCTGGTGACCCCAGGGCAGTGCGGTCCTCCCCAGGGACCCCCGGTGACCCCCAGGGCAGTGTGGTCCTTCCCAGGGACTCCCGGTGACCCCAGGGCGGTGTGGTCCTCCCCAGGGACCCCCGGTGACCCCCAGGGCAGTGTGGTCCTCCCCAGGGACCCTCTGGTGACCCCAGGGCAGTGCGGTCCTCCCCAGGGACCCCTGGTGACCCCCAGGGTAGTGCGGTCCTCCCCAGGGACTCCCGGTGACCCCCAGGGCAGTGTGATCCTCCCCAGGGACCCCCAGTGACCCCCAGGGCAGTGTGGTCCTCCCCAGGGACCCTCTGGTGACCCCAGGGCAGTGCGGTCCTCCCCAGGGACCCCCGGTGACCCCCAGGGCAGTGTGGTCCTCCCCAGGGACCCCCGGTTACCCCCAGGGCAGTGTGGTCCTCCCCAGGGACCCTCTGGTGACCCCAGGGCAGTGCGGTCCTCCCCAGGGACCCCCAGTGACCCCCAGGGCAGTGTGGTCCTTCCCAGGGACTCCCGGTGACCCCCAGGGCAGTGTGGTCCTCCCCAGGGACCCCCGGTGACCCCCAGGGCAGTGTGGTCCTTCCCAGGGACTCCCGGTGGCCCCCAGGGCAGTGTGGTCCTCCCCAGGGACCGCCGGTGACCCCAGGGCGGTGTGGTCCTCCCCAGGGACCCCCGGTGACCCCAGGGCAGGGTAGTCCTCCCCAGGCTGCAGCAGGGCTGGTCTGTGTGTCCAGTGGGACGTGGCAGAATGGACAGCCTCCCTTCTCCAAGGTCAGATGCTAACGAGAGCTCAGCTTCCTTTGGGATCCTGGGGGTCACCGCTCGAAGGAGCCTGCTGCCTTGTCTCAAGGCGATGCCCCGTGGAGACACACTGACCCATCTCTTCCCCTGACACGGCCCCCTCCAGAGTCTGCCTGGGTGTGGGGGGGTCCTGAGGGTGGGCAGGCCACCCCACTGGTGTGAGGGTTCACCCCTTGTGCCCACCTGGCTCTCCTCCTACCCCCCACCCGCAGGTGTTGGCTGTGGGCGAGAAGCCGCAGCTCAGGCTTCCGGGAAGGGCATTGGCTCCTCGCTCTGCAGGGTGAGTGCTCCGGGCGGCAGCTAAGCAGCCCTGCCCACGGGCAGGCATCCGCCTGGGGCCCCAAACCCAGGTGCGCAGGGGTGGAACGGAGGCCCACGTCCCGATACCTGGACCCCAGGCATGAGTCTGTTTGGGAACCTGGCCTTTGCAGAGGCACTTAAGCCACAGATTTCAGGAGGAATCGCTCTGTGTGTAGGACAAGCTGGCCTCAAGGCCAACGACAAGGCTCTCACGAAGAAAGGCAGACGGAGACATGGGAGAAGGCATCGCGGACATGGAGACAGGCCGCAGCGGTGCTTCCACAAGAGCCGCAGGCCACCGGCAGCCGGGGCGAGGGGCCGGGCCCACCCCCCTCAGAAGGTCAGAGAGGCACCTGCAGACTTCCGACCCGCAGAGCTGAGAACAGACTCCTGTTGTAACGACCAGGCTTGCGGCAGGTGTGCGGCCCAGAGGGCTGTGCACGGGGCCGTCGGCTCACACGGCATCCACCCTGTCTCCTCTCATCACACCCTCCTGGCACATTTCAGAAGGCTTTCCCTTCACTCCAGAGGATGCTACGTAAGCACAGGCTTCCCTGGTGGCCCAGACAGTAAAGAATCCACCTGCAGTGCAGGAGACCCGAGTTGGATCCCTGGGTCGGGAAGTTCCCGTGAAGAAGGGGATGGCCACCCACCCCAGTGTCCTTGCGTGGAGGACTCCATGGATGGAGGAGCTTGGCAGGCTACAGTTCCTGGGGTCACAAAGAGTCTGACATGATGGAGTGGCTGACACTTTCACTCTTCTACGTAAGCTTATTCCCGTCACTCACTGTCAGGTGGGCCCCTCCTCACGCCCACCCAAACGCAGCAAAGGCCTCATGCACTGGAAACAGGCAGTTCCCAAGAGTCCTTAGCACTCGTGGGGGCCTGAGATGTAAGGACAGGATTGGGAGGGGGTGGGGGTCTGCGCCTCCACGAGAGCCGACACCGGCAAGCCCAGCTCTCTTCCTCACCCTGCCTGCACCGGGCACAGCGCTGGGGAGGGCGCCTCATGGGCCGCAGACCCGGCCACCCTGCGCACGGCTGAGACCCCGGGGGCGGTGCCCTGGGCAGCGGTCGGGCCTGGATGCGGCCACCTGCTGCAGTCAACCACCACCTAGTCAGAACTAAGGCTCCTCCGTGTGTTGCACTTGAACCCTGACCCTTGCAACAGCCCCTCCCTTCCTCAGCAAGGGAAACAAGACCAGGCCAGGCCTGCGCAGCCCCAAGGCCCGCTCGCTGCCACTGCCGGAGGGGTCAGGGCGAAGCTGCCCCACGGCCGGCCGGCCGGAGGCGGGCGTCCCCGCTGCCCCCTCAGGACAGGCTTGGGGAGTCGCAGGTGTGCTGCGCAAACAGGTGGGGGCAGAAGAGAGAGGCTAGAGCGAACACCGGCCCTTCCCCGGGGCTGCGGATGGGCGGGTTTCAGCACCACGGACAGGAGCCGGCGCCGGGCAGTGGGAGGGGCCCGCCCAGGGAGGGAGCCAGAGCTCCGAGGCGCCCCCTCTTCTCTGGGCCCAGCAGGCGGCCTCCTGCACCACATCCCCGGCTGTGACCTCTAAGCCCAGACACCCCCGACACTAGCCCCAACCTCAGGAGAGGCCCGCCACCAGCGGGGCCTGGTGCCCGGATGCCGGGCCCCATCCGCCCCCCCACAGAGCCTCCCACAGCCCGAAGAGCCCTCGGAGTCCAGGAGACACTCTTCAGGAGCCCCCACCTTCTGGGGGGGCAGGGCCAGGACTGGGCTGGTGGGGGTGGGACTCCAGGGCCCAGGGGGGTCCTGGGAGAGGGACCCTCCGTCACTGGGGGATCCTCTTGGCTCCCTCCAAGCCTGAGGCAGACTGGTGGGACAGGGCCCACGGTGCTCCGGGCTGGCGCAGAGCGAGCTGGGGGTCGCACGGAAGCCAAGCCTCACCCCCACCTGCCGCTCTTCCCCCCACCTGCCGGCAGCTTTGCAGCTCGCTGCCCAGCACTCTCTCCGAGTGACTTCCCTTCGCACCTGCCCACCCCGGGGCCCATGCGCGGCTGGGGAAGTCCTGAGGCTGCGGGCCTCGCCTTCAGTAGACAGAGACCTGATGAATAAATGGAGAAAGGCCATGGAGCCCTGTCCTCCGCAGGCCAGCAGCGCGCGAGCTCCATCCGCGTCCCTGGCCGCGGCCCCAGGCAGCCCCTTGGCCTGGACTTGAGGCCCGGCCACGAGGACGTCTGGGGGCGCCCTGAACTGCCGCCCCCTCTTCTGAGCTCCCTGGCAGAGTCCAGGACCGCCTTCCTGGAGGCTTCAAAGTCTGCTCCTCCAGGCGCAGCGCAGGGAGAGCGGAGAGCTGGACCTGGGGGCACCCCCACCGCCCCGGGCGCCCTGGGCCCCACTTCAAACAAGCCGCCGCCTGCGCGCAGAGCTGGGGCGGACGCAGACCAGCGCGGGAGGGGCGGCTTCTTTGAAGTTGCCGCCACATCAAAGTGCGCGCGCTCCCCTCATCCGTGCCCCGCCCGGTGCTTCCCGAGGCCCCTCTTTCCCGCCCCCGGGCCAAGCTCCGGGCGCGCCCCCCGGTTCCCTCGGGCTCTCCTCCGGGGCCGAGCTCCCCAGCCTCCCCTCCCCCTTGGGTTGGTGGGGACGCCCGCAGCGCGCGCCCAGGCTTCGCGCGACATCCACCCCGGGGGCGCCCACGCTTCCGGGCTCCCCGCGACACCCTCACACCCCGCCCCGCGCTCCTCCGGGGCTGGGAATGAGGCCGCGATGGGAGGACTCGAGCCGCGGGCGCGCCGCACCGCGCGGCTCGCGCTCAATATAGACTCCGCGGATGCCTTCGCCCACCAGCGCCAGGCGGGCGGGCGGGGGAGGGGGCGGCGCGCGTCTCTTGGGAGACGACTGTTCACGCCCCGAAAGGAACCTCTCAAATTAAATTAATTAAGCCCCGAAATATTCCACACAGCAGTGTAGCCGCCTCTGCAGGGCTCCCTGCCCGCCCCCGCTACAGCACCCAAACACCAGAGGCGGCTGCCGAGGCTCAGTGGGGCAGCCCTCGACCCAAGGCAGGAAGGAGATGGGGGTTTGCCCCCCACCAGCCCTCAGGAGCCCTGCCCGCCTCTGTGGCCATCCTGTGCCCCTTACGCGGCCCCCCTCCTGCTGGGACCTGAAGGCCCTCCCCAGCTGGGGAGCGGTGGGCACAGAGAAGCTGGTAGGGCCGCCCTGCCCCCGCGCTCCCGCTCAGGCTCTGCGGCCTGGTCCCCGTCTCTCCTGGGGGGCTGCCCGCCCTCCCCCCGCGCTCCCGCTCAGGCTCTGCGGCCTGGTCCCCGTCTCTCCTGGGGGGCTGCCCGCCCTCCCCCCAGCCCCCCAAGCTCCTGCTCAGCTCCGTGCCCAGGAGGAAGGTGCTGAGAGACGCCACCACCGGAAGCCCTGGGATGAAGGCTCAGTTGCCAGGACCGGGCGGAGGGAGGGGCCGCAGTGACCCTGGGGACACAGACCCTCCTCCCCAAGAGCCACTCAGCCCAGGCTCCCCTGGTCAAAGCTGAGAAGGGGCGGGGGAGGTTGGGCACCTGCTGGGTGTGAAGGGGATGCCGACCACCCCGGCCTCTGGCTCAGCAGCTGGGAGACCTGCCCCCACCACAGGCTGGCGTGGGCTCTGGAGGCAACCAGGAATAGAAGCACCCTCCGTGGCCGGGAGGTGCCCGGAGGCGCTTCCCACGCAGGCCACACCGAGGTGCACATGCAGAAGCAGCTCCAGCGATGACGATGATGAGTCAGGAGAGGAAGCGGGAGGGGAGGACCGGCCCAGAGGACTCTGCTGGTCCAGGTGATGGCAGAGCAGAGCCGGGTGGGGCTCTGGGGCAGGGGGCAGGATGCTGGCGGGACCTGGGAGGAGGTCAGCTGGGGGTCAGCACCAGGAGAGGCTGCCAGGGTCCTGCCAGCCAGACAGGTCCAGGTCCCTTGTGTTTGCCTCCTGCTGACTCCACCCCATGGATTATAAGGAGAGATTGAAAGGAGAGATCTCAAATCCAGGAACCTCTGGAAGGAGGAACGCAGGTGATGGGCGCAGGGCAGGGGCTGGGCCTGCCAGCCTCCGGGGTGGGGTGCCCGAGAGAGGCTGCAGGTGCCGGCGCCAGCTGGGCCCGGGATGGGGCTGCAGGAGCAGACGGGCACTTACCAAGGGTGCGGCCCAGGCCAGCATCCCCCCTCAGGCCGAGAGTGCAACACGACCGGGGACACAGCCCAGGACCCCAGGGGCCAGGAGGCGCCCTCAGCACGCCCCCACCAGACACCACACACCGAACTCGAGGCAGGAGACGCCCCGGGAGAGGCCTAGGAAACCAAACATTCCTGAATCTCCCACAGGTGGCAAACAGCCAGCTTTAAATTATTTTACTGTTTATTGCATTGATTTACCAGGACTTAATAAGTTGCTATACCTATAAAGCAAGAAATCCCCCAAAAGGAAGAGGAAACAAGAGCTCTAAGATATAACAGTGAGAGAGAAAGAAACTGCTGAAATAAAGACTAAAAATATGAGAAAATGCCCAACCAGGCAGAGCAAAAAGGCCAAAAAAAAACTGAAACGGAAACAGATGATCAGCCCACGATGAGATCCAAAGGGAGTAGCCGAGTGTACAGAGTTAGTGCCCGGAGCAGAGGGTCCTGCCAGAGCAACAGGCCCTGGGTCCGCCCGTCCACTGCCTCCAAGTGGACCCACATCCAGGCACAGCCTCTCAAAGGTGAGGTCACGGAAGCTTGCTTCATTCATTCACTCATTCACTTGACAAGTACGCACTGGGCTTCTCCAGGGACAGGCATTCAAACCAACGACAAAAAAGAGGTGTCCACACCGTGGGCTTTACACCCTCGAGACACCTGGCTAGAGGGGACAGAAAGTCACTGAAGTGGCCGCCCAGTCCTGGCCCAGAGAAAGCCCTACCACCCTCCATGCCTGATGGGGGGAAAGGTGAGACTTCCTGGGGGACCCCACTGATCTTCTGAATAAATGACGCCTGGTGCACAGTAAAGATGATGGCAAACACAAAGAAGCAGCAAAAGTGACCTAGACCTCCAGAGAAAAAACAGCCAATGAAGCAGGCTGCAGCTGACCGAAGTGGCAGGATTTTCTGAAAAGGACTTTGCAATAATATTACAAAATATCTTTTTAATTAGAGGAAAAGATGCACAAAAAGAATTCATTGAATGGACCATACAGCAGAAGGATGGACCAGTGAAATCTAAGACAGGTCCACGTAGAGCGCCCAGGCTGAAGCACAGAGCGCAAAAGAATGGAACAGCCTGGCACTCAGGGTCCCCATGTGGGTCCCTTCAGCGGTCCCTGGTCGAAGACTTTGAGGACAGCGGCTCTAGAGCCCCCTCTAAAGAAATAATAAAAGAGGGGTGGCTAAAACACTACAAGAGGAAAGGAAGTGGAGTAATTTTAAAAAATACCTGCTTGACACCAAAAAAGGCAGGAAAGGAGGACAACTGTAGAGAGAGCAGAGGAGACAGAAAACAGAAAGACGGCAGACAGAAACCAAAGGGTGTCGGTAATGACACAACACGTGATGAGCTAAACGCTCAGACTAAAAGACACTCAGACGGGAAAGGGAAACCCAGGCTGAGAGTGAGGGGAGGACAAAGATGCTCCAGGCAGGCCCTGAGCACCCGGGGCAGCAGAGGCTCGCCTGGGGCGACCGTCCACCAGCAGAGGACAGCCAAGCTGATGGGGGCACTCCAGCTCTCAGCCTGGCGGGATCAGAGGGTCCGGAGACGTGGAACGGCGAGGAGGGAACGAGCGGGGTTTCACGAGTGAAGGAGGCTGTCCGCCGGGTCCCCACGCTGCGGACGGGGCCGGTCTGCCAAGTGACCACAGACTCGCACCGTAAGGGTCGGGCAGCCGGGTCAAGGAGCAGAGGGGAAAGACTGGCTTCAGGGAGAGTAACACCTTCGAGGGGCTCTGATGCAAAGAAAAAGGCAGGAGAGTCAGACGGGCGCCTGGTCCCATTAGCACTCGAGGTCCAGAGCTCACAGGGGAGCCTGAGTGTGCAGAGGGGGCACCTCCCAGGCCGCCTCTCCTGGGAAGTCACCTGCCGAGAGGGCGCGCCAGACCACAAGGAAGCCACCATCCCACCCAGAGGGGTCCTGGGAACCCCCACCGAGGAGGAGGCCCTCCAGAGACACACAGCAGTCCCGGGGCAAGACCGAGGGCTTTGCCGGGAGAAAGGAACCCGACAGACTGGGCGGCCTCCCTGGAAGCCTGCACGATGAGTTTACGGTAAACACTGCAGTGAAAAAGAAAGGCAACGGGAACGCCAGGAAAACCAAAGGGCTCTTTGAGAAAGCCATGGACGGACGTCCCCAGCAGTCCAGTGGTTAAGCGACCAGACGGGGCCTACAGGAGGGACGCTGTCTGCAGGAACCTCTAGCCTGGCCTAGGGGAGGACGTGGCGGGGGCCGGGGGCACAGGGTGGGCTGAGGGGCCTTCACCCCACAAAGTCGGGCCCCTCCCCAGACGCAGCAGGACACGGTGGACCGGAGGGGCCGTGGGCCCAGGACCCACCGGGGCTCAGTCACGCTGGGTTGGCGCCCCCGGGCGGGCTCCCCTGCTGTCAGGGGCTCCACAGGGCGAAGCTGCTGCGCTCGGCCAGCCCGTCTCCCACCCCAGGGCCGGGGGCACAGCCAGGCTCACTGCCCAGCTGCAGTCCCCCCACTACACTGTGCCTGCCGACCCAGGCTCCTGGGGTGTCTGGGGGGAGGCACCAGCCTCAAGAGGAGGGGAGAGGGCAGGGCGGGCAGGACACCCACAGGGGTGCCTGTGTCTACAACCTTCCTGGGAACCGGGGCTGCGCTGGGGGCCAGAGCCCCCCCACAAAGGATTCCAGCTGGTCTCCAAATCCCCAGCCTCCTCACACAAAGCCCTCCCCCTCCTCTCTCCTGCCAAACCACCATCTGTTGCCATGACGACGCCGGGAGCAGACAGGCAGGGGCATTGAGCTCCCCCTACCCCAAGCTCCCGTCAGCTGGGCCCTGGGCTCAGAGCAAGTCGCTGGCTCCAGCCCCCATAGGCCTCAGGGACCCCTGCCCCAGACCCAGGAGCACCTGCCTCCTGCTCAAGCGGCGAGGCAGAGCCCGCTCCCCTGCCCGCACCCCTCGCCGGCCTGCCCAGCAGGGCCTGTCTCGTGCTGGGGGTGGCTGCTGACCTGCCTGGTCTCTGACCCACCTCCCCTGCTGTGCCCCCCGCCCCGCCGCCATGAGGCCCCGGCCTGTGGCCAGCCCCACCCAAGGAGCAGCACCAGGAGACCAGTCCACCCTTGACCCTACCCTGGGGCGACTCTGGGAGCCCCGGCGGCCCGCAGGCAGGGCCCGGCAGGAGGTGCCCCAGGTCAGCTTGAGCGGAGCAGGGAGATCCCCGAGAAGAGTGACCAGCACACGTGGAGGCCGTGGCCGGGGAGGACACGCGGCCACAGGCGGCTCTCACGCCTCTGCCAGGCAGACACGTGATGACCGCTCTTAGCGCAGGGCCCGGGCTCGGACAGGCTCCGTGACCGGCCGGAGTCACCCAGGCTGAGACCGGCGGAGTGGAGGGTTTTCCTTCCCTTGCATTTGCTGAGCCCGGGTTGCTGCCCCACCTCAGCAGCTCTGGGAAGGAATCAGCGACTTGAGAACTTAAAGTACCAGAGTGTTTCCACCTGCTGGGACCGGCCGGCCGCCTCCCCAAGGCGTCCAGGCCCCTTCACCCCTCGCCCCAGTAGCCTGCTCACAGTGCACAGCCCGCCTGCCCTGGGATTTCCCATGAACCAAGTCGCTGGGAGACACACAGACAGAAGTGACTCAGGCAGGAAAGAGGCCTGGTGAACCCGGCCCTCCTACAAGACGAGCTGTTTTAGAATCCGTCAGCGCCGGCTGCTTCCAGGAGCCAAGGAGGAGATCAGCAATTCCCAGGAGAAACACCAGTGTCCGAGACACCCAGGCAGGAGCCGTGGCCCGACCAGAACCAGACAGAGCCGTGTGCAGACCTGGGGCCTGAGACGCTCCGGGTGCGGCCCCAGCCCCAGGCCTGGCCCAGGAGCGGGGAGCTGGGAGCCAGGCGGGGCTGCAGGCAGAACTGGGGGCCCTCGCCACCTGCCCGGCTGCCCGTGGGTCTGGGAGGCGGCAGTGGGAGGGAGCAGGGACAGCCTGGGGCTGCAGTACGACACCCCCACCCGCTGTGGTCACCATGTGCCCCCAGGTCCTTCCAAGGGCCACTGTCCCGGCCCCCGTCCACCCGGCGTGTCCAGGACCCCCACACAGGCGGGACCCACTCGGGGCTGCGGAAGGACGCGCTCACGGCAGGCAGAGCAGGGTCTGCACGCAGGGTCAGGGCCGGGGAGGCCGAGGTGCCCCCACCCCAGGCTGATGGGAGACGCCGGGGGCAGAGGCTGCCTTCGGGGGCTCAGGGCCCAGCCCAAGATGCTGCCCCCAGCCTGGCAGCACGCAGTTGCCATGGCGATGACAGGGGCAGCCCCCAACTCCCTCCCCGTCCCACTCCGAGTCCCTGTCCCCCGGCCAACTCCCCATACCCAAGGAGCCCCCTCCCCGCAGAGGGTGGACGCTCCTCCCCAGCCTAGGTCCCCTGGCTGACACCCAGAGCTAGGGCATCACAGCCCCGCGTCCAGGCTGAGGTTTCCCTGTATGCGGCAGGCCCCTGGACCCCCTCAGCCACGCCACCAAAAGCCCACCCAGCCAGCCAGCGTCTCTGCAGGGCGCCCACCTACTGTGCGCTCAGCGGCCCCCCTCCTCCCGCCCTGCTGGGCTCCTCGGGGAGCCGCGGCCTGCGGGCAGGATGCCCGGGGGGACCGTGGCCTGTCCGGGGGGCACAGCGCTGTGGAGCCGTTAGTTCTGGGGTGCGCCTGACCCAGCGATGGCCCACAGCTGGCTGGGCCCCTCCGTGTCCAGACCCCACACCCACTCGCGCGGGGAGACCCTCGCAGGTGGCCAGGGAATGGGCTCCGCTTCCGACGGCGGCAGGTGACCACGTGAGGCTTTTATTAACTGCTTTACCAACTCAACACTGTAAAATGAGCCCAATGAAACATTCTGATTGAATTCAGCAACTGTTCAGTAATTCAATCTGGTAAATTGTTTTTTTTTCCCCCAAGCTGGTGCCCTAGTTTCAGAAGCCTTAGGACTGGGGGCTGGTCCCGGGGCCGCCGGCCAGGCGTCTGTAAGAAGGCGGGTGACCGGCTCGAGGGCAGCAGGGAGCGGGGGGCAGAGGGCGCAGGCGCCGCGAGGACAAGGTGCAAGGAGCCCCATGTCCGAGGAGACGGGCCGCCAGGGGCCGGGTCGCACCTGCTGCACGGATGCCAGGGTGACGGGAGGCCCCGCCGGGCGCAGCGCCTTGGCCAGCAGCTGTCCAGGCCCCAGGGATGCCGGGCGGCAGAGGGACAGAGTGGGGCTGACGGGCAGGAGCGACGCAGGGTCAGTGACCCAGGGCCTGGCGCGGGAGGGGAGGGGAGGGGAGGGGTCCCCACGGAGCTGACAGGGTTGCCTCGGTGACGGCAACATGGCTGGGGACGTCTGCCCCGGGAGACCCATGGGAGCACCGCCTGCCACCGCAGACACAGACAGACGCACCCACAGCCTCCCTGGGGGCAGGTGCGGCCCCTCCAGCACGGAGTCGGCCCAGGGCTGCTCGGAGCTGAGCCAGGGGCGGGAAGGAGCCCCGGGGCCTCCCTCAGCCCCCACCCTGTGGGGCTGGGGCTGCGGGTGACCCCCCAGCCCCCAGCACAGGACGCAGGGAAGCTTCGTGCAGGGCAGGCACCTCCCGTCTGCCACTGGCCTGGGCTCAAGAGGGGGAAGGCACAGCGTGCTCACTGGCGGCCACACCCCCGCCCAGTCCGCCTGGGAGGGCCGCCGGGTCGGTCTGGGAAGCCACACACGCACCCGCGGCCCAGCAGGTGGGGCGGCTGCAGGGCAGACAAGCCCTCCGGTCAGTGGCCAGGAACTCCTGCCCCTCCAAGGGCACAGAGCCAGGGCCACAGGACCACTCTGCCGTGTCAAACATGGACTCTGCTTTTAGAAAACCCTCATCCACATTTTAAAAAACTGTTTGCTGACTTGGCTTCCCCAACTGCAAGACAGGTCTTCTGTCCTACCCTCCCCAGGGCCAAGAAGCCTGTGTCCCCACTCCGCCTGTGGGTCAGAGGGCCGGGCACCCCATCCTAGACTCATCCCAGGCTCGGCGGTCCTGGGAGGGACAGGAAGGAGGCTGCAGGCAGGCTCGGGGCGTGGTTTCGGCCTCTGCACCCGCCCTGTCTGTGGAGCCTGGAGACCGCAGGTGGGGGTGCCCGATCTGGGGGAGTCAGGGGCTAGGGCCGGGCATGAGATAGACAGCAAGGCGCTGGGCAAGCTCCCTGCCCGGGCCCCTCAGACAGACAGACAGACCCACACCCTGCCTGTGGTACCAGCAGGAAGTGAAAAACGCCTGTGGTCTGAGCCCCGCCCGGCCCAGACAGGTCAGGTGTCAGGAGCGCGCGCCTGTCCCAGGAAGGGCGCCTGTGGGTGTAATCGCCAGCATGGGGTAAGAATAGACGCTGCTCAGCGGTCAGCAGGCAGCTCCCGTGAAGGACAGAGGGAAGGAGAGAGGCAGAGAGCGCCCGCCCACATGGGCCCACAGCGCGTGCATGGGGTCCAGGCGGCCCCTGCCCAGAGCTGCCCAGGCGGTGGAGCTGGGTGGGATGCCCACCCCCACACCTTCTGCCCTTGAGGAGCAAATGAAAGGGCCGGGCAACGGGACCTGCCCGCCGCTGGCACAAACTGTGCACGAGGTCTCAGGGCGGGAGCCCAGCCCTGCAGGGAGGCTGCAGAGTGGCCCTGCCGCACGCGCCGGCCCCAGGACCTGCTCAGTATCCCCTGGACCTCTGCCCTGACCCCTGACCCCACCCCAGGCTGCAGAGCCCGTCCAGTGTGCGCCCCCAGCACACTCCCAGGGACGGGCAGGAGAGGCGCTGGGTTCGCGCACAGCTCCCCGCGGGCCCGTGGGCTGCAGACCTGGCTCCTGGGGGCCTGGACCCAACACCTCAGGGGGCGGAGGCACACGCCGTCCTGCCAGCACGGGGCCCCCGGGCTCTCGCCCTGCCGGCCCCCACCTACCCGGGTCCCCAAGCCAGAGAAGAGGAGGGGCGCAGGCAGCCAACCTCTCCATCAACACCCGCCCTGAGCCGGCCCGGGGCTGACAGCTCCCCAAACCCGTGATGCTTCTGGGGCCGCCCAGAGCAGAGGCGCCCCGTGGGGACAGGAGCTGGCCCGCAGCACCCCAGGCTCAGCAGGCCTCACCCAGGTGGGGAGCCCGAGGCCCAGCGAGGAACCGCAGGGCCTCCAGGACAGCACCCGCGCTGTGCGCCGATGCCCACACGCCTGGAGTCTGCCCAGGGCCCGACGGGCGCGCACGGGGCCCTCTCCTCCCCAGGGCCCATGGGGGGCTCTCGGCAGAGATGGGAGGGCAGCCGGGGCCCCAGGCCCAGTCGGAGCGGACGGGTCCAGGAGCCGCCCTCCCTGAACCGAGGCTGCCTGTCTGGTCCCTGCGCCCAGGTCAGGGCTGCCCCCAGCAACGCTCCGCCTGCTTCACCCAGATGCCACGACGTGTCCACCGGCCAGAGACCACCGCCTCCCGCAGCAGCACCAGGAGCGCTGCCAACCAGGCCTCGGTCAGCGCAGGACCCCTCGCTCACCACCTGCCGGGCGTGACTCAGGGGGCGGCGAGTCTGCGAGGTCGGGGCCCCGGTCACCTCTGGAGGCCCGCAGCCCTGACCGGCCCCAGGCTCAGTCCCCGGCCTTTGCCCAGACGCGGCCAGCGGCCCAACTGTGCTGTCCCACCAGCCTGGATCTTGACGGGGCGTCACCAGCGTCACCCCGACTGGAAGGGGGCCCCACACCCCCTGCTGCAGACGCCAGACCAGCTCACAGGTGCCCAGAGGAGGACGTGCGCTGCAGAGTCGGCGGCAGGAAGCAGGGCCCCTGAGTCGAGGCCCTACAGCCAGCCGACCCCAAAGGCGGGCTGTGGGACAGGGCTCTGAGCGCCCCTCTGGCAGAGGCACGGGCGGGCACGGGCGGCACCAGGGCAGCAGCCGGCTCTTATGGACGCAGAGATGCCACGTGCCCGACAGGGCCAGCAGTGAAGCCGACCGTGCATCTAGGAACGTGGCTCACAGACCCTGGGCCCCTGTAGCCCCCGGGAAATGCCCGGCACCTGCCTCCCAGGTGGCACAGCCCACACCCGCCCACAGGTGCCCTCAGCTGCCCCGCGGCATCTGCTGGAGGAGGTCCTATCTGTGCCACTTTATAATTAGTCACAAATCCCCTGGGATTGGGGCTTAGAGCCAGCAAACCTCCAATCTGAGAGGAGCTCTCGCCTGGAGAGATAAGCCAGCATTTGACCCTTCCCGTCTGCCCAGCCCAGCCCCCACCCCACACACGGGGACACTCCCTCCGTCCTAAGGCCTCGGTCCATTCCAAACATCGCCTGTCCCCAGCCTCCCCACCTGCCTAGCACAGGACCATGTTTAGTGGGGGTTGGAGCTGGGGACGCTCGCTTCCTGAGTCCAGGCTCCAGGCCTGGGGCAGGGGCTGCAGACACAGCCTGAGGCCGGAGGAACCTCCCTGTATGTTCAGGGAGCTTGGCCGATCCTCCCGAGGCTGAGCCAGTGGAGGGCAACACCTGCCCTTCACACCCACCACACCTGTCCCCTGAGGGGCTCAGGCAGGCAGACCCCAGACTCAGAGGGTCAGCGCAGAGCCCGGGCCACCCCCAGGCCACCCCGATGTCCCAGCGTTCTGCAGGAACGCCTGCGCTTCATGCACCCTTGAGTCACAAGAGCCTCGAGATAAGGGGATCCAGGAGGGAGCCAGAGCCTCTCACGGCTTGCCCACCCCTCCCTGGGGCACCCGCAGCCTACAGCGCCAGGGCACAGGCGGGTGACGGCTCCCAGGGAGGCACCTCGCATCGACGCGAGACCAGAGAAGGTGCTGCAGCCTCAGGAGGCGAACAGCGCTCGCTCACGGGCACCCTGCCCTCCCCTCGCCTGGCCGGTCAGCAGCAGCCCCAGGAGAACCGGCCACCAGCTCCTTCAGCCCAGGAAGGGGAAGGGGGGCCAGGGTCTCCCCCAGGAGCACACGAGGCGGCTCCCATCTGCCCCTCCTCAGCACAGAACCAGCCCCACACCGGGAAGCCAGGTGCGGAAGCTCACCGAAGACCCCAGGCCTGTCCACAGGCCTGCTCAGAGCTGCAGGGAATGTGGGCGGACAAACTAATGGCAGCCTCCCTCCTGCGGCGCCAGGAAGCTGCGAATTCAGCACCGCCGCGCCGGACAGCTCCGCCCGCAGGCCGCCCGGGGCGAGGGCCTGGCGCCAGGCTGCAGGCCGCTCAGGCCAGAACAGGTACACCAGCGGCTGCCCAGCCTCATCCCTGCAAGCCCCGGAGGAGGCTGCGGCAGAGACGGGCACCGCCCCAGGGCCTGCAATGCCCTCCTGAAGACTCACAGGGGCGAGTGCGGGGGGTGGGGGTCCCACAGGCAGCTGGCCCTGGGCGCAGGGGCTCCCGGCAGCTGCGGCTGTCCTCAACTGTCCTGGGCCTGAAGAGCAGTTCTCCCAGGTCACTGGGCCCCCTGCATGGAAGCAGGCGCCCGCGGCGTGAGCCCCTTTAGCAGGAGCACGTGCCCCAGCCTCAAGCAGCCCTGCAGGATGCCAGGCGGGAAACCCCAGACCCAGACAGGACGAGGGTCCGGGCTCGGGGGCCCCCAAGTGAGGCCACATGTTGCAGCCACAGGCCAGACGTGGTGGCAGAGGCGACCCAGGAGGAGGAACTGGAGGCGAGGGCTGGGGCTGGGCAAGGCAGAGGCTGCCCCGCCGGAGCACGGCCTGCCTCGCACAGCGTCTGCCCGCCCCCGTGACACGGCCACCGCGGCCTGCGGGCGGAGCCGGGACCCAGCACAACAGGACACGGGGTGCCCGCCCACCCCAAGCCGTCCAAGCTCTCCCTCAGCCTCCCACCAGCTGTGTGAGGCCCCCTGTCCGTGGCTGTTCCTCACCTACACCCCTGAGGGCTGCAGCGGCTTGTGGCTGCGGGGCCAGGGGGTGACCGGCCACCATCGTCCACTGCCTCAGGCTCACTCGCTGCAGGACAGAGCTGACCCTGGGAGCTCCTCACGGAACAGCCCCCCTGGGCCCGCACCCACGTGCACCGTGAGCAGCCTCGGTGGACCCACTGCCCCCAGCAGGGCCAGGCCGGCCTCTTGCGGTGCACCGCCCGCCGGCACCAACGGCCATCACAGCAGGGCTGGGGCGGGAATGAGGGCGGCCAGCCACAACCACGCAAGGCTTCCTGGGTCCAGCCGGCCAGCGTCAGCACCCCTGAGACCCGAGTCACACATGCTGAGGCTGAGGTCCGCACGACCTCCAGGGGCTGCGCCGGGGGCCAGAGCGGCTTGGCCTCCAGGAAGCAGTCCTCACCCACCAAACCAGTGTCTGACGGGGCTTCTGCCAGCTTTGGAAATCAGCCTTGACTTCTCAGGATGCTAAGCATCTGGTACTTTTTAAAAGTGTCTTTTAGACCCAGCCCTGAAACATTCACAGTTCAACAATGTTTGGGGAGCGGGCTGAGGCAAACTGACCCTGTGACTTGCCGAGGCTGGGTGGGCTCTCGGGGCCTGGGGGGCTCTTTTCTCTACTGCTGTCTCTGGAAATGCCCGTATGCGGTGGGTTCTCACGGGAGCCCAGGAAGGTTGGCCCTCCTGGGCGGGCCCCTGGAACAAAGGCGTCTGCCGGCCAGGTGGCCAGAGGCTGGGCACGAGGTCAGCGGGAGTGGGGCACGGGGGGAGGGGAGGCAGGCCGCGCCCAGAGCGCCGTGTGCCACGGGAAGGGACAAGACAGCCCCCCCCAGCCCAGGCTACGTCCCCCCGGGGGGCCCTCAGCCCGGCACAGCTGGCCGCTCTGCCACAATCCCCAACCACTCTGCCCACTCACTGCCCCCAAAACCGGTGCTGCCCAGAAATACGGCTGCCGAGGAGAGAAGCAGACACAACGCCCATCTGTCCCGTCCTGGCGCTGCCTCCCCCAGGCCCCCAGCCGAGGCCGCGCATTCGGCCCAGGGGTGACCGCCGCTGCCAGCCCCCTCCCTAGTCCCAAGCAGGCGCGTCCCCTCGGGGCACACCACCCCCCCCCCCACCACAGGGCCAGGACAGGAAACGGAGGCCTGGAGACGCGTGACTTTCCCACGGCACAGCCTGGGCTGGGGGTCCTGCCCTGCAGGCTCTGCACCCAGGCTGACCGTAGAGACCCCGGACAAGAGACCCCAGACGCTCTGTGCCTTCTGGCTGGCTCCCAGGGGTGCCACCGTGGGCCTGGGACAGGGCGCCCTGTCCATCCCGGCTCCACAGGGCTGACCGAGGGACTCCCGAACGGCTGTGTAAGACTCTCAGCTCCTCAAACACACCAAGGACCCCACCCCGAAGGGCGGGGGCTGGGGAGCTCCACATGCAGCCCTCTCCAGGGGCCTTGGGCATCCCCGGGTGCCCGCACTGCCCGCCCAGCACCTGACCCGCTCCCCGCAGGGAGGAAACAGGCCCACGAGGCTGCCCGGCTCCTTCACAGGCCTGCCCGGACGGCGGGTCGGGGGGGAGTCTGCTGGGGGGCGGCAGAGCCTGCGCCCCCCCCCGTGGGCAGGTCTCCTCACGGCCTCTGCAGACCCGGGCTCCCACGGCCCTGCCCACCCATGCCCCGGCCTCCAGCTGGCGCCAGAGTCAACGCCCGAGGAAGCTGGACCTTCGGGCCCAACGCACTGCTGGGTCCGGCTCAGGGGGAACTAGGAGCAGGAAGCAGCAGCCTTGGGGCTGCGGCTGCTCTGACCTCGTGGCCTGTGGTTCAGGCCAAAGCCAGCCATCGGGAGGGACCATCAGGAGGGACCCACTGGTTCCCGGTGGCCACCCCACCCCCCAAGTAGGCTCCGCCGCCTCGGCCTCCACCTTCCAGCTCCTCCACTGAGCCGGCGGCTGCCAGCAGCTCTGGCGTCACCCAGGGGCACTGTGGCCAAGCCTGCCCCCAGAGAGGCCACATTCCTGGGCGAGCAGCCTCCTGCTGCCCCCAAGAACCGCCCACATCCTGACGTGTCCTCAGTGCCGGCCACGTCATGCAGGTCAGGCGGGCCTCCCAGCTCTGCCCCGGGGTGAGGAGGGCCGGCACTCACCCCGGGCCTGGCTGAGCCCCGGGGGTAGCAGAGGCCTGCGTGCCCTGTCCTCAGGGTCCGGCCGGGGGCGGGGCCGGGGCCCTGGGGACCGTGCAGGCCAGCACCCCAGCCAGGGGTGTCCCAGGACCCCACGTTGGTGCTGGACACGCACTGATCTCGGGACCCCGACCCACCCCAGGGCACAGGGGAGAAACTGAGGCGCAGTGGCCTCCCGGGGCCCTGAGGGACGGGAAGAAAACCCGCAAGAGGAGGGCGTTTCCTGGGCCTGCGCGGGGCTCCCAGCTGCCCGGCTCCAGAACACTGGCCCCTCAGAGGCTGCAGAACAAGGCCGGAGCCACCTCCCAGGGCCCAGCCCGGACAATCCCCCCTTTGTCCCCGGGGCGTCAGCCCCAGCCCAGCCTCCGCCTTGTCCCGAGTCCGAGGCAGCTGGCCCCGCAGCCCTGCCTGGTGGCCGGCAGCTCTGCCTGGGGTGGTGCCTCAGGCAGGCCGTGGGCAGCTCCAATGACCCCAGCCAGGACCTGGGCGCTGGGCTCACAGAGGCCCACCCCGGGCCTACCACCCAGCGCAGGCGGCCTGGCTGTCTCGGCCGGCCTGCAGGGGACGGGGGTGCTGGCCAAGCCTGGCACTGGGGAGGGCTCCCCTGCAGGGCCTGCCCGGAGATGCCAGCCCACTCCATGTCCGAGGACTTCTTGCAGAGTCCAAGGCAACACCAGGGACCACCCACAGGTGCAGGAGGCCCTTCCCCTCCCCCGAGACCCTCAATAGACCCTGGCAGATGCTGGCCCGCTAGACGCTGAGCACCGCAGGTGAGTCCGGCGCTGCAATTGGCCATCGTGGCCTCACAGAGGCCGCGGGGTGGGGGGGCTGGGGCTCAAAGCCCCTCGAGTGCCAGAGACAGGGGTTGGCCCCGTCTGAGCCTCCAGACGGTGGCCACAGAATCGCCCCACGAGGAACAAGGCGTCCACGAGGGCCTGGGGGCCTGGCTGCATGGCGGGGGAGGCCAGGCCCATAGCAGCAGCCCAGGGGTCACAGGCGGGCCTCGTGACCCATGAGGTCTCAGGCCCCGAGGGGCCCCGCTCAGAGCGGCCAGAAGGTGCAGGTGGAGCGGGCAGGAAGGGGCGCTGTAAGCAGGCGGCCGGAGAGCAGCCGCCTCTGCGGGCACTGCCCGACCCTCTGGCGCCCACTGGCCTAGAAGGTGCTCTCCAGACCGGAGCACGAGGTGGCCACCAGGTCCCCCGGACACTCCTGGTGCCCGGCAGCCATGGACCCTCCCTGGGCCCATGGGCACGGCAGCACGGCCCACATAAGCTGTCCGTGCACGGGCTCTGACCCTGGAGGACCTGTCCGCTCCGGGCACACAGAAGGTGCCGGCAGCGAGCGGGGCACACAGCAGGCAGAGAAGATGCGGCCGGGGCTGCTGCCCGGCCTCTCATGACGCCAGACTCTCCTCCCCGACACCTGCAGGCCCAGAGACCTCCCCACAGACAGGTGCCTGCAGGGAAAACCAGGGGAAGCAGCAGTCAGAGAAGGTGGAGTGGACAGCCGGGACCTGGCGTCTCCTGGCCGAGCCCGCGCCACCCCACCCACAGCGGTCGAGGTTGGCTGGGACAGGCCAGGGCAGAGGAGCCAGCCCCAGGGCCCCAGTGCACACATGCCCCCAACACGTACAGCCCAGCCTGCCAGTCACCAGCAAGGCTCGGGGAGGCCCTGGCCACCGTCCAGCCATCCGGGGCTGAGTCTGAGACCCTCCGCTCCTCTGCGTGAAGCACAGTCAGATGGCTGCCTGTCCAGTGGGGGATCCCCCCGGAGCCCCGAGTGAGGATCTGCCTCAGAGCCATGGCCAGTGTTGGCCTGGCTGCTTCCAGAAGAGCCAGGCCTGGCCCTGTCCACAAGCCACTCCTGGACAGACAGCTCCAGAGACAATGCCTGGCACATGTGGGCAGAAGCGGGCCCCCGCACCGTGCTGGGGGCCGCTGGTCCCCATGCTCCCCGCAAACCCCACAGGGTAGATGAGCCCCGGTCGGACCCAGCTCTGCCAGAGCAGGTCAGGCCTCTGCCCCCCGCCCCTCTCTGCAGAACCTACCAGTGACGAGGCAAGGGGGCGGGGCGGGTGCACAAAAACCCAGGGGTGTTCAGAGCCACAGGGGACCACGGTGGGCCGCGGACACTCTGGGACCGGGGTCCTAGGGCTCGGTCCACACGGGACCCTCCCATCCCTTCGGGAAAAGGCCCCCCCTCTGAGGTGAGACTCCCCCCCCATCACCCCGGGGACCCTGTGCAGACAAACACAGCCCCCCAGGGCCGGCTCCGAGCCTAGGCAAGGGGCTTCCTGGAGGAGGGACTGTGCCTCGGGAGGACGGCCAAGCGGCGTCTGTCCCAGCGTCACTGACGGGGCACCAAGCCTTTCCAACCCCCCTGGGAGGCAGGGGCATAGGTGTGGGCTCCCCACTGCCCCCCAGCTCTGCCCACAGCTCCTCCAGGACAGGGTGCCAACGTCTAACCAGGGTGCCGTGAGCATCGTGGGCTTTCCCACGGCCCCTGGGAGCCACTGTCCTGGACCAAGTTCAGATTCTGAGCCCGCTCCCAGCTTATAGAGTGGGTTAGACGGACTGGGTCTGGCCTGGGATACAGAGTGGGAGGCTCTGGACCCACAGCAAAGGGCGGCGTGGCCTGCCGACCACGCTGACCATCGGACAGGACAGCTGGTCCACGTGCGGCCAGTGGAGGCCCACGCTACCCAGCCTGCTCTGCCCACCCACGCGGGATGCCCACTCCTCCGGGCCTCAGCCCCCCATGGCACCCCAGGCTGTTTCCTGGGCCAGCCCCTCCCTGACCATCCCCAGGGCTGACGGGCTGTGGCCACTGGCTGGCCGCACAGCCACCTCCCTCTGCTCAGCCTCCTGAAGCGGACACAGCCCTGCACACCTCCCCGCCCATCTCCACCTCTGCCTGCCCCTCCGCCCCCATCCTGCTCTGAGCCACGGGTCACCCCAGGGTCTGCAAACCCTCCCTCCAACTCACCTGTCTCTCCTGCTCACACCTGCCTCTTCCCAGCTCACCTGTTTCCCTCCAGCTCACACCTGTCTTTCTTCCCAGCTCACCTGAGTCTCCCTCGTTCACCTACCCCATCCCATCCCAGGAGTGCCCTCCAGCCTGCCTGCCACCAGCACCCACGTTAATTCTCCCAAGGGTCCCTTGAGAGCCTGGAGGGGCTCTCCCCACCAGCGTGCCCACGGGCAGCAGGGCGGCCCCCCGATTCCCTCTTCCCTCTTTAGCTGGACGGACCCCTCGCCCGAGAGCCCCGTCTCAGCCCCCATCTCCTCCCCGCTGGACGAGGGGTTTCCAAGGGTGGACTCCACCTCCTCCCGTGGACCCCGGTGCCCCACCTCCCTGCTGTCCTCCCCAGGGTCCTCCTGGCCGACGGGCGCTGAGCCCCCCGCGCCGGGTCTGCTGCGCCCTGGGGGAGTGAAGATGGCACAGCCCCTCCCGGCCTCCCCGCCCTCTGGGGGTGCCTCCCCGCCACCCCCCAGCTGAAGAGGCCTCTCCTGGACAAGCGAGTGGACTCCACCCTGCTGAACGACACCGGCCTCGCAGGCCTGGACGGCCCTGTCCCCCGACCGACCGGGAACCATGGTGCAGCTGGGGTGAGGGCCCTCACCAGGCTGCCTACAGAGGTAATGCCAGGCCACTAAGGACAGCTGTGCAGAGATGACGTCCTGACCACCTCGCCAGCCCTGACGGGGAGGCCCAGCACTGCAGGAGTGACGGACCCTCTCCCGGAGCCCAACACCAAGGGAGCAAAACAGAACCACTCGTGGCTACAGAGGCGCGACAGAAGTGCGAACTGGACCCTGCCAGCCACCAGAGGGATGTCGAGCCAGACGGAGGAGGTGGCTCTGTCCACACCTGCCTCCCACGCCTGTGGCATCCCCCCGCCCCATATCTGATTCCCCAAAAGCAGTGTCTCGAGAGAGAGCGGCGGGCCCACCTCCCAACAGGAACCCCGCCCCCGGGACACAGGGTCAACGTGGCCGGATCAGCCACTGCACGCGGCCCACTACCCTGACGTCTACCCTCAGCTCCCCTTTACAGAACCTTGGCAGAGGGCGGGCCACACATGGGGAGGTCGGAGGTGTCCATGAGACGAGGGGGGCTGGGCTGGACCCCCCCGCACCCCAGGCCTGGGGGGGTCCGCACAGCTCAGGGGGAGCTGCTCCCCCGCAGTGCACTGTTCCCCGAGAGCTCCGGGCAAGAAGCCTGGCCCCCAGATAAGGTCAGGCAGTTATCTCGGGAGAGAAGGGATAGGCCTGGGAAGTCACAGCTTTCTGGGCATTTGCTGCCAAAGAGCAGCCTGCAGGCCAAGTGAGCAGGCCTGGTGGATGCAGGCCACGAAGCTCTGTGTCCACCAAACTCTAGGTGACCCTGCTACAGAAGGGACAGAGAGACGGGCCAACAGGAAGCTGGCACTCCAACCATCAGGGTCTCCAGAGGCAGCTCTAAGCACTCAGGCCAAGAGGAGCAAGGACAGACAGACCCCCAGAGGGGCCTCACCCAGAGAGCGGATCCCACTCTGAGACAGGGGCCGGAGGAGCTGCTTCTAAACATCACGGGGCCTGTTGTTCACACACCACACACATCCTTTTGTGTTCATTACTGTTAATTACAGTGGAAACCTCCTGTAATTAACCGCACGACAGAATAACTCAATGAAGAGTACGGAGACCAGCCCTACCCACGGAGACAACGCTGCCGTGTAATTCACTGCTGTCATCACTTACAGGCCGATGTTTCCTTATAATAACATTTTATTGGTACGACAATTAGATTATTTCACTGCCTCCTGCATTCTGCTGCCCCACGCCCCTCCCCCATTGAGGATTTCACCAACGACGGTTGTTTCTCCCAGGAAACATGCGTATTTTGAACTCAGTTGAACATGGGCTGTCTGCCACCTCCTCCTTGAACCCGGGTCCGCCGCCCCCACTTCCAATGCCTGCACTACAGCCCGGGCCCCAGGTGCCTGGGCAGAGGGACAGCACCCAGCTCCCCTGCCCAGGCACCCTCTCTCCACCTCAGCTACATCACAGCCCCCACCCCACCCCCACCCAGCCCGAGCTTGGCCCACCTTCCTCCCACCTCCAGGCTCCGCCTGTGGGCCACCCTGGGGGCCTTGGGGAGGGCCAGCAGCGTCCCTGGCTGGAGCGGCTCCCTCCTGGACCGCGAGCCTGCCGCACCCTCCTCGGAGGTCCAAGGAACTTCCCAGGGAGACAGGGGAAGGAGGCACTGCCGATTGGACCTCTGGGCCGCGAGAGAGGCCCATCCAGGAGCAAGAGGAAAATGGCTGAGCGCAGCCTCTCACAAAGCAGATGGGGAACTGGCCGCCGGCCGGGTCTAACCCAACCGCCAGAAAGACCGCCGGCCAGGAGCAGCCGGTGAGCCCCCTCCTCCCCTTCGCCCGGGGTCTGCTCCGCTGCCTGCGTGGGATCCCCGGGCCGGGCTCTGCGCTCGGGCCCGTCAGCAGCCGCCCTCTCCCTCCCCCGGGGGAGCGCAGTGTCGCAGACATTCCGAGCCGAGGAGGGGAGGAGAGAGAGGCGCTGTCCAGCCCCGTGAGTGGCCCGGGCGCTCTCCCACTCCCACCGTGAGGGAGGACCCGGCCTGGCCGGAGCGGCCGGTCCCCGCAGGACGCGCGCGGTGACCTCCCCGCGCGCCGGCCGCCGGAGTTGGGGTCGCGGCCGGGGGCGCGCGGCCCGGGACGCAGCTGCTCGGGCAGCACGCCGATTAGCGCGGCCGCGGCAGACGGCAGATGGGCTCCCGCCCGGCCCCCTCCTCCCGCGGCACAATGGGCCGGGCCGCTCGGGCTCACAATGCGGCCGGGCCCGCGCACCTGCAGCCGGGCCGAGGGGCGCTGGCCCGGCCCGGGCCCCGCCGCTCGCGCCGCGTGTCCTTGGGCCGCGCCCGGCCGACCGCAACCGCGCGGCCTGCGGCACTCCGCGGCGGGCCTGGGCGCCTGGCCGCCTATTGTTCGCGGCTCCGGGCCGGAGCCGCGGGCCCGGCCTGCGGCGCCCAGCTCGGGGCGGCCTCCTTCCGCGGCCCCGCGCGCCCCGGCCCCCACGGTCCCCCGGCGCCCCGGCCCCCGGCCCCGGCCCCGCCGGCGCGCACGCACCTGTCTGCCCCTTGCCCAGGGTCTTCTCCAGCCGGTAGGGCCCCACATACTGCGCGTGCTGCGCCCCGCCGCCGTCCTTCCCCGTCGATGTCATCGCTCCCGGGCCCGGCGCCGGCGAGTGGGCGCCCCGGGCGGGCGCGCGGGCGGGCGGCGGCAGGGAGGGGCCGCGTCCGCGCGAGTCCGTCCGTCCGTCGGCTGGCCGGGTCGGCGGCGCCCGGCGGGCCGCGCTCGCTCCAGACCCCGCGCCGCCCCCGCGCCGCCGCCCCCCGCGCCTGCGCCCGCTCAGCTGCGGCCGGCGCGCGCTACCTCCGCCCTGCGAGAAGGCCGGGCGGGCGGGGGCAGAAGCCTGCCGCCGCCGCCGCCGCCGCCGCCGCCGCCGCCGAGGCCCGCGCCCCGCGCCCCCCGCGCACGCCCGTCCGTCCGTCCGCGGCCGCGCAGCCGAGCCGAGCCGAGCCGAGCCGAGCCCGCACGAGCGCAGCCCGACGCAGCGGCGGCCGCGAGTGGCTCCCGCGTCGGCCAATCAGCAGCGTCGACCAATCGGCGGCCTCCTCTGCCGGCCCCGCCCCCGCCCTGTCTGCCCGGCCGAGGCCGGCGCTCCCGGGAGCGGGTCTCCGGGAGGCGAGGCCGGGGCGGCGTCCGGGCGGGGCCGGGGCGAGGCCGGGGCGGGGGCGGGGCCTGCGCGTCTCGGGCGGGGCCTGCGCGTCTCGGGCCCCCCCCCGGCCCACCGCCCACCCCGCAACCCCCGGCCCCGCCCGGGGGGCGAGCTTCGGTTGCCTGGCGGCCCGCCTTTAGAGCGCATCCCAGGTCCAGGCAAGGGCAGGCCTTGGGCTGGATGGCCTGCGACCCCGGCTCCCGGCGTCGGCCCTGCTGGGCGCGACCACCAGGGTGGAAAGGCGTGACTAGCCCCTCCGCACCCACCTCGCTGGGGCTGCGGCGATGCGCGCGCGTGGCCCAGCCGTGACCTTGCGCGCCCGGAGGCAGTGCCCGGGACACTGCGCTCCTCCGCTCCGCTCTCTCGGGCACACGACGGGGACCAGCGCAGCGGAGTCAAGAACTCACCCAAGGCCACACAGCAGGCCTTTGCGCTGGCCCACCCCGCAGAGGGAAGCCTGACCTGCGGCCCGGAGTTTCTTGCGGAAAACACACGTGCTGCCTGAGCCCGGGCGGCAGAGGCGGGGGTGGGGGGTAAGAGAGGTGAGGGCCGGGAGCAGGGAGTGCCAGCCGTGCAGGTGCGGACCCCGCGCCCTCTGAGCCGCTGCCTGCCCTGCTGTGGCTGCCATCCGCCGCCAAGTCCGGGGTGGCCACGTTTCTCCGGCAGGTTTTCTGCGGGCTCCGCGGCCTCAGCCCCAGCCCGCGCTCCAGTCAGGGTAA